>NW_026442014.1:5545000-6052500 GCF_026898425.1 Galleria mellonella | reverse complement strand
TTATTAAATTATATTTAACACTTAAAGTAGTTAATAACTTTAATCTTAAATATTGTATGTATATAGATAATATATACATACATGGAATTATTATCTACTCAAAGGACAGTATTTGTTCTCCAGCTTTTTCAAACAGTCACTGCATACTAATTTGCACAAATTGTCTTGTTCAAAATATAGTTTTGAAACCGTATTTAAATATCTTTAAATACGGTTGATCTAGAGCATAGTTTCTCAACCGGGGGTCGCGTTTGACATTAAAGCGGGCCGCAGTCTGTTGAAAAATAGTAAGATCTCGAAAGATTCGTTTAATGTAGTGATTCGCGATTATACTAATACTACGACTTATTATTCAATTGAGCAATGCATTTGGATTATTCCAATGATTTTCCAATCATTCGACTACTAATTTCATTCGGATTCGCATACCGCTAGTTTAACGTAATAAATTAAAATAATAAAAATTAGTTATTAAACGTATAAATAAACTATAAATTGAAATATTATAATTTTATAGTTTATAGGGGGTCTCAAGACTTGTTACTTTTTGGCGTTTTCGTGAGTCGCGACATAAAAATGTTGAGGTTGAGAAACAATGATCTAGAGAAAGATTATATCTCATCAAAAACATAAAATGTAAAAAAGGCCAAGTGTTGCAAAGCAGTCTTTTCACTACAAAAAGTTGTGAGATCCCATATAAAACTAAGTCAATTATTTTAGTTAGCGTCTATGAAAGCACCAATCTAACAACTTTATAATAAATTGTTATCTAATCAGTTACCTATTACTGTTTAATATACTGATAATACTATATTTATGTCATTGATAGAATTAGTAACTAATTATGGCCTGAATAGTTATAATAGATGTGATGTTACTATATAAATAATATATACAAATTACAAGTCAAAATACTCAATATAATAGTATATGTAATAATTAAAAAAAGCGTAGAAATAATGACGTTAATGTTACCAACAAAATAAAAATGTCATTTGCAGGCAAGAAATGCTAAAACCTAAGTATGTTGACAAAACAGACTCGACTAAAGGAACTGAGATCTTTAATCATAATTATCATATCAGCCTTTAATTGTCCACTGCTGAACATAAGTCTTCCCCTTGGGGGGTTTTGTCAGTAGTTGCCACGGTTGGCAGGCGGATTGACAACCGCAGTTAGGCTTTGGTGATGTTTTAAGAGGGATGCTGCTGCTCATCTCTCGCTCTCCCTTAGTTGCCTTTTACGACACACACGGGAAAGGAAGCGATAGCCTATTCTATGTCGGTCCACACGGCTAGAGATATTTAATATGATTACCTACATATGTTGTACCTGAATTTAATAATGAATATAGGAAACGTACCTGGAAATATTTGTTGTCAGAAATATTAAATAAATTGCCTGCGGATATTTGTGGCAATATATGTAATAATCCACAATAATTAAAATATATATATATATATATATATATATGTATGTATGTATATATATATATATATATGTATGTATATATATATATATATATATATATATATATATATATATATATATATATATATATATATATATATATATATATATATATATAGTCTTTGTGTACGTTTATTTTATTTGTATTCTATTTACCTTGTAATTGCGCTCTTTTTTTCTTGTACCTTTCCTGAACTAGATTATTTGCTAATCATTTTCTCTCTCACTGCAAAGTCTCACTATTTACCAAAAAAGTGATTGTGATTGTGTGAGAAAATATATTCGGACAGTGACGGATAAACCCCAAATGGGTTTTTGTTTTGTTGTTTGTTTTTAGCGTGTATTTCTTAATAGAAATGCATGCTACAAATATCAATATATTTTATTGAAAAAGCCTATCAACATTTATAGTGACAATATTAGACATCTTTATTTCTGTAATGTAATTATTTGGCAATTGCATGCCAACAATTGTCAGTTTGGCGGAGGCACAACCGTGCCCGCTGATTTATCTACGAGTATGTCTCTTGTCGGCATTATTATGTTCTAAAATAGAATATATTAAATATGTACATAAATTATTTTGGATTATCATATTCTACTCAATACTAAAATTCGATTTGTTTCAGACAGATTTACACTGGTTTCTTTTTTCCTCTGTCTATAAATCCCTTAAAGTAATATTGTTCATTAAATGCCATTATAAGAATTGCGATATGTGAAGTTTTATATGGTATTGCCTTATTCAAGTCTATATTTAAAATAAATTTAATTATGACTAATGATTATCATTTTAACAAGAACAACCAAATTCAAATATGACAAATTTGTGTAGAACTTAAGATATTACAGTCAGAGCCTATGGTATTCCAATGCTGGGCGAAGGCCTCCCCTATTGCTTTTATCTTTATTTTTTCTTTATAATATTGCAGTACATGTATATGAAAAAATAGAATTTGAATAGTATGTTGAATTAATAACCTTCTTTTTTAAAGTTGTTTAAAATTGTCGTCTTTTGGACAGGCCATTAGGTAGGCCATGTATTTTTATATTTTTCTGAAAATTCCTTCAGCCCTACACAAATAAATAGTATATATTTTTCAACGGACTTTAAAAAGAGGTAGATTCTCAATGCTCCTTCAGTTAAAATCCTGTTTGGAATTTCCATAGTTCCATAGAAATTTTATCGGAATCAGTTTAGTAGTTTTTAAATCAAAATAACTCAGTTGGCTTTACTTTAAATCAGTTTTTTCGTGGAACACAATCATCTTTTGATTGTAAATAATTTTATTCGTGATTTCAGCGCTGTTTGTGTCTATTCGTGTATGTTAGTGGCAACAGTTATTGTATTTTAATAGGCGTGTATTCATAGCTGGTTTGCTATTTCACATAATATTAGTAATAGTATAGTGGTTTAGGTATAAAAGCCTAAGATTTTATGTAGTAATGTTTCATGTAGTTAGTATTACTATCAACTTCACAAAATTCGTGCATATACAAGTAGTTCGTTTACGAATAGTAGTAAAAGATTTTGATATACATTTTATTTGAGCATATCAAATTAAATAATGCTGTAAAATAATGTACTATTCTTGGTACTGTGATGTTTGAAATAATGTTATACGTATTTAAATGAAATTGTAGTTTTGTGTTTATTCTAATTGTTTTTTTGGGGTACCTAACTTTATTGTCTCTCTTTTTATAATTTGCTTATACACTAATAGATCTAACGAGTAGATAGACAAATAAATAAATGAAATTTATACAGTTTATGGGTGTATATCGCCGTGTGGTCTTGGCATAGAATAGGCCATCCATTCCTTTCCCGTGGGTGTCGTAAGAGACGACTAAGGTAGGGCGAGGCATGGGCGGCAGTGTCCCTCTTAAAACATCTCTAAAGCCTAATTGCGATTGCCAATTAGCCTGCCAAGCATGGCAACCACTGGCAAAACTCCTTATGGAGAAGGTTTATGTGTAGCAGTAGACAGTTTACGACTGAAATAATAATAAAATAGGTGCATACGGAAATTATAATTTATTATACTTTGTTTTAAGATACACAGTTTTAATGTAACATAGTAATCTTACCTGCTTTTATTTCAAGTGGAACAAAATCTTATTTGTATTTCGACCTTCCACCTACCTTGGGAAAAGTTTAACAATTTTCCATACATTATCATTGGATTTCGGATTGTTTCGGATTTAGTAACAGGAACTAGCGCACCCGTTACTAGGAATATACTTACACAGGTCGACCTCCACGCGGTTCCTCCTGGAAACAATCGTGATTATTTTTGAATTCGTTAAGATGAGCTAACTGACCAGCTTCCATTCTCATCTATTGTCGTTCACTGGTACCTCAATAATAGTGTTAGTGTATACCGATGGTGTAGGACGGATTATAATTCCATTATAATCCCTATTAAAAAAAAAAAAAAAACCATCGGTACGTACTGTCTGAAAGTAAGTTTTTTTTTTTTTAACTACTAAGCACGTGTAAAAGAACAATGGTTAACCTCCAATGCTAACTGACGTAGACTAAAATTTAAAAAGTCACAGAAAACATTCTTATTCTAAATTTATTTTAAATTATACAAATAGGTATAATTAAATTGTAATTAGTAGAGCAATTAAGAGAGAGTAAGAGATATTTAAAAAAAATGTTAGATGTTAATGTTAAAAGGGGTTGTACGACCAATAGATGCCAAAACAATAATAAAAGTTTTGTCTATTTGAATCTGTGCGTTCTGGCATTACGCAGAAACTATTGCATTAGATTGGTTGCATTTGAAAAAGTGAAGAAGTTTATAGTTGTATTTATGATGGTCTAAGTTCAAAACTAGTGTATGTTTTATTTTGATAAGTCTTCTAGAAGTAGTTTATTTTGTTAGTTTTTCTAGTTCTAAATTTTACGCGTACGAAGTAGTTGACAATACTAGTACGATATTAACTCTCAATATATTGATTTAAAAATTATTTCTTTCTGTAACATATGAGAAAAGGAGATACGTAAGTTACAATGCCTACAATTGTTTTACAATGTCAGTTAGGAATTGTTGGTTAATCATCGAATTGTCATGCCCTTTCTTTTACTGTGAATTTTCTATAACTTTCATGTGCCATCACTTATCGACGGGTCATGATATATAGCACAGTGGTGTCATGGCCCGCTACAAGCGTCAAGGCCACTACCCCTAATGACAGGTTGACCGAGCCGCGTGTACCAGGAAAAAAAATACCTACTAATATCCATTCACTATCAAGTCTAACATCGGCATACAATATTGATTGGCCCCGATCGTGTGGAAGCCGCCCGTTTTAAAACATTACAAATGTATGTTACATATGAAATATGAATATGTATCTGCTTGACAAATGCTATTGTAGGTTACACAGTTTCGTCATCTTTAAACATTTCTTTGTATGATGTCGGGGGTTTAAAGTGGTCACTTTAAGTTTTCTGCTACAATACTTCAAAACTAACAACAACAAGTATTATGTATACTAGCACAACCGTGCGACTTCGTCCGCGTAAAATTATAATTCGGTTTAGAAAATATATAATACAAGAAAATATAAATCGTCACGAAACTAATATTTTAATATGTATATTATATTAATTATAATCATACAATTGTCTTTGAAATAAGTTATAATATTTTATAAGAGATAATAATGAAAGCAAATTAGATAATAACTGATTATTCAGTTCCAAATTGGTGACATAACGTGAAAAACAAATAATACAGACATAATGAAATCTCTCGCTTTTGATCGATTTGCTAACTACTAAAAAACAAACATGGAATGGTATACCGTCGGCGTTATCTGTAAACGTTGACGAGGCACCAGTGAGAGATGATGGGTGAGGATGATACCAGGTCAATTAACCCATCTTTACGAATTCCACAAGTATTAACTACGACGGTGTTTAGGGGGAACTGCATGGAAGTTGACCAGATAGTGTATATATATTGCTAGCAATGAAGCTGTTAAACCCCATTACTAATAATTCCTTTCCCCCCAACATAAGTGTTTTTATGGATGATAATAGAATGGTAACCCCGCCTGCACTACTGGTATACGCTGGCGGAGCACAAATGAGGGATGATAGGTGAGAATGAAAACTAAGATCAATTAGCTCATCGTGATGAATACAATTGGAATTAACCACGATGGCTTCCATGGAGGATCGGTGGAGGTCGACCTGAAAGTGTATATATAAGGAACTCTTAAACCCCATTACTAACAATTCCTTTCCACCCGACGTAAGTGGTTGTTACCATGGCAGATACTATTAAATATTTCTAATGTGTTGTTAATCATCACTAACCGTAGTTTAAATAATGGACATGGACACAGTTGAACTCTTGACCACCGGTAGCAAATTATATAAATCCCTTTGATTTTATGTAATTTAGTATCGCGACTAACCTTGGCAGCATACCGTCACGTTCTCATCACATACACTTATCTTTCCATGAGTAATAAAAAAAAAATTCTCATTATTATTCCTGTGCCTATTTTTAAATCATTTTGTTTTTCTTTCTTGTTCTATTATTCTATGTTTAGTCGAGGTCATATCTCCAATACCTTCCTTCTATCCTGGATTGTCATTTTGGATATTTGGATTTTGAATAATTAATTATTTAAAAAAAATATTTTAATATTCTATACTGTATTACAAAAGCCCAACCACTATTTGAATATGTTGTTTCGTTATAAATACGAAATAATAGTATTATTTTAAAGTTTATCTATACACCAACTCACTATCACCAATGACCGATGATTACAAGTTTTGAACTTGGAAAGTCCTTCAAATATATCTAATCTGTTGCTTGGTTAGATTTAAATATTACAAAATAAAAGACTTCTTATCGTCAATGTATTATTTAGATAATTATATCGTTTTTTGTGTTTAGTTTGTACAAAAAACTGAAACATTCACTTCCTAAAAATATGCTACATACAGCATACATATTATTTATAAATAAAATACCGATAATAATGAGTTATAGTGTAGGGTATTCTATTTTTACCTGTAGTTTGATAGTATTATATAGTATTTCCAATGGTATATTTATATGTTTTGTAAAAATAGACATTAGAATCATTTTTAGGCTGAGTTTTTAATATTAAAAACTTCTTTAATAAAAGTTATTTATTTATATAAATAATTTTATTGATTAAAATAAAATAAGGTACAAATGATGAACTTAATGCTAGTAGCATTCTCTACCAGTCAACCTTTGGGATGAGCAGTAAATCATGAACGCGGTGCTTTATTATAGGGATAGGTAAAGAAAATAATTAAATAATAAGTTAATAAATCAAATGAACTTATGACTGGTAGATAAGTTTGAATTTACATTTTTTATTACACTGGCGTATATAATAAATATGCATGTAAATAAATATTACATAATACCAATGAAAAATTGAATGGGTTACATTTATTGCAAAAATAATTATTTTTAATATTGATAGATAACGGGCAAGGCCGAAATCATATAACAATAAAAAATATTACTGCTTTAACGCTGTAAGGTTAACAGATAAACATACGGAATATAAAATAATAAAAATATATTTTGGTTGCGAGAGTATTCGATTAATAAGGTATATAACAACAGATCTTAAATTTTGTATGTCGTAGTTAAAATTTAATCTGTAGATGTTTTACGACGATTTCCAAAACAACACACATCTCAATTTCAATTTGTTTAAATTTTTTAATTTCATTTTTTAATACTATGTTACGCAATTACATCGCCGATTCTGAACCGATTTTTATCATTTCTTTTTGCAGTTGATAGACCCGGTTTACTTTCATTAATGTTAGTTCATTATTTTGAGATTTATAATGGAGTTGTTTTTTTTTCTTTGCGCCATAAAATAAATCTGTTTGTTATTAAGCAAAATCTATTTTTAGTCGTGATCGTAACTTGTATTTTCTAAATTCGAACGTTTTTAATATATCTAGGAAACAACTCGTGATAAGCGGAAGCCAAAAGAAGGAAAAAAAAAACTTGATATTCATTGGCGATTGTGTGTTCATGATCGAAGTAGTCTTTTTTCCAAGGAAAATGCATTTATTTGTAATACGAGTGTAATGCTTAAGTTATAGTGTCATAGTTTTCGTGTAAAATTTAAAAAATTGTGAAATGATTAGATATAGACAAGAGGTTAAATATTAAATAAATTACATGTTATTAGGTCAGACGTAACAAATATGTACTCAAGAGGGTTTCAGCGACCGATAAATAAAGGAAAACTATTTTACATTGAAAATTATCATATAATAAATCCTTCAAAAGGTTTGGGTAAATAAGATTCTCTCCTCGGTATAGGAGTAGACAATGTATGTGATATAAAGAATATGTGTTTACATTCTGAATTTACTTGCAAACGCATTAATATTCTATCCTCTATATTGATCTAGTACAGTTCGAGACAACTTTAATTATTAACGCCTCGTTGAGTGGTTAATTTATTATAATTTTCTACTTTGTATTCTCAATTATGTTACCATGCATTGAATGGAGTCATTTATACAGCGACGCAGTTTTGCTGGGCCGTTGTTTTGCTATTTTGCCACTGTTGAATCTTACTGTTTGTACAACATGCCTTTAACAAGACCATTGTTTTGTGTGCGGTGTATTTGGTAATGAAACCAAACTATCGATCGAAGATGAAACTGAACTGCTGGAACTCCGTCAATGTCCGGTGAATCCGCAATATTTAAACTTCATAATTATATCATATTGGACTTACATTATTGTTAGGAATTGTGTACAGGAGTGTATCGATATAATTAAGGTTTATTTTTTGCTCATTTATATAATTTAAATGTCTATATTAATTTTATTTATACAGCCTTTATTTAAAGCGCCTTGTTTAACTTTTTATCTATTAGTTTTATTCCACGGTATGCCCGTGTGAATTAAGATAAAAAAAGTATTCTATATATTAATCTACGGTATGATCTATGAGCAAAATCAAGTTTAATCCGAATTCATCCATCGTTTTGTGTATTTGAGTAACAAATGTGTTTACATCTAAATACCTTTATGTTACATTTTATATTCTGTATTTGTAATTTGCGTTAGTATAATTTCAGCTATTCCTTGACTATTCCTGAACTTAGCTTTCTACAGACTGCTATCGTTCTTTGAAATTGAGACTATTTAGTAAGGAGGGCGTAATGATTGACACATTGCTGCACTAGCTTCCTAATTCCTCGGACTATATCGTTCATGTTGTTTCTTTGGGAATATTTTCGTTTCAGAATCAATTCTGCAGCGACTGGATCCAAGTCACCCAGTTGCTATGCCTGATTGATCTAATTGTGTATCATATCACTCTACGTAATCAGTTTATTAATTATAAACTACTATTTGTAGAGTAGATATTGTATGTTGTTGTTGCCTGGATAGATTGTTTGTAGATGTACCAATGTATTTGTTTACTTTCTCGGTAACCACTAGAGGCACTACACCTTCCTTAGGTGGGTGTTATATTATCGTGATGTTAATCTATGATGGATATAGTGTCATTCATATCTATAAATGACAGTTACTGATGGAAAGTGCTAGTTCCATATGTTATATTTATATATTTATAGTTGACCTAATTTTACTATTTACTGTAGCATACAAAAATAAGATGTTTTTACCAAATATTACTGCTATAGATTAAATTCTTCATAGCATGTTATTATTTTTTCCAAACACTTGATTACATATGACTTTTTTTCAAAATGTTATTTGTATATATTATTGCTTTAAAATGAATTAACTATTTACTATCTAGCCTGTTTAACATACCTTTTAAATATCACGTCGACTAGCAATAAATTCTTCATTAGCTAGATGCACACAATATTTTTTAATTGGAAAGTCTGCTGGTTATGGAGATGTTTTTACGGTTCTGATAAAAATTTTATTACACGAGGGTTTGTGTACACGGCGATAAGAAAAAATCGTGTACGGTGGTTTGTTTGAATTGAATTATCATTTTGCTAACTTGGTAAATCGCTTCCACTATATATAATACATTTTATACATTAACAATTTTGATTTAGCCTTATGAAACATATGAAGGGATTGCATGTTAAATATTTAATTTTGTTAGCGTTACACTATTATTAAGAACAGTTATAGTTAGTGTAACTGTTCTCAAAATTTGTGTAATAATTTTAATATTATTTATTAATTAGTTATTAATAAAACAAACCTTATAATATTTTTCATATCTTTCGCAATGTATTTACATAGGATAGATCAGACTACGAATATTTAGACCTTCCTATTTTGCTTCAATTTTGATCAAAATTCAACTCCAACCAATTGTAATCTACCGATTCGTTGCAGTAATCATTAAACATATGAAAAAAAAATTGACATTGTTGAAATAATATCGGAAATGGTTATAATAATTCGTACAATGCTCGTTCCTCCCCTTCGTCCCCTACCTCTCCCCGCATCATGATAACATCACTTTTGTTGATTACAGTCACCCAGCTTCACATTTAGTAATGTATACTTATCTAAATCCAAACAAATATTTTGTGTACATACATTTAGTGATTACATTTTATATGTAACTATAATTATTAAAATGTACTAAAATGTATAATAATGTAAAGAAATATTGTTTGGGCGACTTCATAAAATGAAGGTTCTCAATTTGTCTATAATTTTATGTTACATGAAAACATAATTAATTCAGATACGTTCAAAAATTAAAAATAGAACAATAGTGTAGCATTAAACTTGTTCTTTTTTAGTCTATTTAGTAATAAAATTGTAATTAGACGATGTCTGTACATGAGAGATATTTAAGAAAAAATATATAATGGCTCCTAATAAGAGCAATAGAAATCAAAACGATATTTTTTTTGAAATTTTATCTGTCTGTCTATATGTTTGTATCGGCATAACGCAAAAATTACTGCATCAAATTAGATGCGGGTTTCACAGTTGTGTTCCTAAAGTTCTAATTTAAAAACTGATATGTTTTGTCTTGATACTCGTATCTAGAAGTAGTTTATTCCATTGGTTTTTCTACTTTTGAAAACCACGCGTACAAAGTAGCAGGCAAAATGCTAGTTAAGTATATGTTAATTAGTATGGCATAATGCGATTAACTTGTTGTTCAAATGCCCATATACAACCTTGGATTAAACGAAATAATTATCCTCATCGAATTTATAATAAATTTACATTATAAAAGAGATAAACTGACTAGTACAAATATATATTATTGATGCTTCAGTTTGTCACGCACATTATTAAATTTTCAATAGGTGCTAAAAATACTCCTATAGTTTTAATAATGATGTTATTTATTAGTTTTGACTTATACAATTATGTACATTCCAATTGTATATGTGATAATTTTATTTTCTACTGATATACAAATAAATGTGACTTTGTAGAGATATTTCGGTGTTTTTTGCTCAGTCGCACTCAAGCAGTTAACAAAATGTTCGTATTTTATTCACGTGGCAATCCTCGTGAGCAAGTTGCGGGATACAGTTTGTTACTGATGGATCTTTTTTTTTTCGGGAAATTATCTTATGAAGTTTGTTATTTTAGAAATATCTCAGAATTGCATAGTATTCTATCTTATTTGGATGTTTGTTCTATTTTTATCCCTAATTTAAAGCGGGGAGCTTTAAAATATACCCATTCTGTAATATACGAGTACTATGCCAAGAACCGAATGAGAATTCCACTTAGCAGCATTTCGTATCTGAAGTAACGGGTTTGAGATTTAGCATGTTTGTAAGTTCAGAATTTTGTCCGCTAAGCTTGTCAGCAGTCAGGCGCTAACAGTTTAAGTAAATGGTACAAATATTGCTACTCAGTACAATATAGTTTCTATATAAACCATATTAGAGTAATAGCAAGTAAAATTCCATCTTTGTACCGTTAAGTTGTCGAACCATTGATCGTGGTATTTCGTTGACTATAAATTAATTAATGAAATACGATATTTTTTCTCATATCATTCCGTCATAGATTAATTGATAATAATGTATATATTTTCATACCAGACTCTTTATGGAAAAAGTAGAGAGAAATGTGTACTTTATAGCAGGCGTCTAAAGGTTACATTGATTGTTTACCATCAGGCTGGCTGTAGGTGGGAACATATTACATATAGTTTCTCTGTTATAACATGAATTTTGAAAAGGGCTTCTGTACCATAAACTTTATAACATTAGCTGAGCTATTCAGCATTGAGAAAGCGCTAATGATAATGGTTATTCTTAACTAAGGCCTTATTAAATTTTCAACCACAGCCACTTGTAATACTGTGTTACAACTGCAAAAGAAGGTAAAGCAAATTTACGTTATGCTCTAAACTTGGCGTGTAGTAACAGTACAATTGTTAAAACGATAAACGGTTTTTAAAACCGGAATGATTTGGTAATATTGACAAATATAATTGTTTTTTTCTATTATGTATGTAGATGTATAGGTTTTGAATTCGTGAAATGTCTTTGTATTGTAATTAACATCAGCGTTTAGGCGTAACCCATGAATGCCTAAATACTTAATTGAGTGGTAAACATTTTGGTCGTATAATTTCTAATTAGGTATAAGTTTATATTTGTATTTCATTTTTCTTAAAGTTCAACGCGTAATATGTTGTAATATAAATATACAATTTTTAAGGGCGGGGGCAGCTGCCTTTCGTCTCTCTCCCTAAGCACGTGTTTGCCCAGTCATCATACTTTATGTTATACATACTCGTATTTCTGAACGCTAGTTTTTTCACAATGATACGATATCATAGCGCCAAGGAGTGCTGTCGATTTTCTACCAGAGTTTTATTAATAGACCTACAAGAGATGCTCTATTTTAGTTTTCGTTGATCGAAATGTCAATGAACTAACTTGACAACGTGACTATCCTAAAAGGGATACCTTAATAATATGCGCATCTCTACCCTTACTTTTTAATGAATAAGCATTGATATTGTGTATCGTTATTTGTAATCGCAACAAAGCTAAGTTCATCGGTGCTCCGAGTGCAATAACCTTAGGCGAGTAGATACAATGAGGTATACGCAAGTCACTTGTTTATTTTTAATATTATCCCTATTTATGTCGTTTCACTGAACATGTCGTGATATTATGTGGTATATAAGTAATGTAATATATATATTCTGAATAATTTTATATTCAGAATTTATTAGCCTTTAGCTGTCATATTAATAAAATAAAAAAACTTGTCTGTTGGTAGGAATTAGGTTTTATGCAATATCTACATTGAATAAGTTTCGATATATGCATGTATATAGAACTAATATAGATAAAATATATTATCCTAGTAACGATAATACATTAAGATTATTTTATACAAGAAAACCCACTTCAATCTTGAACAAATTAGTAGATTTAGATAGGTAATGAAACGAAAATGCAAGTAACACCTATTCAAAAAAGGATTATCGAAATCGGTTTCAAAAGGAAGAAGTTCTAAATTCAATTGTATTTTTTATGTGAATCTATGTTATTTGATATTATCTTTGATTTTTGCAATCGATAGGTAAATCCTATCTTCTCGTATTGATCCTATATTAATTACGTGACAATTGATAACTCTATTTTGGTTTAATTAAAGATTGTGTCCCAAGAACCAACTTCAATTGTGAAAAAAAGCAGTTCTTTTGGTCTAAAAATTGAACTACTTAACCGATTTTCATAAAATTTCTACCACCATTTTAAGATTAAAAAATTATTTTCCAAATCAGTTTAGAACTAATGGAGTTATGAACAATCATAAAAAAATACAATCGAATTGAGAACCTCCTGTTTTTGAAGTTGAATAAAACAAAATTTGATCCGGCTTCTATAGATTCGGTGTCCTAACAATAGTTTTCTATGAATCTCGAGTGTTTTATTTGATAACCGTGATGTCACACGCGACAATATGTTATGTATTTGTTTTGCAGCAATTATCTAGATTCTATAAATACATCCAGATAAAGATAGGTTTTGTTAATATTTAATTACAAGCACCTTGATTTCATAAGTGTGCACCGAGTTGTTAAGAAGTATTGTTCGTCTGAACTACATCGTCATCCTATTCGCATATATGTAGGTTCATAATTGGTGTATCGACGCAGTCTCCAGTTTCCTAACGTGATGTATATATCTCTCTTCCTACATCCCTCGATATGTGGCTGAAACGTGTCCGTTTTCCCGCGCATTAGAAGGTACAAGTAGTTGGAAGTAGTTGTCTCAATCTATTTCACGCATATGGTTGCGAAAGCGTATCTATCGATAGATTCGTTTGTCACATGTCTAGGAGATCTGTTTAACTGGGTAGCAAACCCCTATTCTATTAATCCGTGCATCTCATATAGTAATCAAGTTCTGACTTGGTAACCAATTTAAGTGGCAGATTTTAGTGGCGATGACTGCCATATTGTCAATCGACTTAAAAAAAGGAGGTTATCAGAATTCCGTCATTTATCTTATTTAGAAAATTCTTTTTTCTCATTTATCTGAAAGGACACATATTTAGTTTGGTCCTATAAAAAATTTATCAAAATCGGTTTATTACTTTAGTTTTTATATCAAAATATATGGAATTGCCCCAATGAAAGTCGGTGTTTTTTTTTGTCGAACAAAATCTTAAACTATATTTTAGACCTATTTAAATTTCACATTTTTGAAATAATAAATGTTTTATTTTAACGATTCAACTATTTAACTGTTGGTATTTCTTACTTACTAGCTTTTACCCGCGACTTCGTCCGCGTGTTCACTGTCTGGGATAAAAAAGAGCTTAATAGTAGTATCTTTTTTCATTCCGTGTAATACATGTATACCGAAATTCATTGCGATTGGTTAAGTCGTTAAGGCTCTAAAAGGAATCAAACAATTGAATTCACTTTCACATTTATAATATTAGTAAGGATTACCAGGATTATTGTAGCGTAGTTTTAGACACAATATGTATAGGTATGTATGGATGCTTCGAATACTTACAAGGTAATGTGTAGGTAAATGTTATCCTGACACAACACCAACTAGACATATTCAATGACTCGAAACGAATGATACGAAACACAAGTTACTCTATTGTCTTTAACCTCTGTGGCCTCACGTAACATACAGTTAGCATAATTTATAACTTGTGTGTAAATATAAAAGTATTATCATTTAACACAATCCCTTTTTAATATATTTAACATAAAATTTCGTTGTGAACCGCAAACTGTCCACACATGCGTATATAGTGTGAGTTATTTGTACCTAAATGGGCGCTGATAATTTTTATCTACTGAATTGTGTCAACAACTATATCTCGTTTGTTATTGTAGCGCAATAATACATATAAATAAGTACCTATTAATTTAAAGTACCATGAGGAAAAAAGATATACATAAATAATATTAATTTATTTTTAGTTTAATTTTAATAGTTTTGTTTTTTTTTACTCTGTACACTATTACAGAAATATGAAACCTACATATATACAATGTGTTTATTAAAATAATAAGATTTCGCAGTTTTTCAATTCATTCAAATGTTAAATTCTTTTCTCCGATATGTGGCGTCCCCATCGCATGTTACAATAAACTGCTTTCCCAGTGGAAGGGTAGAGTAACGTGGGTATGGACCATACGGAGCTAGTTACAAAGGGTAATTTAATCCTAAATCATTCATAAAATTAAACAACTTTAAGTCTAGTATATGAAAAAATATCATTTTTATATATATAACATTATGTTATTTCAACAAAATCATGAACAATGAAACCTGCACAATAAATTCTTTTGTATGTAAAATTGTTATTGCGTCTGTGTTTGACACACACCCTAAAAATTCTACTTATTTGTCATCCGCGCAGTTTCAAGACTGACGGGGAAATTCAAGCCTTTTTATATTTTATTAAAAAGTTTCGTATATGTTCAAACTAGAATATGATTTATCTATTCCAAATTTCATTGAACCTTTTGAGTGTAAACGATTACCCAAATATAATATAAATATAAATATCCATACATTTTTCACATTCATAATATTAAAAGGATAGTAAAAGATAGAGAGTAAGATATAATATTTTTTGTTTACGTAAAATTGTACGGTTTCATGCATGATTTTAATTGGGTTTCAGCTGGTGTGTTGTGATATATACGCAGAATATCAAATATTTTAGACCCAGTAGGTTTTGCTGTGTTCTCGGAGTATTCGTTGTTTTTTTATATTTATTATATTTCTATTATTAGCGACTCGCGCCAGCTGCGTGCGTGTAGATAGAAAATAATATATTGCCTATGTTACTCGCTGGTAAATATAGCTTGTTACAGATGAAAGAATTTTTTAAATCGGTTACGGAACTTTTGAGTTTATTCATTACAAACAAACAAAAAAAACAAAAAAACAAAAGAACGTACACATAAATCTTTTCTCTTTATAATATTAGTATAGATAATTTATTAGAAGTTCGACAATTATTTTTAAATAAAAAGTTTGCATTTATTTAATACTGCGCTAGCTAACTTAGTAACGTAAAATATTAATGAATATCCGATTTCGATAGTGATTCAATTGCGTGCGTGTTTCATAAAAAGTTAATTTTACGCAAACATTGCACGGATGGTTAAACTAAATACTTTAGTAGGTACGTCGGTCGAATACTGGCAACATAAAACACAGGAATAAAAATATTAAAACTACTATAATTATAAATATAAAATAGAATTCTTAATTTAAAATCCAATGAGTTATTAAAAATGTCCTCTTGTAACTAACTGTACCTACAGACAGATAAATTGCGATAGTTGTATGTTCGACAGTTATAGTAAGCACTACGTATCAAAATATACATTTTTATTGTTTGTATAGTATTTTATATTATATTGCTACAGTATCAACGCGTTAGTAATGAGTTGCTGTTGAAATTTTATTTCGCCTACACGGTACTGCTGGCGATACTGTGTAGAATATACCTATATCGCCAAGGTTAAGATAATACGTACATTGTATTTGCTGATACGAGTACAAGTCTGTATTAATTAACCGTATCAATTAACAGCTGTGCATACAGCACGGTGTTAATAAAATTAGTCAACTGCATGCAGCGACACGCGTTTGTCCAGTTTGTGAAATTATAAATCTTCAATTTTTGTATCATTTTGTTCATATATCATTTATTATTTTATAATGATTTACAATTACTATATTCATTTTCAATTAATACCATAGCGCCCCTTGATCGAGCTAATAATTTGATTACAAGTAAAATACCAATATAATCTAAAGTGATCATTTAAAGGAAGTTCTCAATTAGTCTGCATTTTTTTGTGTATGTTACACCATATCGTCGATAATTTTGAATCAAATTTGAGAATTTTTTTGCAATCAATAGGGTTTTACTCCGGTTTTGGTTACTTTCATAATTTTTTGTTTAATTCAAATAGAACAGCAATCAAGTCAACAATCTACGTGATAAAAAGTGGTAACCGTCGCCTATAGGGGGAGGGGGGGGGAAGGAATTGTTAATAATGGGGATCTAACAGCCACATTGCTAGCAGTATACTCTGTAGATTTCCATGCGGTTCCCCCTGGAAACTATCTTGGTTAATTATTCATGAATTTGAGTTTTGCTTTCATGCTTCACAGGTGCCCCACCAGAGTATATCAATAGCGCAGGAAGTTACCATTCCATTGTCACCCATTAACAAAAAAAAAAAACTATCGCCTATAAATATGATGTATATTAATTAATTATTATCCTACTATGCCTACTCTGTAAGGAACTTTTCATGATGATAAATAATTTATTGAATAATTTTGTCACTATTGAAGAAGTCGTTGTATTTTTAGGGGCGAAAATTATAAGCAATACTCCGTGGTAATAAACTTGCAACGCACGGTCGTCGTAAAATGTTATATTTACATATCGCGGTTTCTCCCGTGATCGTTTTGTGATGATGAGTAGACTACAAATGTTTTCAATAAGTGAGCTATCGAATGCAAAAAAAAAAAATCAAATCCGACTAGTAGTCTCAGAGATTAGTACATTGAAAGAAACAAAGTTTTCCTTTTTATTATATTATTATATATACGATGTATAAGCAGGGAGGGACATATCAATCTTATATGACTTGTCAATGCTGTGTTCATATCATTACAGGTGGTATATGTACGAGTAAATGGCTTTAATAACATAGAAGCGAATAGTTTACTTGAACAGTGTACCAGGTCTTAGAGGGGGTGGGGGGAGGGATTATTAGTAATAAGGTCTAACAGAGGGAGACTTTGTACAAAAGTCGATTGCTTGGGTACCTCTGTACCATTCATGTTTCAACCGTGAAGCAGTTGTGTTTGCATGGCTGTGTTTCGGTTTGAAGAGTGGGATATGACGTGAATTTACTAGGTACAGAGGAATAACGAATAAAATCATACGCGAAACAGTATACTCTGTTATATCCATGGTACTGCTCATGTCTATAGGCGACGGTTACCACTTTCCATCAGGTGGGCCGTCAGCTTGTTTGCCATTCTAAGTTGTATAAAAAAAAAAAACAATCTCATTGCTAGCAGCATACCAAGTCGATCTCCATATCAAGTTGAAGCCATAGGGGTTAATTCTTGTGGAATCTGTCATGGTAGGCAAACTGAGTTGCTTTCATCCTCTTTTATCATCACTCACAGATGTTCTGCCAACGTATACCAATAGTGATGGCGAGGTTACCATTCCATTGTCACCCATTTGGCTAGTACCAGGTCTTAGAAATGTTACGTTAGTATAATTCTTATTTCTGTAGTTATTATTTATAAATTTAGGCAATTTGAAGCTGAGTAAAACATTGAATTTCTTAGTATTCGCGACCTTGGTGACTGCGCATAAGCGTGCTCCATTTCCACCCCGACATCCTCGGATAGAGACGGCCCTGTACATGTTTTTAAAAGGTTATAAGAAAAGGTCAAGTTATAAAATAAAAAAAATTACAAAACTTATTCAAGTAACAGACAATTAAGTATAGAACATATTTTGATTCTCATATATTGAGTATGAAAAGATAAAAAATTATTTTTATACTAGCCGTTTATTACTGCCTCATCCGTGAAATCCCGTTATCTTCCATCCCCATAAAAATTTGGAGAAATTCAATAAAAGGAATATATTTTAAACCTCACAATTCATTTAAATTTGAATGGCTTTATCGATCATGAGTTTGAATCGGTTTTTTATTACTAGTAGTAAAAGTAAACTGCAAAGAAAGAAAGCAGCTCTTGTTTTATTAGGTAAAGCATGTGTGTTTGAAATTAAAAACAAGCTCAAGCTCAACTGATGGATTAATAATCATGGCTTATAGTCGTAAACAGCACCATAAATATCATTGAATTTTGTTACATATTTCACCTCTTTAAAGCCTTCCGTTTAAACAATAAATATAATAATATATTTGCTTTTGGTAGAAATACGAGTAAGACTGTAGTACTTATACGTCATTAGGTACCTAATACACTATTTAAATATTTGTTTTCAATGTTAATTTCATCTCGCAGATTGCTGTCGGTCGCAGTACACGAGACCACACTATAGACGTGAATTTGAGCTTGGAAGGACCTGCAGCGAAGGTGTCAAGGAAGCAAGCCACAATCCGCTTACGTAACAGCGGCGACTTTTTTATGTCATCAGAAGGCAAAAGGCCAATTTTCGTGGACGGCCGGCCAGTACTTCAAGGGAACAAAGTCAAGCTTAACCATAACAGTGTTATAGAGGTTTGTTTGCTCTTTTCACCATTCTTAATAGGTTTACTGGAGCAGAGCCTATGTGTTAACACCAGTTGGAAGTGGATCATTAACCGTACCTATATCTATACAAAACATATATTCAGAATGTGACAATATATTCTTATTTGATCATAGGACTTTAATTATCCGAGTAATTTATGAGGATACGTAAGCTTTGGCGTTCTTGACGATTCAGCGTTGTATTGTCTCTGTTAGCTGCTCAATCTTAAAACAGTGATATTTGTTATGGATATATTTTTTTATAATGTCAGCTGATGATCTACTTAATTATTAAATTATTTATTCTGATACGTAGGAAAACTTCTATTGCGATCCCAGTACGTATTACCTACATGTTAAACAGCACGCTCAACTTTTATCATTACATTATCTAAGGTTGTTTTAACTTTTTGTATAAAAGAGCAGGCCCTCTAAACAAGTGACAAACGAATTCGTCGATGGAATTGACATCGCTAGCGAGTCCATGAGTTGGAATGAGACATCCGACGTTGCTATCTTATAGACTTGCTAGCGATGTCGATTCCATCGACGAATTCGCTTGCCACATGTTTAGAGGCCCAGGTGTACTAATGTTATCTCTCAGGATGTAACATAACGCACGTGTTGCTTATTGATTTATAAATAGGTAAGACAGACCCATATGAATATTGTAAAATTTTACTGCTACGACAATATACTAATACCTACGTATTAACTATCCACAATGACAATACGTACCACAGTATAGTCAGTTCCTACTCCTTTTGAGCTGACCTCAATCACCTCTCCTGTTTCAAATATACCGTTCAAGAAAAAAACGTACATGCCCATATGCGTAGTAGGCACTTATTTTTCTTTTTCATTTACGTCTTTACAAACGTCATTTATTTATGTAGTAATAAGTCATGGATCACGCCATTTTCTATATTCGTAAAATATCCTGGTGATCATACAATCGGTTCAACGATATATTACGATACTTAGCGGATTCTGTTTTGTAGTACAGGTTCCCTGTAGATGATCAAAATTTTTTTTTGCCAGACTTGAGCATCTGGTCTCAAAGTTTAGTTTTTTTTTAACTCTAAATTACAAAAATTTAAAACAAAAGATTAGCAGTGTACTTAAAACTATGAATTCTAATTATATATGTCATAGACGCACCTAATCTTATATTAATTTTAAATCCCAATACGTCTCATTGGCATCCCAAGGCATTTCGTCGCCTATTTCATCGTTACGATATAATAAGATAGAGTTTTATATGGAATGATTATTATATTTTTTATACCTCAAAGGTGGCAAACAAACTATCTGTATACGGTCACTAGTCTATAGGCGCCTTCAACATTAGAGGTGTCACTGCATGCATTTTGCTGACCCTGAAGAAACCTTAATATACCCTTTTTGAAGAACGTTCTTCATGTATATGTTATAATTATGCTATTTTTATGTTCAACAGATCGCTGGACTGCGCTTCGTATTTCTTATAAACCAAGAGCTTATTAACGCAATTCGTCAGGAAGCTGTTAAAGTTAATATTCCTGTTTAGTAAATAAAACAATAAATATTTCATAACTGAGAAATGCATTTTCTTTAGAACACATTTATTTGGTCAATTTTAGAACATTTTTCAAAACTTGTACACTCAAAAACATATCTTATATCAATAGATATACAGTTATCGCAATGCACTATTTGTAATATAGATAGGTAGGTACCACCCAATTTTTACATTAAGTGTATTATTAATTAGATATTAAAACTATCACGAAACACTATCACGTGCGTTACTGGCATAAGATATGCATTAACGTTATATGACAAAACAAATTATTATTATTTTTAATTATTTCATAATTCATAACAAATTCCATAACCCCTAGTTTTTTAAAACCACAATAAATTATTAACTAATCACAATTTTCAAAACATAATCAACAAAGTGCAGGAACCATTAAAACTCAACAATTCACTCAATTGTGCATAACAAACATACTTTATAAAAGGAAATGGTATAGGAAAATTATATACTCTGTACAGTGATTATGGAAAGATCAGTCACTAAAATGTAATAGTTATTACAAACATGGTACCTGATAACTCGAATACTTATCTGTAACTGACCACTCTTAACTCATTGCCCTTACACCTTTGTACATTTAAGATTTACTTATATTACTAACATTCATACCTATCGTATGGAAATAATAACCTATCTATAATAAATAAACAGTCCAATAACGTTCAACACGCTTATAGTAATAAATTACCTATATTAAATAGTATTCAGTAACTGATTATAGTTAACTACGAAGGCAACACATGCAAAATATGCATGTAGGATTTAAAAGCACATTATTTGGTATATTTATTTAACACCCTGTACATATTATAAAAATAGTGATAATATTTTATTAACCTCGTTTAGGCACGATCAGGCAAACATAATATACAATGCGAAATTCTGGTATATGAGATCAATTTATTTTAAGAATGTCCAAAATATAAATATGATCCTTTTACAAGTATATATGGTTTAATATCATTTTGAATAAGCCCGATTAAAAGGCACTATAGTTTTTAAATACACATTTGAGTCGATGTGCAATACTGGATAGTGATAAGTAGTCATTGTTAAACAATTTCAGTTGAAATTTTTTGGTACAGTATTAAAATAAATACTTAAATATATTATAGGTATCTATAGGTATAAATATTGCACAACATGAAAATTCGATGTAACAATATTACATCTTGTAAAGGATTTTCAGCTATCTATCTGTATATTTCCCAAGAATTTTTATATTCTGAGTATTGGCTTTGGTTATTTCACGCTATAATTTTATTACCTATATAACTATACTATACAATTATAATACGACATACAAACCATTGACCAACAACAAGCATTCTTTACAAATTTATAATATAATTATTATGGACAATTATATAAATATATTAATAATATGTTAACATAGTTACAATTCAGATTTAGTGTGTAGTCTTTGTACTTCATCCTTTAATGTAAGAGTACACACTACTCGCGGTTAAATCAAATTTTTAAATAGTAATTTTATGTGCTTAGAATTTACATGAGCAATCATTGATCATTACCAGTGGAATGACCATTTTAACAATTATATATAATATAGATAACATCTGTATTTATGCTAACCACGAAAAATCCATAATGGATCAAGTGTGGGAGAAATATATAATTAAGTATTTTATCTACATTGAAAGCAGAGCAATACAGTAATATAAACATTTGGTAAAATATATAACGAGAGAAATAACTATAGATCTTATTACATACGGCATAAAAACATTTTTGAAACTCATCTGCTATTTTGCTTTTATATTTTAGGCACTTATAATAATATAAATTTTAAATCAATATATACATTTCAACAGAATCATCTAAAATTTAAAATATCAATAAAATTAAAATTTAAACACATGATAATACTTATTATGGCTATATTCACACGCAAAAATGTGAAAATATTATGGTAATTTTTTTGGAAAAAAGCATCTACTTAAAATGGAATGACAGTAAATATTATTATAAACTTTGAAAGTATATTAACAAAATAGAAATCAGATCCAATTGCACAATAAAAAACAATACCTACTTAATTTGTCTTTGTTTTATATCACACTTAGTACAGAATTTGGCTTGGTTTTCTAATCTAGGTACTATTTGATAGTGAACTAATGTGATTAAATACTTAATATTGGAATCGTAGGAATGCATAAAGAGACCAACGACCAGGGTGGGATATAATTATGATATTAAAAATCCAGGAACCAGTTCTATATGTAACTGCACCAAACTGTAGATTTCTTTAAACAAACTACCTTCAATATGTATGCTTTAATCTAATAGTACATTTGAGTTGTCCTATTGAAGATTCCTCCAATTTTGGCGACGATATAATAAACTTCGCGCTTTCCATAGATTTATATTTTTGGAATTTTTCAGCAAAAACATACGCATTTTTTCTATAACTAAAAACAGCTTTGGTTTTTTTCCTAAGTGCCATTTTGTCAATAAAATTATCTTTTTCTAAAAATACCCATGGTTGCCATTTACGTCCCGTTAAATCAGGATTAAACGCTGATGGCGTTTTTGGTGTACTAGCATAATGAGATCCATTCTCATTTTTTTTTATCACTACCTTGGGTATTGATTTTTTTACTTTTTTACTCTTTTCCTTAAGCATTTTAAATTGAATTTCATCTATACTTTTTAAGACCTCTTCAAACTTTGGTTTAGGTTTCTTTGGAATTTCTTTTTTTGAATTTGCATTAATGTGTTTTATCTTTGGTGCGGTTTTTAAAATTTTTAATTGTTTTAATTTTAGTAAACTATGTTGTGGTAATGGAAGTTTTATTTTAAGATCATGAAATGTTTCTTTCAAAGGGGGAATATATTTCTGAGCTGCTTTTGTAATCAAAGGTCGACTTGGGGTTAAATTATAATTACCACTATCATAGTGAATAGAGTTTTCAGTATATTTTGAATTTATTTCTTTGTTATTTCTTCCAATTTCCTCATCAATATATTGTGGTAGTCTTGATACTTTAAAGTTAGTAATTTTTAACACCATATTTGAGCCTTTTTCTTCAGATGTTGTTGAAGATACTTCTGGCGAACTAGAGGTTTTATATTCTGTGGTGTCCTCTTTTTTAATGTAATTAAATACATTATCTATACTGGACTCACAGGAATGTATGGTATCATCTTGTGTTTGTATATTCAATACGTTTGGTTGTATATTTGATGGTTGTACAGTTCTTTCTGATTCACTTTTAGAATCAAATGCTACATTTTCCTCGTCACATATGTCTTTAAAATTTATTGATAGAGTAGTAAAGATACTAGTAGGATTAGTCTGACACTTTTCTTGGTTTGAGTCTGATAAAATTTTTTCCAAGGATTCTTTATTATAGCACTTGTTCAATTCCTCAGTCACATAACATTCTCTATTAACGAGTGTTTTGTTGACATCCATTTGAGGTGTACGATACAAAGTTTCAACAAATTGAGCATCATCATTACACATTTTATCGCCATATATGTATTTTACTTTGTCTGTATGTTGGTTGCTATTAAATATTTCTGTATCTTCATTTTCTGATGAAATTTGTCTTGGAGATGAAGGCGCGCTATTTGTAATATCTTCGACAAGATCGTCACTGACTACAGTCTCCACGCAAGCGACGTCGTCTACCCATGGTTCCTCTAAAGACTCGTCTATATTTTCTAATGATAAACATTCAGATACGTCACATTTATTATTATCTTCTAAATGTATTTCTACTTTAGAAGGGGAATATGTGATTTCGTATTCATTATTAGTGGTATCCTCTACATTAATATTTTCTGACATTTCAGTGATGCATATTTTTTCTTGTTCACTTTCTTGTGTAATAATACAATTATTATCAATCAGAATACAAAAAGAAACGTTATCTTCATTATAAATAGAAGATATAGAATTCCGTCTAATGTTTTGAATACTACAAAAATTATCTTCTAATAACGGTTGTTCAATTAAATCGTGTAAATGTTGTTTTCTTCGTTTGGACTGCCACCGTAATTGTAAATCATCGTTACTATCATCTTTAAACCTATCTAATGCAGAATCTGATAGTGCTCTTTTAAGACATGTTTTTTCAGGTTGTGGTAAATTTTGTAATTGTAAAGAACATTCAATGACATTCAAGCAATTTTTATCGTCATGATCTATAGCCTCTTCGTAGATATTCTCCTCTTGTGATGAATTAATATTTTCTACAATATCTTTAGAGTTAGGATACGTTTGGACATAATCCACAACATTAGTTACGTTGTCTACTGAATTTGGTATACTATCACACATTGCATTAGATCTTTCTATGCAATTATCACTCATTTCAGTATTTTGTTTGGAAACTGTATTTGATAATGTAATAGTATTTTCTAATCTATTATGAGAGTCACCTTCTTTAGTGTTATCATGACAATATTGGTTTGAGACCAATATTAGTCTATTATTAATCTGTTTATCATTATTGGTATCGCAGTTTTCTTTGGTAGTAGGATTAATTTGAGTTTTAGGTCCAGATATTATCTCAAAATATTTATTACCATCATCTATACTTTTTCGCATATTAGACGTAGTTTCAATATTGTCCAAATTTGGCTTAATAATAAAACTGTCTTTAGAATAAAATTTGTAACATGCAGATTCCTCATGCATTATTAATTTCTGAATCCAAGGAGAAAACAATTCTTTGCTAATATGATAAGATATATTTTTAACAGTGTTAATATCAGATCCTACATCTGGTGGACTGAGACTATTACTTTGTATCAAAGAATGACATAAGGAAAAGTTTTCAGTATTGTTTTTATTCGAATTGTCAGATTTCTCTGTTTCTTTTGTATGTACAATATATACACCATCTTGATCTTTTTGAATTGTTTTCGTTTTTATTATTGCTTTTCCGTCATATTCTTTTAATGCATTATTATCATGTGATTCTAATGAAAAAATAGACATAGCAGGATTCACATTCTTTGAATTAATTTTAGATTCATAAGATTTAAAAGGTACGGGCGAAACAGGAGATTCAGATGAACTTCCATCAGGAGTTTTCATTTGTAATTTAATACAATTTACATTTGTATTATCTATGTTTGAAATTGTATCTTTAAAATTCAAATCATTACTCTTAATTTCAGCTTCAGATTGATGGGGTGATAAAGTAATGTTACATAAATTAGTGAATTTGTTTTCTAAGTTTTTATGAACATCCTGAACGCTTTTTTTACTGACATAAATTGTTTCTAATACAGTATCTTTAATGTCTGAGTTTTGCTGATGTTTTATATTCGTATTATTTAGATCTATGATTTCTGTATCATTTTCCGTATACAGTGATTGTTGTGACAGTCTAGGTTGGATATTTTGAGAATCGCTATCAATATGTGCTGATGTTATATCAGTAATGTTTGCGATTTGGGAATTACTTTGATTTTCAAGACTATAATTATTGCAGTTTACAGAAGCAGTTTGACGGGACGATGACACCGTACTTGCGAATTTTTCTGGATAGCTTTTTGTTTGTGAAATTGGCACAATATTTAATTCAGACAAATTTTGATAATTATTGAACACTTCTGTATTTATGTTCGAGGAAATATCAATATTTTCAGAAATTATGTTATTCATATCCATTTCTTCTGTAATGTTTTCAACAGAAGAAACGTTCTGGTCAATATTTTTTGATATATCTTCTGTATATTTTTTCGAGGAAATATTAACATTTTCTGAAGTTTCATTATTCGTATTTATATCTTTCGAAAGGTCTTCAATTGTAGATGTTTCGTTATTTAAATTATCGCAACTGATATAGTTTTCCTGAACACACTCAATGCTAACTTTTGTTTCAGATATATCATCAGCTACAGTAAATTCTGTAAAATCTTTTTCATTTTCTTTAGTTATTTTATTTTGTTTGTCGGTTTCGACAGTTTTGTGTAGAACCAGATTATTAGAAATATTTAATTTATTAGATACAGATTTTTCATTAGTTCTATTTTCATTATTGGTATCTGTTTTCAAGACCATTTTATTACAGTTATTTAATGATTCATCAACTTCCAATTTTGTTTCTATATCTGGTCTTAAGATAACTTCCGAAGAAGTGTCTTTACTTTTTGGATTTTTACTTATGCTGATATTTATAGGTTGTATTTTATTAGTGCTTTCTTTCGAAATATTATTATCTTTTACTGAAGTATGTTCATTTATAAACTCATTTGACAATGTAGACGTATGAACGTTAACAATTTCCTTACTAATTTTATCACTTTCATTATTATATTCTTTCAAATTGGTTTTGATAGGATTTTCTTCATTAATGTTTATATCTTTTGATTGACTATTTACTACAGAATGTGTGTCATATTGTGTACACAAATTAATATGCTCCATTGGAGATGTTTGAATTTCATTAATGAAGTCTTTATTTGCTGGACTCGTGGCGCAAACACTTTTTGATTTGCTTATACTAAAATCAATAGCAAAATCTACGCCATTTTCTGTTTTATCATTTTCCTTATTAATATTTGACATACCCAATGGACTTCTATAGTTAGGAGATAGATTTACTGGGTTAATTTGAAGGTTTTCTGTTAATTTATTAACAGGAGAAATAGTGTCTCTGTTATTTTCATTAACCTTAACATTATCAGGATTTTTAATAATCACACTATCTGTTCTTAAGGTCTGTAAACATAGTTGCAAATTATCACTTTTAGGTTCAGAGCCCTTTTTTATTTTTCTATATTTACTTAATTTGGCAAATTCTCTTTCGGATTCAATGCTGGGAGAAAATTGGCAACTTAGTTCAGATTCAGTTTGTAAAATATCTTTATTTTTTAATATAATTTCAGAACTATTTGTTGTTATTGCTGTTAAATCTTTAGCTGTAGTTATTACAGTTTCTCCTTTATTTGCATTAATAAATTGCTGGTTTACTTCAGTGAAATTTAACTCAATATCATTGTCAAGTCTTGGTAATGAAGCTAGACTGATACTAGAATTACTCTCTAAATCTTGCAAAGTATAATTGCTTTTTTCAGGCACAATATCATTTGTAGCAAACTGTGTATTAGCCATTTTGCAGCTAGGAATTTTCAAATCGTCATTTGATGTTATACGAGGGAGTGAATCTACTCTTGTGTGAATTGTTTCAACATTTTTGTTATTTTCATCAATGCTGTGCAAATGATGCGAGGTTAAAATAAGCGGGTTCGTTACTTTTTCTATAACTCTTTCTCCTAAAATAGTTTGAGCAGGTGTTGCTATCTCAACATTTAACATTTGTGGACTGCAAGGTTTTATTTCAAAGTTGCATCCAACTTCTTTATGAATCACTGACTGACTAATTTTTGCTTCAACATCTAATGGTGACACTGATCGCGTCACAATTTCTGAAGTTTGAAGGGGAACAGAACCTTTCATAGGCATTTGACAACGGATATCTCTCTGAGAAGAATGTTTCAAGTTAAAATTATTTGTTTTTGATGATTCAATTGCTTCTTCAAACTGATTAAGCAATTCAATATTATTATAACCTTTGATATTTTCTGGTAACTTTGAAACTTTTTGAATGTGATCATATTTACTTAGATCTTCATTTGGAACATTTACTAATCCAAGTACATATAGTTGATCCTGATTTTTTCCTAGCTCCTTGGGAACAGGAATTTTGTTACTGACATTTGGATGTGCTTGAGTTGCAATTTCCTTACAGTTTTCATTATTTTCTTCATCTCCTTCATTCCACATTTGTAAGAATTGTCTAACGTCAATACCTTTTTTTTCTTTGGATAACCTAGCAGAATTTATCTCAGGTTTAGATACAATAGCCGTTCTCGATTTAGGTACAAATTTAGGATCATATCGTTTATAAAAGTCATTTGAGATACGGTTCATTCCTAAATCCATGCTTCTTATGCTTGCTGTTGGAGATTGGCTCACATATCCACAATCTTCTTGAGTATTTATATGTGTTTGCATTGCATCATTGCTGGTATTGGAATCTGATGGGGATATGGCTATAGAATTAGGAGAAATTTGAGATGGAAACCTTGATAAAGGCAATGATGATTCCATATTTCTATATTGTGTCATATATTCATAATTTTTAAATGATGTATTTTCTTTTCTAAAATATGGATGTGGTAATGGATGCATATTTACTGTTGGATAATTAGGTACATATTGATTTTTTTGATGATGTGCTTTTGATATTTCATTAACATAGAAATTTTCAGAAGCTGAAAAAGGTTTTGGTCTACTATTGTCTACATAGTCAACATATATTTTGCTGTTATCATAAGGTAGTTTGTTTGCAGAAATTGATTTAACAGAGGTTTCTGATGGTAATGGATACATTTTATTTGGAATACAGTTCCCTAACATAGGCCCATAAGTAGGATGTATCACTTGGTTACGAATTGGTACATTATAATTACCTTGTGGATTGGGCCTTTGGTATCCATCCATAATAGGTTCAGATATTCTGCCATCAAAATATTTTAAAGGAATTTGTGGGTATGAAGCATAAGGAGGTAGTGATTTTTGCAAATCATATTTAGTAGATGGGAATGGTGGTGCAGGATGGAATGGATTTGAATAATTACCAATATATTCATACCTTGGTTGAGGATACCTTTCCTTGATTGTTGGGTAAGGTTTATAGCGATTATTGCCATCACAGCTATAAGGGTCTGCATATACAAGCCCAGGATCTTCATGTGTTGTTCTATGTAGTCTATTTATCTGCACCGGCCTGGGACCAGCACAGCTAGCATATTCAGGATACTGATAAAGTTCATGACCACTGTAGGGTTTTGCTGGTCTCATATTTGGGGGCCACCCATTAGGAGCATTTTGTGTAAGCACTGAGTTAACATTTGATGCACGTAATTCAGTATTTCTAGCACTGTTTTGGTCATTATTTATGTTATTAATATTATAAGGCACATCACAATATTTGGTCTCGGCAGGAATGTTTGTTTTCACATTTTTTAACAAAGTTACATTTCTGTCTTGAGAATAATTAGGATCTTCATTTATTCTCCCAGTGTTGTAGCTAGGCGGCACCATGATGCGTTGCATGTTTTCCTGGAATGTTTGTCTTGGTGATATATTTCTTAATGGTGTTTGGTAACTGGATGGTTTCAGAGGATAATCTGGTGGGTAATGGTATGAATTGTCCGTATATGGCCATGATTCGTAGGGTCCTTTTTTTAAGTCATTAGAAACTAATGGCGGTATCACTCTATCAGGCCCTATAACGGCGCAAGGCCGTGTCGGTACATCCACTTTACCCAACTGATTTGAAGTAATATCTTGATATGGTTTGTTTCTGTTGTATGATGGGGCGCTGCTGTTTGCATTGAACTTGATAGCATCGTTGTTGCGTTCTCCGAGAGTAGGTTCACTTCGTAAATCTTTAACATCCATGGCCGTTGCTAATCATACAGACATTTCCTCTTAATGTCACCATTTTTCATTTTCCACTTTTAATAAATTGGTTTCAATTCAATGTTCAGACGTCACATAAAATGTTTTTCATCCTGCAACATAAACAAAATATTAGCGAGATATGCAATGACAAATGTCAAAACGCGATGCCACATAGGTATACTTTCAGATTAGGAAACAATATTTCACTACATTTTAAATAGAACATAACATTACTACAATACCTTCCATACTTTTTAGGAACATTAAAACATCAATATTATTTCCTAGGAGACACCGATTTATTACGATCTCACACTACAGTCCTAATGGATATACAGAGCAATGTTGCCAATATTATAAAAAAAATACTATAAAGGTATTGACATACTATACATAATCACCATGGCCTCCGTAGATGGTGCTTAAATTATATAGTAAAGTATCAAACGTTAGATTATTATTACGGTAGCTTGGGTCAAGCAAATAATTAGACCTAGTAAATGCTTGTCAAGTAAGGAAGTTGAAGTATCTTCGTCTTTGTATAATAAACAGTTTTAAACACATACTTAGACTTTATTAAATTTGAAACGTTTATTATTTCAATAATTATACACTCGAAGAGATTATTGAAAAAAAAAAAAACGACATGAACCTTTAAACGCTTAAACCATAGGCACTTTAAAGGAGGACCAGTAGGCCGTATCCACCTTAAAATTATCTTGTGCCCACTCCAGATGCAAGTAAAGATGACTGATAGTACATATGAACCTTTTTTAACAAAATACGGCAATGACTATGTTCAAACCAGTTTTCTCATTTTTTTTTTTACTTTATAATATCTACTTATCGATGTCTTTATATGACGTGTAGCGACATAATTGTCAATTATATCTTTGTCAATTTTGATAGTTTTTACAACTTACCTATCTATGACTACCGATCAGAATTTAGAGGTTATAAAACAAAATAATAATAAAATAAATTTCAACAATCCAATCTGCAAAAATTATTTGTGATGAAGTATATATCTGTCAGTCTAATACTTTCTATTGTTTTTGCCGTTTATATTATAAACACAATATGGACACTAGCTGAAATTTTTATACCTCCTAAATGCAGTCGTGGCGAAATATGTTATACTTCACATTTGGCTTCAAATCCAGTTCAGCATTTAGTTCTCTATACTTCTGTGAAACAACGTCCGTCTTTAGGTGGTTCATCTGCAGATGCTATCACCAAAGTGCATACTTCTACCAAATTTGATTACCGTAGTTCCGCAACTTTGTGAGTCTGTTCATTACTTATTATTATTTAGTTTGTTACTTATAATTAATAAATATTTTCTTTATTGTAATTATCTTATATTTTCTTTATCTTTTCAGTAACATTATATTGAAAGTACCTCGTAAAACCCGTAATAATGGGACATTATTCATGCATGCAGTACTGTTAGATGATAGTCGACTTTATAGAGATTTCGATGAAATTCGTCGTACAGAATCTGTCCACACATTGCCCCTGATCACTTATATTGAACCTCAGGCAGCTACATTTAACCTACTTGAAAGCAATGTAAGTAAAAAAATATAAAGTTATAACAAGTTTTTAAGTAAGTATATGGTCTATTTGTGTAACAAATTTCATTCTAATCAGTTTAGTAATTTAAGTATGATTGAATAATGAACATCCAAACATCTTTACAAACTTTCACATTTATAAAAAATATATATTGTAGAGACAAAGATTTCATATAATGATTTGTATTTGAATGTAAGTGAATTAGTAATAACTAAATATAATAATTAATATAATAAGTCTAATTCAAGCTTTATTTTCTTATATTTTTAGAGCAATGTGAAAAAGCTAAAAGATGAGAGTTTTCATCCATTTGCACATATAGCAACGTCAGTGCCACTCTCTATTTTAACAGATAATTTGTATCTTCCTGACAATAAGTTACCTGGTGAATTACTTCCATACATGAGGTAAACTGTTAATCTGTAGAACTTACAATATACAGGATGGAAGGGACAGGTTGGTGAAAATGAAAACAGCTGATTTAGATAAATTAAATCAGATGGCAGATTATTTTCCCACTGGAAGTGTACCACCATATAATTTACAATTCTTAGTTTGGACTCTGCACAATGTTCCATGTGTTGCAGTAGGATTTTAATATGTATGTTAAATTGCTGTTATGACATAATATCATAGATTTCATGATTTCAAATGAAAAAAAAAACAAAAAAACTTAAAATTTTTCAGAATGTTATTTCATTTTGGTTTTCAGTTTAGAATAATGGTCTGCAATCACTGTTTCAGTTTTTGCTAACCCATCCCTTACTCCCTGTATACTTATTTTCAGCTTTACATATATTTATATTTTTTTTTCAAATAAATTTGAGGTTTTGTTGTTTTATATATATATTTAACACTTTGCTGATTGGTAAGCAGTAAACTTGTCATTGCGCTAACATGTAGGTACATTCTTCTACCATGAAGGGCAAGACCTTTTGGATTACAAAGGGTTCATGACCAAAAAATTACTTTGTATTTAGGTTTTTATCACAATTTTAGTTTAATTCCAAAGATTTCAACCATGATGGAATTCCCAGTTAGCAAAGTGTTAAAGTACTTTTCTCGTAATTCTTATCACTGAAATATTTTTAATGTATTTTCAGAGTTAGAAATGGGAAATTTCTACCTATAATCCAACACAATGTCCTTAAATCTCGGATGTCAACATTACAACTGTTAAATAGTAGTACATCAGAAGTGAATATAACTGTAAATGTTGCACCCACTTCATATGGATCGTTTGGGTTGGCCCTACATGTGAGACTTGCTTTGGAACAGCTACGCACACTTGGCTTCAGTGAAAAAGATATAGACGATGTTAAGGGAATATTTGCAGATACAAATTTGTACCTGCTGTCAGCAACAGTCTTGATAGCCAGTTGTCATGTAAGTGAATTTAAATAATAAATAATTATTATGATATTAGCGGGGCTGATAGTAGTTTGTCTTAGTTTTTTTTTTATTGCCACCAATAATTCAGGATTGCAAAAATATTATATATTTTTTTTTATTAATAGTTCACCCATAAGGATAGAGGGTGGTTATTGCCACTTGGTTCTCCTTGTCCATGCTATATATGAGTACTTTATAATTTATAATTGGTCTGTCACACACAAATGTTATCAATAAATGAATTATTAGATACCATGTTATAAATCTCATTGGATTTCTTATATGGTTCACACAGAATTATACTGAACTCTTATTTATATAAGTGGGGATGATTGTTGAAAAATATAATTTTTAGTTAGAAATATCTGCATATATACTAATTAAATTTTCAGTTGCTGTTCGACTTCTTAGCATTCAAGAATGATGTTTCATTCTGGCGCCGCAAAAGGTCGCTTGCGGGTTTATCCGCGCGTACAGTGGTCTGGCGCGCATTCTCACAGTTTATCATTTTCTTTTATCTAATAGATGAGCAGACGTCACTTCTAGTACTTGTACCAGCTGGTATAAGTGCTGTTATTGAGGTAATTTTTGCATGAAAATGCATTTACAATATTCCTTCACAACAAGTTCTGTTTAGTTTTGTTACTGTGTAATAAGTTGAAACAAAATGAACAATAAATACCATTAGTATTTATTGTTCATTTTAATGTATAGCAGAAAATACTATTTATTCTTCCCACTTATTATTAGTATTCTGTAATATAATAAAATTTATCACGTCACAAAAATTGTACAATGTAATTCTCTATGTCTGTAAAACATGTGAACATTGTTTTTTTTTATGCAACTTAGAATGGCAAACAAGCTGACGGTCCACCTGATGGAAAGTGATAACCGTCGCCTATAGACATGAGCAATACCATGGATATAACAGAGTGTACTGTTTCGCTCATGATACCCCCCATGCGTTGCCATTCCTGAGGACTCAGGTGTTATACCTCTGTACCCTGTAAATTCACGCCATATCCCACCCTTGAAACCGAAACACAGCCATGCAAACAATTGCTTCACGGTTGAAACACGAATAGGACAGAGGTATCCAAGCAATCGGTTTTTGTACAAAGTCTCCCTCTGGTTATTATTATATGTAAATGTAAAATTATATAATTTATTATAACATTATATTTATTTTATGATATATAAAATAATTCAATTGTTTTGTAGCTATGGAAAGTGACGAGGATTTTCCACGTGCGCGTCTCGTTTGCGGGGTGGCGCGTACGTGTGTGGCGCGAGCGTGCGGACGCGGCCGAGCGCAGCACGGCGCAAGCGGACGCGGAAGCCATGCGCTACCTCGCAATGCTGCTGTATCCACTCTGCATCCTTGGTGCACTCTATTCGCTGGTTTATGAGCCACATAAGAGGTAGCTATGATGTTTTTGTAGATTTGAAAATGGCAAAATACCTGTTAGGTTATAGAAATGGAAAGTAGTAACTTGTCTATAGTTAAAAAAAATATATCAAAGTAAGAAGTCAGTCGTTATTTATGTTATAAGAATATATGACCAAATAATGAAATGGAGTTGCAATAATATGAACAGGCATATAACTTTCCTACTATTCTTATAACCTTTCACAAAAAACATACATTGTACATGAAGTTGACAGGTATATATTGGTACAGTTTTCTTAATTTATTGTTTTTTTTTTCTGTATAGTATATATTATTTTATATTTACAAAAATCAATATTTTTAACAGGTAGTAGAAGTAGTATCCGTAGTATATGCTCTACTTAGTATGGGAGTAGATGACGCTGTGCAACCAAGACCTATTTGAGTATTTATTTTCGTTTTGCAGTTGGTACTCCTGGGCTCTTCATAGCATCGTGAATGGCGTGTACGCATTCGGGTTCTTATTCATGCTGCCTCAATTGTTCGTGAATTACCGCTTGCGATCGGTGGCGGCGCTGCCGTGGCGGGCGTTCATGTATAAAGCGTTCAACACGTTCATCGATGATGTATTCGCTTTTATTATAACCATGCCGACTGCGCATCGCGTCGCCTGCTTCAGAGACGACTTGGTCTTTCTCGTTTATTTGTACCAAAGATGGTAAGAATTTTGCATTTGTATTAAATATAGTAAAAAAAAAAAATTCGTTTCTCGTTTATATTTTAGTACAAAATACTGTGAAACATTTCAAGGAAGGGTATTACTATCTCTAAAAGATATATTAGTTTACTATATTGGTTGTTAATAGATGTCGTATTTATATTTATTAATTTAGTATAGTAACATATATTCACACAGATGTATTTAAAGGGGGAGGGGGCGTTCCCACTTTAGAGTATATTTATGCACCATTTTTTATTATCTATTTTTATTCAAACTGAATCATCCTCACAGAAGACATTTATTTTATACCACGAAGGTAGCAAACAAGTATACAGGATGCCTGCAACACTATTATTTATTTGTAATTTACAATTTTAATTCGAAATTTCATTCGTGTGATTGATTGATCTGGACAAAGAGTAACCTTAGTTTATTTTATCCCAAGATGCCAAATTTTATGACTTGGTTGAGAGGTTAAGTCACCAAGAGCTAACAAACAAATTCTTTTGCTACTTAACTACGTTTGTTTAATGGATGAAAAAGGAATGGTAACTCTGACTGCGCTATCGGTATGCGGTAGCGGAACACTAATGAAGGTTCATAGGTGAGACTAGAAGTTGGTAAGTTGGTCCATTGTGATCAATTGAACAACATTTAACCACGATTGTTTCCAGTGAGAACCACGTAGGAGTCGGCCTGGTAGAGTATACTATTACTATTACTAGCAGCGGAGTTGTTATTTCCCATTACTAGCAATTCCTTCTCCCCTCCTCTTATAGGGTATACTTTTTTTTCATAATGGATGATAATGGAAAGGTAACCCCACCCGCGCTATCGGTATACACCGGCGGGGCACCATTGAAGGATGATAGATGAGGATGAAGTAGGTCAGGTAGCCCATCGTGACGAATTCAACAAGAATTATTCACGATTGTTTCCAGGGGGAACCACCTGGAGGTCGACCTAATAAGGCATGTTGCTAGCAATGGGGCTGTCAAACTCCATTGCTAACAATCCCTTTCCCCCCCTATAGGGTATACTTGGTTTAACCAAATATATCCCCTTACACAGTATATAAGAACACATTGTGTTAATTTTTACCATCTTCTTTCAGGTTATATCCCGTCGATAAGTCGCGTACAGACACCGCCTCTAGTATGGATGCAAGTCCAGAAGAATTGGAACCATTGAAAGAGAAAGCGGAATAAATCGATGTGAAGTAATTAAGTATTTTGGTTAAACATTGTTTAACGAAATTCTATTGTTTTAAATTTCGATATATGAATATACACAGGTATTCAGAATGTTAAACATTGCTTAATTGATTGTTAATCACAATACAGGGTTAGCCGTAAAAGATATACCATTCTGAAACTCAGTATTCTTTAAACTGAAACAATTTTTCTAAGAAACATTTAAAATTTATACAAAAATAATTTTATATAAATTTTATACAAAAATTCAAAAAATATTTTCCTATTTCGATTATGTTTTTTATTCTGGGAAATTGTTTAATTTTATAATATCTACCATCACTAGGTTTCAGATTGGTATTCTATTTATGATTAATCTATTACTACTATTTATAATATTGTTGAAACGCATAGAGGCTGCGTGATATATTAATAAACGAACGCCAATGCTATTTTGATAAACAAATTAAATTATTTGTAAAAGACATTAAGGACTATTATATAAAAAAAAATATGTAGGTGTATTTGTTTAAGATTGACATTGTTTATTGTTTTTTATGTATATTGAGCGCCTTTAAAGATATTTACGAATAGATAATAAAATTACATTGTCTATGGAATATTTGTAAATTAGCTGCGGTAGAGCTGCCAACTGTCAGGTATCATTATGACGAGTTAAAAAAAAATATTATATTAAAAGTCTTAATTTAAAAACAATTATTAATTCTATTATTGATGTCAATTATACACAAGGAAGCATGAAATATTTTTCAATGTCATAGCTTTAAAATTTTTTATGTTTTCTATCTTTATCTATATAAAAAATTCTCACGGTGCATCTTTTTTTTTTATACAACTTAGAATGTCAAACAAGCTGACAGCCCACCTGATGGAAAGTGGTTTCACTATTTCATGGATCTTCTGTCAAAGAACTGCAGTTCATCTTAAATTTTACTTTCGTTATATATGCCCACTACTATGATCGTTTTAATACGTTTCAATAGTGCCAATAAAATTCAATTGTGTTTCCTCAACGATATATTATGGGGCTTTTAATAAAGTACATTTTTATAACAGTTATTATACCGCTATCAGAGCACTTTTAAAATGTCAATTGGAAATATTGAAGTTGTTTTTGAGAATTGACAGATAATTATGATACTTCGATAAGCATTGATATGAACATTCTTATTTTTTAAACAACGTACTGATAACACAACATCTTCTAATCAATAATACAAATATTTTCAATAAATAAAAAATTAAAAAAAAAAAACTATCTTGAAAGAGAAAACTTGTCCTGTTTCACTTATGTTTCGATTCAACCCTAACCTTGTATTGTTTGCTCTTGGCCTTGGCCTTATTGTCTTCTTGCTCATTATTTTTACGCATCCTATAAACCCGAATAGATGGCAGCTCTAAACTGTGATCTCTTGACTATTTACGTGATATTACTACTGTGTAAGTTAGCGTGTAGTAATAAGTAGCGTCATATTACAATAATATTCTAAAGTCATGTGCATTTAAAAATATATTATTCCCAATATACGATACGATAACGCTTTTATAACGGATTATTATTGTCTTAGAGTTTAACGCTGAAAAATTCCATTTATGAGATTGAATGAATACCAAAAAACATGACAATTTTTTTGTTTTACACATAGGTTGTATTTGTGAATTGTAAACAAGAAAATAGTGGAATTTAATGCGGTACAATTTCCTAGGTCTCGGTTATAGAGCGGCTGAGCGTTACGCAGGACGGTACATTTTCGGATCGTAGCTATTTGTATAGAGGCGGTAGGTGATACGTAACTCATTCTGCTGATTCGCGCTGTTTGTTATGAGTCATCTACGTCGTATTGATAAGTATATTAATAAAATGATATAAAAATATAAACAACTACATTAAATTGCATTAAATTAAAATAAAACATGGAAACAAAAAAAAATCGTTACCATCATTAAATTTACTTGGATTTTAATTAGAATTTCATTACATTGATGAAATCGAAATTGAATTATTTAATTATTAAAATCTTTATGAAAATTTAAGGATCGACGCCCTTCTCGCTTCTAATTGCTGTGCCCGACAGGGTCTACAATTACTAACATCTTTTATAATAATATTGTAGAATGCAACCCGTCACAAACTAAAGTTTCATCCCAATCATCTGGACGAGTGGCGGTCTTCCACCGTGCGTTTTTCAAGGCACTTTCTTCCACGCACAACCATTCTTTGGAATCAACTTCCAGCAGCAGTATTTCCGAACCGATACGACAACATAACCTTCAAGAAAAGAGTATATTCCTTTTTAAAAGGCCGGCAGCACACCTGCAATGCCGCTGGTGTTGTGGGTGATCATGGGCGGCGATAGTCACTTACCATCAGGTGAGCCGCATGCTCGTTTGCCCCGTGTTGTAAAAAAAATGCAATAAATAAATTCAATTGAATTGAATCGTTACGTGCGCAGTAGTCTTACACATCGCTGTGAAATGTCGTCATCGTCGTCTCTGTAAATGTTTTCGTACATCTCCATACTAGAATTTTCAGTATTGCGCCCCAAACTACTCTTCGTAATAAACCAATTGTCCAGTGAGACTTTAGATATATATTATCAACTATATAGACTCATATCTCTGGCTTCAAACCGTAAATTATTATTATCTAAATTATTATATATTTTAAATATAATACTTTTATAGTGACATACAAATGTACTTTAAATGTGGCCTATTGCAAAACAATGTTAGTTTTATTTCTCTTGCAATATAAGCCCCAGTAGTTTAAACTCTGCTATTAATTTATTAGTTTTATTTGTGCAATTGACTACAAAGATGAACAGTCTATTGTTTCAGTGGCCTCAAATCCATGAGGTTTTATGCCTTATAATTTATTCCTAATTAGATGTTGTCTAAGCATGCAAGCAAACATGTTATAATAATATGATGATATTTTAAGTCTGTCACATTGCCTGTATGAAATATTTAAATGTAAATTATTTAATGTTATCGATCGAATGTAAGTTTTTTTTTATTGTTATTTATTGACTTATTTTATGTGTTTGGATGTTTAGCTATAATTGTTCAGTTTAAAGTATGTTCTTTTAAATATGTTTCATTATTTTGGAATTTCTATTTGTCTTAGGGATGTCTATATGTTAGTTTCTACTATTCGATTTGACCTATGAAATTCCATTAGTAAATTAACTATATAATCTAAAATTTTCCATTGTAGGAAAATGTTGATAGTATGAGTACTTTCTGTATTTAACTATTTATTTTCAGCTCAATTAAATTTATTTATTTTAAGTAACTGACTATGGAAGGGGGAAATGTTTGCACAACATGTAACAAATATCTTCCCTATCCTGTAATATGATTAGGGCTTACGATTTATTGTATTTATTCGAGGTGTAGTCGTACCAATGCGAAATCTAGTGATAGTATTCGTGATTATATACAACTTTTCCTAAAAGACATCATTGGTCGACTTGTAATAAGATTTATTTTTATTTTGACGCCTTTAGAATTCTCAGATTTATGGCTGCTACTGCTGAGTTTCGGGTTGTTTTGTCAATTTTTTCATTGTCTGCGTCCTGTATACAAAAAGGTTGTATGGCCTGACAAATCATCAATGAAGTTCTAACAATGTGTACGTCCGCGGCCTGCTGACGACGACAGGTCTGCGCGACATTTCATTCCCAACTGTACTATCCCTACCTCATAATCTCATAGGTTACTGCTCGCATTTGCCGCGCATTTATTAGATACTCCTGCGCACAAATTTGATGGGCTTTAGTAAATTATTGTGGTGTTTTGTCTAGGTATTTTGTAAATTAACAATGACTGCTACCATATTTTGTAGGCAGTGTTGAGGCAAATGTAGGTTAAATTATACAAGAGTTATAGAAGTAAAAAAAAAATCTAAAAGTGAATTCGATTTATACGATATTATAGAAAATGGTCACAGGCTAATTTATTCTTTAAAATTAGAGCTACCATACATCCAATTAAATGAAATTACATTTTTCATTATTTATAACTTTATAAATAATAAATATTTACAGATAGTTCTTTTCATAATCTTGGGGAATCGTCAGTTTGATTGAAGTGGAAAATTTATTTGAACATTATAAACTTAAAAGTATAAATGAATTAATAAAAATTGAAATATCACTGCAGTTTTTAGCGTGAAACAAAAGTATGGTGTCTCTAATTTAAAAAGGTCATTAGTAAAAAAAGTACTGATGTAGAATTTTACTTTATTTTTAATGAAATTGTTTAATCCTTAATCATTAAATCCCTCAAGGATTTTAATATTATGATAAATGATGAATTACCCGAATTGGATGACGTAATTATTTCATTATTTTATATATTTTTATTTCTGAAATTAAACATTTTCTGTTTTATATTAAATGTGTTTTGTATAAAAGAAATTTAAAATATATGCCCCTGTAACTTTGTAATAAGGTTGTGTCAAAAGTTGTTTTCATTAAGTGTGAGATAGTACTGTAGATGCCTATGCTTTTGATTGGTAGATTCGACTTAAATTAAGAATTTGTATGAGGCTAATGATGAATAGTTTATAGTTGGTCTATAAGAGACTATTAATGCAATATTTCAATACTCAAAATTATTTTGTCATAATTGGATAAAAATGGAAATTATAATTTTGTTTATATTTTCATCGTGTTTGGAGTAACCCCACAGTACACAATACAAATACAGTCGTATGCATTAATATGTAAACACTACTACTTCGTTATAGTGACATTATTTACAGTATAAATTATCAAGGACCCCAAGTTTAGTGTATTCTGTGATGTCATGGTGCTGATAATGTTTATAGGCGACTGTTACCATGTTAACAAACTGACCTACTGGGGGGAAAGGGATTGTTAGTAATGGGGTCTCATTGCTAGCAATACACCTTATTAGGTCGACCTTCACGTGGTTCCCCCTGGAAATCATCGTGAACAATTATTATTGAATTCGTCACGATGGGCTAACTGCTTCATCTCACCTATCATCTCTCATTGGTGCCCCGCCAGTGTATACCGATAGCGCAGGTGGGGTTACCATTCCATTATTACTCATAAACTGACCCACTTGTAGGGACAGTTTGTATGTTACTTAAGTTGCATTTATTAAAAAAAAAATATGAACGCTCAAAGTTGTCCACTGAGGCATGGAAACAGCTGTTTGTAGTTTTAGAGCTTGATAAGAAATAAGAATCTGAATGAAAATATCTATAGAAGAAGCAACCGTGCTGTGGCTACTTTTTCAGTATCAGTTATTTAGCTGGCAATTAGAGTACTGACCGATATAATTAATAAATATAAATAAAGCTTCAATATGTTTCTCTATAGTTTTATTCTCTTATAACCTCATCCTCGCGACACAAGGATGCATGTAGGTAGATAAACATACGGTATATAGATAAATACATACGCATTAGGTAAAAACAAGTACCTAATGTTTAGTTAATAAACGTCATTTATAGGGGGAAAAGTGATTGTTAGTAATGAGATTTAACAGCTCCTTTGCTAGCAATACATCCTATTAGGTCGACTTCCACGCGGTTCCCCCTGGAATCCATAGTGATTAATTGTTGTTCAATTGGTCACTATGGGCCAACTGACCTGCCTTCATCCTCACCTGTCATCCTTCACTGATACCCCGGCAGCGTATATCGATAGCGCAGGCGAGGGTCCATCTTCACCCATTAAAAAAAATTAATAGTTTGTTATGTTACTATTAAGGGACGTCTTCTTTATTTGATTTTAGCGTTCCTTCACAAGAAATGAATATATATTTAGTTATTTATCAATTGATGTTAAATTAATATGAGAATAACATTTGGCAAGTCGTAACTAATAATCTTATCGCAACATGATTAAAATACGATAAACATGTTATTTATTCGGTAAACATGGTTCAAAAACCAATGAATAGTATTAATTCGTTAAGATTTCCATTCAAACTATACATTCAGTTTGTGTTCGGTAGTTTTTTTTTGATGGGTGAAATGGGTGGGGAATGGCAACCCCGCCTGCGCTAACGGGATACGCTGGCGGAGCACCAGTGAAGGGTGATTGATGTGAATGAAAACGGGCCAGTTAGCCCATCATGATGAATTCATCAGGAATTAACCATGATAGTTTCCAAGGGGAACCGCGAGGAGGTCGACCTGGTTCGATATATTGTTAGCAATGGGATTCTTAATCTCCATTACTAACAATCCCTTTCCCCCTGTGTTCGGTAGTAAGGTAGTACCTACCTAGCTGCGTGACATTTCACATGACTGTATGCATTGTCTTGTCAGGCGATAGTATAAACTCAATCAAGCGTTTTACTCACAAGAATCGGTATATAAAATATTTAATAGGTTGAATTAGGATATAACCTACCAATGTACTAAATTTCATTCAAATTTGCTGAGCAATGTGCCAAGTTTGTTTCATTAATATGTGGAGGAATCGAAAGAGGTCTTTAAGAAATTTTCTGAAAGAAAACAGTTACTTACTTAAATCTATTGTGTGACAACACAGCCCTCAGTAGGTATGCCAGTTCCATTCCCAGTTAGGTACTGTACCGATGAGCTAGACTTATTTTTATCGTTATTGATTGTTTTTATTTTAATTCATTCATTCTTTAATCCCTTCTGTCCAAAGGTTGTTCAGAAGAGATTGCTTAGCAACAAGACAGTCTTTTGTACTACACTGTGCTTATCAAAAATCCTTCAACAGGTTTTGTAATATTGATGCAATAGTGTTAAATAAATAAATAGTTATAGTGGGTAGGTACTCCTTATCAAGCGTAATACTCGCAACTAATGTGTCAAGACCATTGATTACCAGTTGATCCGAGGTATCAACCTAATTACTACGATTCAGATGGATCACACAGTTTCGCGCGACAATCATTCGGGGACCGACGCCGGTCGCGCACTCCGCGGTCAGTTACGTTCGTTGACAGATATATGTGTACAAACTATCTTATGACTTTGTGTTTGATTTAGTTTTATTATAGTGTTATTTACAAAATATGGAGCTCTTTGATATATTTTTGCAAGCTGGATTGACAACGTCGGTATTGGTGGTGTATCTGATATTCTTTAAGAAACGACAAGCTCATAATAAATTAAATTACACTCAGGCTGGTTAGTATATCCTTAGTTAATAACTTAGAATCATACGAAATAATGTTTAGTTTAAATTATTTATATAAATCTTTTATCTACTAAATTCTATAATGTCAATATGTTACCGATATATTAACAGGAATATCTATCTACCTACGATAATTCGGTATAATATGTAAGATCAAAGGTGAAAGATTTATTTTTATTTATTCAGTCATTAACTGTCCACAATTGGACATAGGTCTCACCAGTAATTGGTATGCGTTAGGCTTTAGTGATGTTTTAAGAGGCACGCTGCTGCCGACCATTAAAGAGTAAGGTGAAAGATACGATCTATTAATTAAGAAGATTGGTGGTGTAAAAAATTTCGCACAATACATGTGCTAATGGTTCTTATTTTTTGTATGATAATGGAATGGTAACCCCGTCTGCGCTATCGGTATACGCTGACGAGGCACCAGTGAGGGATGTTAGATGAGCATGAAAGCGACTCAATTAGTTCATCGTGACGAATGCAACAAGTATTAATCACAGTGGTTTCTAGGGGGAACCGCACGGAAGTCACCTTAACAGGGCTTGCTCCACATTACTAACAATCCCTTTTCCCCCATGTGATATATAAAAACCATTTAATATGCCTATATTAGTTGTTTATACTCATAGTAGGAGCTTTGTTTAATTTTTTTTAAATGACGAAAATGGAATGATGACCCTGACTGCACTCTCGGTATATGTTAGCGGGGTACCAGTGAGTAATATTTTTGATGATAAGTAAAAATGGCAATAAAGACAGAAATTCACCAGGATGGTTTTCAGATAGGAAGGCGCATGTAGGTCGATCTGAAAGAGTATATTGCTAACAAGAGAAACCAACTTTCATTACTATTTCATTACCAATAAGATCCCTCCCACCAGCTTTTCTTAGTTTGGGATTATTTTTTGTTAATATTTGTTTTTAGTTGGTTTTTATATATATACATTTTGTTCTACAAGAAAGCGAATTTAGCGTTATGCACATTGCACAGATTTTGGTTCGTAAGAAAAGTTCTGCAGAAAGTTTCCGCAAAAAAAGTTTCTTCGGTCGGCACAAATTGAACATGGAATTAAATGTTGAGTAAACTCTAACTAGCGGGAGACTTTGCACAAAAGTCAAAGTACAAAGGAATAACACCTTAGTCCTCAGAAATGGAAACGCATGGAAGTATGATGGGCGAAACAGTATACTCTGTAATGTCCATGGTATTGCTCATCTGCACCATCTATAGGCGACGGTTACCACTTTCCATCAAGTGGACCGTCAGCCATTCTAAGTTGCATAAAAAAATCTTAACTAATCGGTAGAAATAAATTCTAACTAATTGGTACTGTGTATCGAACTGTACAGATACTACAGTCGGTATTGTTTATTATTATAATACCACAGCATTATTAGAACTGCGATAATACACTAAATTAGGGGCTCTCAAAGTGTACAAAAGTATAGGAGGACGCCGTGAGACACTCTTGTTTAAGAAATGGAATTCGCCGTTACAAAATAAACATTGCCCACTGAAAACTAAACAATTTGAATCTGTCTCTGCACAATTTGAAGTTATTAGAGAAGATTACGGCGTTCAGAAAAATCTATTTAATTTATTAAAAGTTATGAAAACTTAGCTTCATATTGCGAATATTTTATTTTTGCCCATCTACGTAGTATCTTTGTACCTTCTTTCGAGTACTAATGACCACTGAGCGCCGAGACACAATATTAAACCTGTAAGTGCACGCAATTACAGATTTAATATTGTTTTATACGTAGTGAAAAAGTTTGGGAACCCCTGACTTAACATAATATATACGAGTTAATAGGTACTAACAATATTTAACTATAAACAAAGTTACAAAAATATTTAACTCCGTTGTTTATTTTAGGATGGAACTATCCACTTAAACGGTGGCTATCACGGTACTATGCCGTGGGTCGCTGGAAGGCCCAGTGCGTGCTTGTGCCTACAAGTGAACTGCCTCGCGCTGACTTGCACGACGGATGGGACTCTATCGACGTGCGCGCCACCAGCACGGATGGCGCTGCCGTGCTGCTGGGAATACGCAAACTGTGCGGCAGGCGACCCACCGCAGAAGTGACGGTGTACGTCAAGTTAACAGATGGATCCAGTTATAGATTACCAAGTATGTTTTGTCAATTACAGTAAGTAATATGTTTAAATTTGTGTTAGGTATGAACAAGATCCATTGTTTAACCTTTTGAAGGAAGAATCGTGCGTACTATTACTAATTCAATGAATAATATTGATTCGCCTGTATCCTCAAAAGATTGTAAGTTTAATTCTAAAGGAAGCCAAAATTTTGATATTTTTTATTTATTATGTTAATACTTACTATGAGGAGAGAATACTGATTTTTTATCTTTAATGCATTTATTTATCTGTGGCGTAACAACATTTAAGGCCAAAAAGGCAGCACTGTAGGACTCAATCGCTTGTTATAGGACATCCAGACACTATAACATGTCACTGGGAGGACACTGAAGGTGCTTGGAGCGCAGGTGGACTGAAGATCCAGATCCTGGAGCCTGAGACACGGCTGAGGATTATATTCAACGGACTCTTGACTTCAGTCGAAGACGGCATAACACATCATGTTAACTTTAATTTTATGTAAGTACGTAGACTATTTTTTATTATCTATTTTTGAGTATGGAAATCCGCTTGACCGTTCAACATATACATATATATGCATAAATATCACAAAAATGTTATTTCCTTGACACTGTTAAGGGTTAAGATGACAGTGATTTTCTGCTTTGCCCTTCAATTCAAAATAGCAACGTGCTTATTTGTCGTTTCAAGGTAGAAGTAGTTAAGATGGTGGTAGGTACCCATCGACAATAATTACACAAAACATTGATACATTTGGCACTACATATAGATATATAGGCATATAAATTCTAATTAGTCTGCTCTACTAAATATAGACGAGAAGAAAAAGTGTCAATCAAGGTCTCATTTAATTTAACAAACTGCATATAATTTACATGCAGGAATACGCATCAGCGTAGCCTCCTTATTATACAAACCTTTAATTAATTTTTGCAACCCATTAAGGGATGTAGTGTATGGATTCTTCTTGTATTTGTATCTACCGTCATATCTATGATCATTTTATACTAACAGTGTAAGATTCCTCGCTTACATCTTTACGAGTCATTTACCTGGTTTTTTGTTATTTTTTTTAAGATCTAGATAGGTAAGTATATATTTTCTATACATGTAATCTAACTATAGCAGTTAAAACCTGTTAGGTTGATATTGTTAATTTTATTTGTGGAGAAACTTCAGTCTCTTCCTCATTAATTCTAATTGCGCATATAGTGACTTCATAAAAACAAGGAAAGGGATATTTCCTTCCCTATTGTAGAGTTATGATAAACTTTCATAAACATAGCTTTACTTGTATTGTGGTCATCTCCTTAACGTAACGTAACGTCCTTAATGTAAGTGAATGTTTGTGTGCCCAAATAAAGTTCAATCTTCCATATTATCATATCAGGTTTAATTTTTCATAAGGCCATTCAAAACATTGAAACGAATAATACTGATTTCGTTCTCAAGTGTTCGTCTGGCGATGTTATGATAAACCAGATTATCATCCTAAGCAACAAGGTGTTTGTGTTCTTATCTACCGTTTATTTCATTTTGAGTGAATTATATGCCGATTTATCAAATTTTTTATTAATTTATCGCTATTAGACGCACGCATATCTACTAATTTAATGTTCGTAGGTATAAAATTGCAAGAATTTTACTAAGTTCGTCCAACGCATGATTACGAAACGTGTTTAAATATATTAATACTCGTAGATCTCAGTGAATATTGATTTGTTTCAGATGGAGATCTGCCACAAACGTATTGCGACACCCTGAGGACTGGAGCACTGAACTTGCAGCGGAATGTTTGGCCCAGGAGCAGTGGCGAGATAGCAAATGGCCATATTTATTGTACGTTTCTTACGTTTATTTAATTTGTTTTATATACTTGTATTTATTATATATAACTAGACTAAGGAAAAAAATTAATGTACTTATTATTCTTTCGTTTTGTTTTTAAGCAGAAGCCTTCTTGTTCCTCATCATAAAATTCCTGTTGTGGACGACAGTCCAGTTCAAATGCTTTAAACATTAAGCATTTACATCTTAAGTTTATTTTTTACCAGTTATTTACTGTTATGTTATACGATTTCAGAAGTAGGAAAACCAGTGAAAAAGACTTCTAGATACCGTATCAAGACAAAATGTACAACAGATTTAAAATAAAAATATATACTTTCTCAACTTTCCCCTTATTTGTACACCTTTATGGCCCGAATTTCTTAAATTCCTTTCTTATTACTTGTGTAGGGTATAAAAGGAATCTACTGTCTAAATTAGATATTTCTATCTTAAATAGTTTCGGCTGTGCAATGATGAGTCAGGACATTTCACTTTACTTCATCTTTTTTTAACATACTTTGGGATTGAATTTTGAAAATGCTGAAATTTCCATTATTTTTATTTCAGAGTATTTATGGTAAATATTAATTATTTATCGATTGAAAACAACTAATTTTAAATTTCACCCTTATATTTAAACTTTTAGGAGTTGAATTAAAAAAATGTCCTTTCTTATTACTGGTGTAGGGCATAAAAGAAACCTACTGTCAAAATTTGGTAATTGTAACTTTCACAGTTTCGACTATGCGTTGATGAGTCAGACAGTCAGGACTTTTCTCTTTATATATATATAGATTAAGAAGTATTTTGTATTGATTAATAATTAATGACACTTATGTAGAGGAACGTGGGAGGAGGGCGGTTGGATGCAAGATGGTGTTGTACAAGGCCGCTTTCAATCCTTCGATCAGCAAGGCATCCTGCAGAAGGACGAGTATCTCCGCCTGCGGGGAGTCAGAGAGAGAAGTTGGGCGCCCAACGGGTACGAAGGTCGGAGGCGATCTGTCACTGTCACGGCGTCATCTATGGATGGTACTTTGGTGCATCTTCGTGGACTTTCGTATAGAAATATCTTGACACAGTATGTATTATTTTTATGTTACATTTTTAACTTCTTTTTATTAAATATCAGCTGTAATCAGTGGCATTAACCATGACAATTAGGATAAAAGTAACCTTTGTTTTAATCAAGGACATACCTAGTTAATCTGTGTGTTAAACATTCAGCAGTGGTGATATATATATATATATATATATATATATATATATATATATATATATATATATATATATATATATCCAAAATATTAAATATCCAAATATCTTTATACAATTTATATAATTACACAATTAAATAATATTTTAGTGCAGGTAATTTGTTAATTTATGTTTGCAGATGCATATCAGGACACGTCAGATACCCAAATTACAAAGTGGAGAGTATAATCGACACAGACTTTGTACTGCAAGACTTTGCTGAGACTATCGCCGGGATACCGAAGGTTTACACGATAAATGTGAGCAGTAAGTTAAACGCTATTTATTACGGTCTTCAATCAACTTTATTCAATTCATCTGATCGATTAAATTGAAATATAATTCAGTCAAATTGAATGGAAAATCTGTACCTGACCTAATTTTACTAAGTATGTTATTTCTTAATATTTATTTTTTTTTTTTTTATTTTTATTTATTTATTTAACAAAGTATGTTTGTATTAGCACAGAATTTATCATTGCCTCCTACACTAGGCTGAGCCTGTCCTGTATTATATATATACATGCATATAGATATTAAACATAGGCTTTTTAGCAGTATCACAATTGTGTAACTAATCTGTATAATACAATTATTTTATTTATTTATTTTTCTTTCTCTCACCACCAATACACATGTATAAATAAGTATTATGAATGAGTGTGTGTGCATGCGTGTGTGTGTGGTGTGTGTCTCTCTGTGTGTGTGTTTGTGTGTGTGTGTGTGTGTTTTTGTATGTATGTGACCAGTATTTTCATTTATATGATTAACAAGAGCATATTTTCAGTATCGTCATAATTCATAGATTTCAGATGTTCGCTTACTTTTGATTTTGTTTCTTTTAGGGTACAGTTCTTTAGATTGTAAATTTTGCAAAATTTATTATATATGAATGGGATCATGCAAGAAGAGAAGCGTCTGTTTTTAGTAGTAGGTGTAGGGATAAAAACGCTTGTTTGAATCCTTTTATTCAATATATGCTTAACGCATTAAGACCTTTATTAAATAAAGAAGCTGTTGAATATCTAAAAGGCTTTTTGAACATGACCTTTAATATAGAACGCTGAGCTCTTTCTAGTTTCAGCAATATGATCTTAGCAGTAGATCCCCAAACTCGGATGCAATAAGTAAGCACTGACTGACACAGCGCGACATAAACATTTCGGAGTAAGGATGGATCCATCACGTCTCTGAGGATTCTCATGGTGGGAATAAGTTTTCTTACTCTGGCAGACATATAGTCAATGTGTTGCTTGAAAGTAAGTCTCTCATCTAATACCATCCCTAGATACTTTACAGTTGGAGAGTTCTTAATAGTGTCACAGGAGCACGTGTTAGAATGGTATATCGGATTTGTAACACTAGGAGTAATAGCCATACACATGTGTATCTTGATATCTGGAACGGAGAACGGCCTTGAAGCTTTAGTTTTATAAAAGCATACATATTTCGTTTTTAAAGTATTTATTGTCAGTAAATTTTTGTTTAACCATGTAGCAACTAAAACCAAACCTCTCTCAACGTTCAAATAACATTCGTTCCAATTATTACCATGGAATATAATAGCTGTGTCATCAGCATAACAAGTAAATTTTGCGTTGATTAATGGGGTTAATAGTAAGTCATTAATATAACAAAAAAAGAGCGTAGGACCCAAGATACTACCCTGTGGTACACCAAAGCAAGTATTCTCAAAATGACTAGTGTGATCATGCACTTTAATACACTGCTTTCTATTCGTTAGGTATGAATTAAACCACAAAAGTGGTTTGCCTCTAATTCCCAAACCTTCCAATTTTCGCAAGAGTATAGGAATTGACACGGTGTCAAATGCCTTTGTCAAGTCAAGGAACACTCCGACACACAATAGAGCATTCATGTACACTTTATTATATATAAATTTAATAGTACTGTATAAATATTACATTTTGGACATAATTTTTGTATCGACTAGATTGTAGCCATTTCAAATAAAATATTTCATTAATTTTCAAATGCTTAAGTAGATTTTAATTTTATAATTTTAAAACGTTTTCTATTTTATAATATTACATTTTTAATATATCTAGATAAATTTATACAGTGTTTACTATTTTGTGTTTATTTCAGCTAAATGGCGCACCATTTGCATGGTGCTTCGCATTAACTTCGATGGCGGTAAACTGCTAAGCGGAGTCCCGTACCAGCAAGAGCTGGAGTATCGTACTTTGGTGGTCAGTATTGACGAGTCGCCCGGCTCTGGCATACTTGAACTTGGCTATGAACCTTCAGGTAAATGTTTACAGACAAAAGCCTATAGTTCTATGTATTAGTGCTTTAATGTATATGGATCATTAATTTAGAACTATAATATGACTATCTGATCTGCAAAATGCTGTTTTGCCCCCTATCACTATTTACCGGGTACAGTTACAAAATTAAACATTAAAATCATTAAAATATTAGCGTGAGCGAATATTGTGATATGGGATTTTTATACATTAAAATAAATATTTGTTTATCTTCCGCCATCACAGTGTCAGTTTAGGTTTTGTTTCAATGGGCTTAAATATATTGATAATCTCGTCTTTAGTAGCTCGTGTTATTAGTAGATATTAGTTGACGGGGCACCAGAGAGAGACGATAGATGAGGATGAATGCAGGTCAGTTAGCTGATCCTGAAGAATTCACCAAGAATTAGTCACGATGGTTTCCAGGGAGAATCACGTGGTGATCATCCTGTAAGGTATATTGCTAGCAATGGGACTGTTCGACCTCGTTACTAATAATCCATTTCCATCTTTATTATTTACTGGGTTTGTTCATTAAACAATCACTTTACCGAATGACCGCGTAGGCAACCAATCTTTATTAGTAAGCACAATTTATCATACTTTATGTGCTTTTTAGTTTCGGTATACTCCAAACATTGGTCCTTTGAATCGAATTTGTACTAGCAATTTAAATTACCCTTTATCTAAAATGTTTATTCAAAAGGAAACAAAATTTGTTATTTAATGTAACATAAAATAGGACACTTGTAAAATAATATCTTGTTCAATAATGTAGTATTATTACAGTAATAACGGAGCCCGCAGTGCGTGTGTCCCCGCCGCGCGCCCTCAGGTGGCTCAGCGCGAGCGATGCTGGCTCGGTGGGTTACTGCCTACCATTCGAGGCGCGTGCAGCCGCCTGTCCCGACTATGTCGGCGGCAAGGGTGCTTCGCTGGCGTTACTTGCTTCTGTGCAGGATGTTGAGGTGGAAATTTTTATTAAATAATCATTTTAACTTAAGAGAGATTCTTAGTAATGAAGACTCTGGTTTCTATTTACTATACTGCTATGTTAATAAGTTAACTTCCAATGTAATAATCTTATGGAAACTATCGTGGTTAATTATTAACGAATTCGATACGATAGACTAACTGGCATGATTTCATCCTTATCATCATTAGCATAGGCGGCTGCATCACTCCATCTTCATCCATTAAAATACACTTTTATATCTTATATTACGTAAGTCCGTTATATTACATTTATGATTCTAACTACTTAAATTTTTGGGTCTACAAAGCATATGCTTCACTTTCAGGGCTACAAAGTGCCACCAGGATTTTGTTTGACTGTACGAGCTTTGGAGAAACAGCTCGAAGCTAATCCGGCACTACTGGCGGCTATTCGAGAGATCGAGGCCGCTAATGAAGACTACGACGAAACAAATTTTAAAGATAAATGCTCGAAGTATGTTGGTAATTGTATGCAATCTTTAATATTCAGTTTACTAGTATCAATCCTTTATATCTATTATTCTATGTTCTAATATTAAAGAAATTTTTGAAGTGAAATGCTAATTTTGGAAAAAAGAACATAAGTTTCTGTTATAGTTACAATTTACAAAAAGTGTAATGTCTGTGGGCTATCAACTTACAAGTTGGAGAAATCACTGCGATTTTGGAAAACATTTTTTGACAATTTTGCATATAGACTTTTGAAATAAAAATATTTTTAAATTATTTTCCGTTTACATAATTATATGAAATTTAGACTGATTTTCCTTTTTTGGAAATATTTCAAATGATCGATATTTTATATTTAAGGGCCGTCGAACTATTTGTCAAAACTGAAATAATAGAAGACGTAAGAAACGAAATACTCGTTCACCTTAAAGAGCTGAGAAATGCGGCTACGCAACAAAATTTGGAACAACGATTTGCAGTCAGATCTTCAGGTGCTGCCATATATACTATTTGATCTGTTAAATTGTAGTCCTGGAATTAAAAAAATATGTACAAAAGAAATCTAAATAATTTAGAAGTATCCAAATATTTTTTGTAACTAATTTAAATTATAACAGCGGTGGGTGAAGACAGCGAGACGCTGTCGGCGGCCGGCCAGAACGAGACGATCTTGGGTTGCGTGAGCGATGAGCAGGTAGTGCGTGCGGTGCAGCAGTGCTGGGCCTCTATGTTCGCCTTTACCAGTGCCTACTACCGCAGGTACGTGGAGTTCTGTGTCGTAATGGCGTGCATGTGGGAGCGTGAAACTAACAAGCCTCTTGTGCGGCCGCAGGCAGAACGGGCAGCAGTGCGTGTGCGGCGGCGGCGTGGTGGTGCAGGCGCTGGTAGTGGCGCGCGCTGCCGGCGTCATGTTCACGCGCCACCCTGACCGCGGCGACGCCTCGCGTCTCCTCATCACCGCCAACTACGGTCTCGGCGAGGTACATAGTTAACCGGTTATGGCATTTTGGAACAATATTTGGGTCATTATTTTTTTTTAATTACTGAAATAATGTTAATAATAGTAAAAATAAAAATTGATTTTAGTAGATAAAGAGATTAGCTACATATTTGATCATACTTTTGTCTCTAATCATCAGGGACGTAACGCCATTATATCATATTGTGTATAATTTCCTACTTACGATCAAATTACGTGAAAAATTGTTTATAAAACCACAAAATCCTCATTCCTCGACCCTCTATTCGGTCATTTGTGCGCTGATCTTCCTTTGACGGAAGATTACTACTTTCTGTCGTGATTGTTATTTCGATAACCGAGGATACGCTAATAGTGGCGTTAGTCTAAATTTTTGCTCTACAAGCTCTTTTAAATTGATAGCTACTGTGTTAAAATTGATAAAGTGTCACGATCGAAGATTGGTGCAACATTAATGTTCTACTATTTCATATTGCGTATACTAATAGACAATTCAATTTATTTGCAGACGGTTGTATCGGGATCAGTAGAACCAGATACGATAATAGTGAAACGAGGTCAAGAAGATGATCTTACAATCATGAAAATTGATTTGGGATCGAAGACTCAGCGAGTGACAACCGCCAGTGATGGGGTCACCACTGAGGATGTACCAGAAACAGAACGTGGGGTGGCGTGTATATCTGAAACTGAGGCGTTAAAGTTGGCCCAGGTTGGCGTGGCCCAAGAGCAGCTGTGGGGAGCAGGCAGGGATATCGAGTGGGCTATTACCAAGGTAAGAACAACAGTTTCTAAGTATGATGGTTGTTGTTAAAGTAGATAGAAATGCTAAATTTGTTATTTCAATAGTGGTCTTTTCTCATTTTTTATATATTCTTAAGGGTTTGAGGTTAATATGAATATAATAGATAGAGCATCGAATAACTCACAGTCGTTGAGATACCTAGAGAATATTGAGCTACTGCTAAAGTGGCTTTCATTATTGTCTTGGGCACGTGGATGGGTTTTTATCATTGAATGTCAACAGTGAAGAATAATTTGTCACTCTTAACATAGCAAAGCTTATCAATCAGGTTTGGTACTGGGTCTTTATATGAAGCTCTGCATTATCTTGTTATGGAATTTTATATAATATCTAAATATAGTCAATGATTCTATGGTAAGTGGGTAGAAAGTATGGTCATTGATGTTGGCATCCTGTAAGGTGCTATGCTATTATACCCAATGCTGTTTTAGTTGTATGTCAATGATATGTTCCCCTTGAGCGAAATTAATTGTTAAATTAATAAGAGCACTGGGAATATTTATCATGTCTCTAAATAGATCCATTTTCTTCAATTTTTTTTTTATCAGTTACAGCTAGTGCCTACTTGCATTATTTACTATTTTCAGTGTACAAATAGCTAAAGTTGATAATTGGAGTTGAAATAATAAAAGAACATTGTGGTATGAAGTGAATAATTATTTAATTTCGATCAAACAATTGTGGATACAGTTACAAGCAGAATTTGTTGTGTGTGTTGCTATGTATAAAATTAAAATGTTAATGTTTATACATTTTAAATTGCCAAATGTAAAATAGAAATTAACGTTAGTTTCTAACTCTCAGAATGGTTTGTATCTACTACAAGCGCGGCCCATCACGTCCCTGGAGCGCTGGACGGAGGAGGAACTGTTGCACGAACTAGACTCACCGATCATGTCTGATGAAGATCTCATCACTTTCGCCAACACTGGTGAGGTGAGGTACTAATTACTGTTAAAAATGAGGAAGATTACTTTGGATTATCGTTTAAATAAAAAAAAAAAACTTGAAAAGACGAAGAATGTAAGAATAGCTATTCCAGAACATAAAAGCAATTATCATCAAACTCATAGGGAATAGTTACAATTGGTGTTGTATTAGTTATTTACTACAAACATTAGTTTTTGAGGAAAGCGTCTCTACTGTCTTACTATCGCTGTCTCTATGTACTTTACTTACTACATTCTGCTTGGATACAGATTGTATTTTAGTACCAAGCATACATATATATATATATAGATAAGGCAATAAGTAGATTTGTATATTATCGATAATCAACATAGGTTGTTAAGAATTTAGAATATTATGTCTAATAAAAGTTTGAAAATACAGGTATTTCCAAAGCCAGTGAGTCCGTTGAATGTCGACCTCGTCGTCAATCCTCTAACAAGTAGTATGAACACTATGGTCAGTAATAACATGGAACCATACGAAGACAGCATAATAATTACTCATAATAGGGTTACAATATCATTGTACAACGTAAGTATTTTATAAAAGTTTACAAAATTGGTGATAAAGTGTTTCTTTTTTTAATTTATTTTTGGGATCCTCATGCTGAGATAAATGATAATTAGATATTTTTAAATCACACGGCTGTTCTATTATTCTATCACCAATATTTACGCTGATTTTGTATTATATTCGCATTTCAACTGAATAACTTTTTAAACTTTCATTCTCTTTCTCACATATTTAACTCTTGTTGCCATACAGTAGTATGTATCTAATAAATTTTAATATTTATTGTTTAATCCATATTAAACCTAAGTTGCAGTCTAAAAATTTTGTATTCTTTTGATTTTGAAGTGTACTTACAGTGTACAAAAGAGTACCTATAATTACAGTCAGCATATAGGAGAGCGCCTAAAGAAATCGATATGAACATACGTATGCTCGAGATGGCTCTTCATGGAAGGAAAGTTGCCGACCAGAACATTTTAGATGTGGCATTACGACGTCGACCGCCGCATTGGACCGACATCATTGAAGTAGTGAAAGGCCTTTTAACGGTAATATTTATTTAAATAGTTGTTGAATTTTTCTCTTATTATTTAATTTTGTTGAAATGGTAACTAGTGTTACTTATATGTTTTTGTGAATAAAGATAGTTGCAATTATTTTATCACCTTTATTTATATCGGTAAAATAATTGGGTCATTATTTAATTAATTATTTGATTAGAATTATTATGTTTAATTCCGGTACTATTAGTATGTTAGTAATTACGAACACTCGAAGATTGACCACCACCATTATTACTAGAAGTTCTACAACCTTCTTATTAGCCATCAATCTCCGACTGCCATTTTACGATACGTGTTTCATCTCTAAATGAGGGATCTTCAGATAAACTACGCTATGAATTTGCAGGTAAATAGTACTTTCATACCTACTTCTTTATTATCATTATTCATTGAAAAGCAGGTATGTAGGCTCCATGTCGTAAAACATGTAAACAAAATGGCAGTCAGAGATTGGTGGCTAATATGGAAAGTTGAGGAATTTCTGGTTGTATTGTGGTTCTTCGAGTGTTAGCAGCCACACACATACTAATGGTAGTGGAATATAAAAATAATTCTAATCAAATAACTTTTTTTACTTTTAAATTACTTTTTTTTACTTAACTAGTAAAAGATCATTTAATTACTATTAATGAGTGAGTCGTAGCCTATATTATTTAGTCTATTGATAATTTTTTATAATGAATATATGCTATAAAAAATTAACCTAATGCTCTGTTTATCTTCAGTAACATATTTGTTCAAATTTCAGTGTCTAATTTCTTCTAAGTGGAATATGGAGGATAGCGTTAAAACAGCAAATGAAATGAATATAAAAATGAACAGCAATGAACCTCTGGAAATGTTCGAGACTTTGATAAAGGAATTGGACACAATGAAGCGTCTTTCCAGCAATCACAGTTTCACCAGTGCTGCTAGCACCTCTAGTCAATTCATTGCGATGTCTGTATTGTTAGAAGGCGCTTCTGGTAACTTTTTAAACTTTATCACGTTAGCAATAAGAATTAATAATTTATTAATAATGCTCATAGAAATAAAGTCTGACAAACAGTAGACTGAAGTAGAAATGAAATGTCTTATGTATGCCATTTTAGAGCATATAATATTTAAAATAAAATTATTGATTACTTATGAAATGGATAAAGCAAGAGATGTGGGTGTAGGTTTGACCTAGGCTAAAAACCTAGGTTATTTAATTACTCCTGAATTTTCTTTTTTTGATAGATTTTACAACTGAACAATGCAATGAAATAAATACATTGCTTAGCTCTGGAGACGTATTATCTGCCGAAGTGCCATTAGGTCTAGCGAAATTGGCACGCCAACTGGAGGAGTCAGGAAAACGTGACCAATTTAAGGCACAGGACCCCAAGAAAGCTCTAGATTGGCTGATGATCAATTTACCCAATATACATGTGAATGTGTTAGATTTCTTGAAAGAACACGGTCATAGAGCTATTATGGAGGTAAATAATACTAAAATTGATATAAATATTTATTTTGACAATATCGGTTCATGCAAGAATAATTTGTTGGCAACTGTGGAAGTACTTACAGTACTAACATATACCATATGCTGCCGTGTGGTCCTGGCGTAAAACGGGCCATCTCTTCCTTTCCCGTGGATGTAGTAAGAAACGACTAAGAGAACTTAATGTTCGAGGAATGGACAGAAGCGTTCCTCTTAAAATAGTACCAAAATACACACTGTGGTTGCTAAACGTGGCAACTACTGACAAAAATCCCCTAATGTTAAACTGCCATAGGGAACGGGTTATTCCTTATAACAGTTTATGGGGGAGGCCTATGTTCAGCAGTGAACAAATTACAGCTGATATGATGGTGATGACCATATGCTTAGCAGTTTTTAGAAGTGTGTTAAAACTAAAATATAGATTATAACTATATATCTAGTATGTAATATATTGTTATTTACTACAGTTTGATATGGTAACCAAACCATGGGCCTTGGTTCCTGAAGAGCTAATGAAAATTCTTCAAAACTTAAGAGCGACCGAAAAAAATCAGGAAAGGAAAACTGATTCTGAAATAATCGCAGCGCTGAGTACTCCAAAAAAATCAATTACTAGGTAAATCTATAGCTATTTGACATTCTAATTATGAATAACTAATAAATTCTTGATTATTCTTGTAGGTATTAAATTTCCATTTATTATTTTGCTGTACAATGTTGTATATGTTAGCTAGTTAATTTGTAATATGTATTTTATTTTATTTGTAGGTATATACTGTCTTGGGTACTACCACTATGTCGCCGAACAGTGCGTCACAGAGAGGGCACAAAGGCACATCTAATCCTTGGCATCCACAAATTGCGTTTAGCGGCTATCGAACTCGGCAAGGAGTTGGTGCGCCGTTGGTACTTGCCGCACCATGATCTTGTATTCTTCTTCCGAGTGAAAGAGTTGGCTGACTACATTACTAGTAGAGATCCAGCGTTACTAAGGAAGTGAGTGAATACAATAAAATTATAGTTCTTTCTTTTTGTCTAATTTTGTGTCAATGTAAGATTTGTAGGTTCTGATAATAATTACAATCGTAACAAATTGCAGAGCAATACAACGCCAACAGTATTATCCAAAATGGTGTAAGCTTAAATATGCGGAAATGAACACAGGATGGGTTCAGCCTTTACCGGTGACTTCTCCAGCAGTGACAGCTGGAGACGTAAAGCTGGAAGCTACATCGGTCTGTGGGGGAGAGGTTATAGCTAGGGCTTGCGTTGTTAAAGATATTTCTGAGGTTAGATTTTGTTTACAATGAATAATTTTATCCTTAAAAATAAAATGTCAATTGTTCTGAGCAATATTTAATTTAAATCAATTATTTAACAAGTGATTGTATATAATAATTTATACTTATTACAGATTCATCAGCTGCAACAAGGTGACGTATTGATAACGCATGCCACAGACATCGGCTGGTCGCCTTACTTCCCGCTCGTGACAGGGATCGTCACAGAGCTCGGTGGTCTCGTATCACACGGTTGGTGTATTTTCTTATTTTTTAAGATCAGCTTTGTATTTTTTGTTATATATGTTTTGTATTTTTTTATCGACATTATTAAGTATTTATTTTGATTGTTTTCCACTTAAAATTTTTATTTCTAACTACTCTCAATTATATACCTAAGTAATCTCTATTTTACCACGATCTAATAAGAACAAACGACACTAAGATAAATTATGGTTTGTGTAGACGGGACGTTTTAACTGCGAATTTTATATTATGTATATTTTGCATGCAGAAGGAAACTCAAATTTCACGCCAAAACTGTTGATAGAAATGTTTTGATATATTTACTTTAACATAATTTTAAAATTACTGTTGGATGTTACTACAATATTTGTTTTCTTGTCCTTTTTTTATTCTAATAAAAGTATACAATTTTCTAAATTATTTTTTTCTTTCTAATAAGCACTTTATATATTCGACCATTTACAACAAAAATGCACACGTATTGTGGAAGTCCTTGGGCTTATACTAGTAGTATGATAAAAAGTGAAATTTTATCTATGGAAACATACGTCCATGTGCAGACATTCATTATTGTGTTGACTAACAAACTTGTATTTTAATTTCTATTTATTTTTAATCACAGGTGCAGTTATAGCACGCGAGTACGGTTTACCCTGTATTGTAGCAGCTATGGATGCTACAGATATTTTCAAAACAGGAGACATCGTTAGACTTTCCGGCACCAAGGGTTTAATAGAAAAAGTGCAAATAGCAGATCAATGTGACGAAAGTCAAAGTTGATAAACCATGTATAGATTGGATTTAAATTATTTTAGAACGTGATGATGGGATGTTAATGTTATTGTGAACCTTATTGTGAACATATATGTTGTCTAAATAAATAAATATTATTATTATTATTATAATAGAAATGTCGCTGTGAATGTTTTAAACAAAATGTATTTTAATTTTATCTAATAATAAAAGATTTTTTAAAGTAACATAGTATATTTATTAAAAAAATCACATTTTAGAGTGTTGCTGTACTTTCATCAGATCTTCTTTATTTTTCGATTCCTTTTATATTTTTTTTTTATTAATTAGGGTTCCGTACCAAAAGTTACAAAGTGAGCTTTATAGAGCGATTCTCATCAACTATCAGGTTTTGCTGTCAGTTTGAAATTTAAAATATTGTGCGATATTGGTGGTCCATGTATTAGGCGTAACTACAGATAATATAAGCGTAACTATTCACCCCGTACGGGCGGGCGTACGTAGTAAGTAGCCTTAGGTAGTAGCCTACTTAAATATTTGGCTTTTTTTTAATGGGTGATAATGGAATGGTAACCCCGCCTGCGCTTTCGGTATACATTGGCGGGGCACCAGTAAGAGATGACAGATGAGGATAAAAGCAGGTCAGTTAGCCCATCTTGACGAATTCGACTAGAAATAAAAATGATGGTTTCCAGGGGAAACCATGTGGAGGTCGATATGATAGGGTATATTTGACCCCATTACTAACAATCTAATAAATAAATAGGGAAGAAAGTTCCCTATTTATTTGACTTTACATTGATTTCAAAGTGATCAGTAGGTGTTATACATATATAATAATATTTTATTGGGGGGAAAGGGATTGTTAGTAATGGAGACTGAGAATCCCATTGCTAGCAATATGCCCAACCAGGTCGACCTCCTCGCGGTTCTCCCTGGAAACTACCATGTTTAATTCCTGATGAATTCATCATGATGGGCTAACTAGCCTGTTTTCATTCTCATCTATCACCCTTCACTGGTGCTCCGCCAGCGTATCCCGTTAGCGCAGGCGGGGTTACCATACCATTTCACCCACAAAAAAAAATTAAATAAATAGATAATAAGATTATTAATGGGTAATCAGTTTATTTATACCCTTTAAATGATTTTTGGTTTGTCTCATTTAAAAAAAAGTTTGTATATATTTATTATTCATAATCACATTTTATTTATTTATTGTTTTTTATCAATAAGCACATATTATAACTTATAGATATATATGTGGCTCTTACTAGGCAATAATTTAGGTATGAACATATCACGTTAAATATTCAGACAACAACTAAGGTAGTGCTCTGAAAACGCGACACGGCGTTTTCAGAGCACACACAGACAGAACGGCGAGCACATACAGATAGGTATTTATCGAAATAATAAGATCGCTAGTGTTTTTTATTTGCGTGGAGGTTAGAAATTACGCAACATTTGAGTTAGAAATTTTTTTAGTCATTCATTTTCGGCTCTTTTTTTTATACAACTTAGAATGGCAAACAAGCTGACGGCCTACCTGATGGAAAGTGGTAACCGTCGCCTATAGACATGAGCAGTTACTGTTTCGCCCATGATATCCCCATGCGTTACCATTCCTGAGGACTTAGGTGTTATTGCTCCGTACCCAGTAAATTCACGCCATATTTAAACCTTTAAACCGAAACACAGCCTTGTAATGTTTTTTTTTTTTTTTATTTTGATATTATAGTTTTTTGTGAATATGCAACTACTGATAAATGACGTACTCTTTTTTTAATAATTAACTACTATATTTTATGTATATAATACGACGCAAATATGATAACATAAATAAAAAAATTCCATTGTAGAAAACATAATTACAGTACATTTTGCAAGGATTATTTCGAGTAAGGTAGGTAACTGTTTTATCAGTGAAACTGTGAAATAGAATTTTTCGATAAATAAATAATCAATAATGCAGACATTAACGCAGACTACAATATTGATAATTTTGATAAATCCGGATTTTATGAATTTAATAAAGGCGCTTTTAGTGGAAAATAACCGGCTAAGTGTAAGACCGTTTGCACACCGAGGGTTCTGCACATTTTCGGGAAGTCGAGGAGAATTGAATCCGCTCTAAGTTTGGGAAGTATTTTTATAAATAATATTACAGAGAATACCGCCCTGTCTTAAGTCGACTAAATATAAGTACATTTACACAACATTAAGGTTTAAATAAATAATTTATTAAATATTTTACTGAACTAGATGTTATCTTACGTAAGTCCACATCACTGGTTATTTAATTAGAGTTATTTAGTTTTTCTTTTTTTTATTTTGTAGCGAAATTAAACAAAATAATTCTTGTTAAATGTTATTAAATACGTGATTAGTACATAATGATGGTTCATTATTTTTTCTTGTAACTATTATTTAATATTTTATTTTTATTGGTATTATTTCAGCCCGTTCAAAAACTTGGCAATATATTTGATTGGATATTGATAAATAATATCAAATTAAGCTAAAAAGTATGAGGTTCAATAAATTAAAATATATTTTGGAATATGCAAATGAAGCATTTTCATTTGATGTTATATTTGGACATATGGACAAATGGTGTTCACGGACGGAATCCCATCTTATCTAAAACTGACTTTAAAATAACCTAAGATAGCGCATACATTTGGTTGCCTATCGCATTATTAATTGCACTTTGTTTTTGTTTAATCTAATATGATTAATGAATAATAATTGCAAATAATCTTCACTTTAAACATGATTAAAATACCTGTGTATTTATGATAAAACTTATCTAATGTGATTACAAGGTCAATGGCCAATGAGGGAATTTCCTGTTGATTGTCCTGTGTACTGTTCAGAAAATAATAGCAAAAGTTACGTTTTTCGTTATGGCCTCAAAAACTACTGAACATATTTACGTGCAGTTTTCATTTATCAATAGAACGATTCCTGAGGAAGGTTCTTCAGGAAGGATATAATTTTTTAAGGTTTTATGTAAATTAGTAGAATGTTTAAGATGCCGGAAAAATCAAGCCATTTGGGAGCTTTGAGTTATAATAAAGTATGGTGGGGTTGTTTCTCTTTTACAGATGTACAAAAAAATCTGCGACGGTATATGTTTATCTTTTAAGGATATCTTATTATACCGATTTAATTTATACTCGACGCAATAAGCTGATACAATGCAAATGTAAGCATATACGCTTTTTACACGTGCGAATCCGGCGCGGCATACCAGTACAAGTATATAATTAATATTTGAATCTTCAGTGCAATATCGAAGAATATTGTATAGTTGGCAACGAGGGAGACTGGTGTTCCCAGGTGTTTGTTACCAAGTTATTATTAGGCTATTGGAGGAACAACAAGTAAAGTCACTTAAACAATAGGTATTGGGGGGGGCAAGAGACTGTTAGTAACGGGGTCTAATGAACCCATTGCTAGCAATACACCCTATCAGGTCGACCTTCACGCGGTTCCCCCTGGAAACCTCCGTAATTAATTCTAGTGGAATTCGTCACGATGAGCTAACTGACTTGCTTTCATCGTCACCTATCATCCCTCACTGGTGCCCCACCAGCGTATACCGATAGCGCAGGCGGGGTTACCATTCCATTATCACCCATAAAAAAAAAACTATAGGTATTATATTTCGCATACTCGAGAGTGTGTAGTTAGTCCAAAAGTTTAAGAAGTTCCTGTTTCAGAAGGCCAAGCGACGATATACATACGAGGTCTGTCCGGAAAGTTCGTATAAAAGTGTTCTGGAATGCGAGAAAGAGGAGTGGGTAGGCCAGGTAAGCGCAGGACCCCTTCCTTATGTCCCTAACAATGCTTCAGTTCTGGTCTGACCGCCGTGCGGTGCGAACTGGCTTGTCACGCCATCTGTGAAGTTACCTCTTAACGAAACCCCGTCAGCATGGAGCCCGCTTCCGTTGAAGAGCAGCGCGTCGTAATCAAGTTTCTCTCGAAACTCGGCAAGAATGGCCGTGAAATTTTTGCCGATCTCAGAACAGTTTATGGGGATGATGCTGTGAAGGAACCAACCGTCCACAAGTGGCTAAAAAGATTCAGAGAGGGCCGAGAAAGCGTTCAAGATGACCCACGTTCAGGACGTCCTTCCACTTCACATTCCGACGAAAACGTGGAAAGAATTCGAACTTGTGTTAATGGGGACCGTCGTTTAACGGTCAGACAGGTGGCTGAAGAGCTTAATTTGGGCAAAACCGTGGTCCACGAAATTCTAAGAAACGAACTTCAAATGAAAAAAATTTGCGCCAAGATTTGTCCCCGGATCAAAAATCACGAAGAGTTGCTTGCTGTGAGGACTGGTTGGAAGCCGAAGAGAATGGTGACTTTTTGATACCGAGTCATCACTGGAGATGAGTCTTGGTTCTACGAATTTGATGTCGAATTAAAATCCCAAAGCAAAGAGTGGAAGACATCCGGGGAACCACGAACAAAAAAATCAAGAAAATCCCGCTCAAATGTCAAGACAATGTTGATTGTTTTTTTCGATGTTCGGGGGATTGTCCATCAAGAATTCGTCCCTCCAGGCCAGACAGTTGATGGAAAATTCTACGTCGATGTGCTCATTCGCCTCAAAGCTCGTGTGGCACGAGTTCGTCCAGAATTGGCGCGAGAGGGGCGTTGGATTCTTCACCACGACAATGCCCCTGCCCACACCTCTCTTGTTGTCCGTGAGTTTTTGAGTAAAAATTCCATTATGACCGAACACCCCCCTATTCGCCGGATTTGGCCCCGTGTGACTTCTTCTTGTCCCCAAAAAACAAATTGGTACTTCGGGGGCGGCATTTGGGGGACATAAATGAGATAAAAAAAGCTACGACGGGGCAGCTGAGAAACCTACAACCAGAGGACTTTCAAGGAGCCTTCTCACAGTGGAAACGGCGTTGGCACAAGTGCATTATGTCACAGGGGGAGTACTTTGAAGGGGATAAAATTGATTTACCTGAATAATTGTAAAATAAAATTTTTAAAAAACTTTTATACGTACTTTCCGGACAAACCTCGTATTTGGAAGGGATACCAAAGAGATTAAAAATATCTTTATTGCCTGACATATTTACATATGGTGTACAATTATCTATTTCTGTATATGTCTATCAGAATGTTTTTAATATCGTTCTTGGTAATAAAACAATTATGATAAAAGACTGGCAGACAAGCGGATCCGATACCAAGTAAACTAACTTGGTGGATTTAATTCATTATCAAGGATGATACAAATCGAAATCATGTTGTCACGACCATTGATTGCCCATGTATGTGCGTTTATTACCTTGAGTGTAGAGATGAAGCACACAGTTTCGCGCGACTTTTAATCTGATATAGACGCGTAGTGTCGCATTTGTTGATAAATATTAGTATATAAATTTATGTGTTTAATTTACTTTAATTATAGTATTGTTAAGAATGGAACTTTTTGATATATTCTTACAAATTGGATTAGCAACATCAGTATTCGTTGTGTACTTAATATTCTTTAAGAAACGAAAATCACAAAATAAAGAAAATTATAGGCAGCCAGGTCAGTAATTGTTTTGATTCGTAAATTCTCATCAATATTATAATTTTGACTGTAAAAAGTTTCGTAGTAAACATTATATTTTAATGTTACTACCAGTTTAATTTATGTGTAAATTGGTCAAGAAAGCTGTCGAGCTTTCTTTAGTTTCGGGATCATTCGCGAATGCCTATAGTCAGGTCTGGAATGGTCACGAGACTAATAAGTTAAACTGGTAGTTATTATATTAAAATATAATATAATAAATGTTAAGGTGAGCATGTTTGTTTGTTATCTCTGGCATAGCTTATACACGTTGTAGGTTATTGGGATGAAGAAGGTAATGCTGCTTTTTCTCCCGGTAAATGTATATCGGTCACGCAGACGAAGTCGCGGGCACATCTTGTAAGTAAAAAATACGGTGTGTGTAACTTAATAATAATCTCTAACTTATTAATAATTATCTAGTTCTACGTACTAATACTCTAATAGATATTATCATTTTAAGAATTACAATAGATATTAGGCATAATAAATACTTGGGGTTCGATGAAAAGGATAGGAAATCTAGTACGAGTATTTTTTTATTGGATGATAATGGAATAGTAACCCCGCTCGTCCTATCGGTATACTCTGGTAAGGCAGTAGTGAGTAAGGTTTTGCGTGGGTGTCGTCTTGATACGGTATATATTTTTCTTTTTTATACCACTGAGGTGGCAAACAAGCATACGGCCCACCTGATAGTATGCGGTTATCGCAGCCTATGAACGCCTACAATACCAGGGATATTATTTTATTTATTTTATTTTATATTAAGTGCACGTAATGCAATTAATTGCTAGTAATGGGATTTTTTTACTTTATTTTAGGTTTATGTCTCGCTTGTTTGAAAGCGGTAATCGTTGCCTAAACTACAGTATCATGGCCATCACAGAATCACTGCGATGCCCATTGATTTTTTATTTTTGTATGATGTGTATTATGCGTCCCTATTCCTAAGGACTAGTGTGCATTTTTTCGAAATAAAAATGAAATTGTAACTCCGCCTGCACTATTGGTATACACTAGAAGGGTACCAGTAAGGGTGTGGATAAAAGCAGGTCTTGAGGTATATAGTTAGCAATGGGGTCGCTATTCCCCATTACTAACAATCCTTTCTCTCCCGAATGCACTCTGCATTGTCCCTGTACTCTATTCTCTGTAATTTCATATCAATATTTCTTTCTTCAATATTTTTTTTGTTTGAGGGCACAATGGATGTGCTCAGGGTTAGTAATAATTTTTTTACTGAGGAAGAGATAGTTAGTAATGTTTAATGTAGTGTAGTCCCATCCCTAAGATGTTAGTGTGTTGCTTCTGCCTATAAATTCGATATAAATTGAAACCGATGGTTTTCGTTCCATATAAATAGGCTTAATTCAGCCACCTTTTAATTCTAAAATGATCCTTTGTACTGAATGAAAGTATTATGTAAGTATAGCTATTTAGCAGCAAAACCACGAGGAGAGATATCTATGATTAACTTACTATACGGAATACTTTGTGTAGGTACTGATTCATGTGATCGAAGTCGCAGTATATGGCTAGTATGGAATACTTTTAAAATTTATTTAAAAACAAGACTGCATTTTTCGTCGCATCATCAATAAAAAAGCAGGTAGCAAGAAAAGGCAAAACAATTTTCATCGCTTTAATACCGATAGTGTATTTAAAATATTTGTAAACAACGCGAAAGTTTAAAATTTGTTTTTCAGGATGGAATTACATTCTTAAGTTGTGGTTATCACGGTACTATGCAGTGGGTCATTGGAAGGCCCAGTGCGTGCCTGTACCTATAAGCGAGTTGCCTCGCGCTGACTTGCACGACGGATGGGACTCTATCGACGTGCGCGCCACCAGCACGGATGGCGCCGCCGTGCTGCTAGGAATACGTAAATTGTGCGGCAGGCGACCCACTGCAGAAGTAACTGTGTACGTCAAGTTACCGGATGGATCCAGTTATAGATTACCAAGTATGCCGTTTTATCAATAATTAGATACAGAAAATGTTTTTGTATTATAGTATAATTTGATTTTTATCAGTTGCGGAATTGTTGTTATCATGTACTGTGTTATTAGCTGGAACAAGTCTTTAAAAAGTAACTAAAAATTCGAGTTTAATTGTATTCGTCCACAATTTCTAATTGGTTATTATATTTGTCGAAATAACACTTAATATCTGACGAGGAGGAAAAGTTGCCAGTTCTGTAATGCTTGCTTTTGGGAACTGATTTGTATAGTTCACAACCTATGACGTATTACCGCTAAAAATACATACATATATGATTCGTAATCATCTTCAACTAGTCGACCTTCGAGTGTACTTGACGCTTTCAATTTATATACTTTAAATTGATGTAAACGAAATATTAATGTATTGTTGCTTGTTTCGCATAAAAGGCCTCAGTAGATTTGGTTCTAGGAAATATCTTTACTTTCTGTAATAATTTACATTTACAATTAATTCTTGAATGTATGAAACTTCAAAAAGAAAGGTTAGAGGTTCCCGCTTTGGTATTTGATATATTTTTTTTTATATTATACAATGCAATAATTCTAATATCGATTTTAGGTCGAATCTTTAGTTCCTAAATTATATCGCACTATAAGTTAGCATAAGTCACGATGAACAAACTAAAGTGGCAATGGGCTGGTCACATAGCTCGAAGAAACGACAACCGATGGGAACAAAAAGGGTTTTGAGTGGCGACCCTGTAGGGGCAAATGCAATGCAGGATGAACACTCTATGGAGTAACGACTTCAAATGTAGGCAGACAGTGGATGCAGGTGGCTTAGGATCGTCCCTTATGGAAGTTTATGGTGGAGGCTTATGTTCAGCAATGAACAAATGACTGTTGATATTATGATGATAAGTCACTATTGCTTATTCTAGGACATCCAGACAGTATAATATGTCACTGGGAGGACACTGAAGGCGCTTGGAGCGCTGGTGGACTGAAGATCCAGATCCTGGAGCCGGAGACACGGCTGAGGATTATATTCAACGGACTCTTGACTTCAGTCGAAGACGGCATCACACAGCATGTTAACTTTAATTTTATGTATGTAGTCTGTTATAGTGATTGCACTAATGATTAACTATAAAGTTGGCGGTTCAACATGGATAATGTCAGATATTTTTAAAATTTTTGTTAATTTTATAATATACTTATATACATATATAAAGGAAAATTAACGAACATACTTTTTTGCCGTTTCCGACAATTGTATCGACTTTATCCAAAAGTTTTCTTCAGGGGGTGTACGGACTTTTGCGTCACAGCGTCTCGCGCGTAATTATATGGGATGCAGAAAGATATAAGCAATAGCCTATATAAAAAGTATAAAAAAGAAGTATATAAAAAGTATTTTGTTCCGGTCAAAAAATATATACCGGTCACGTGGTCAAAGTCGCGGGTAAAGGCTAGTAGACTGTACTAAATTGTTATACAAGTAAAAGTCGGATATAGTACAGTATAAATTAAAAAAAATTATACTTAATACGAGTACTCGTATTTGTCATGAAGTTTCGTAGATTTTCATTAGCGAATTTTGTTATTGGTACATAATATATCGGAGTTGTTATTAATATATTTTTAATCAATCTATTAATATATTGATAAAAATATCTGTATAATGTTATCAATGTGTTGCAATCGCGATGTACCCGAGGATGCAGACATTAATCATAATGCGATTTAATTAAATTTACCACGCGCGTCCGATGTGTATTTACGAAATGTCAATGTACTCATAAGTGTATTTGATAGAACGTGTTTCGTTTAGATGGAGATCTGGAACAAACGTTGTACGACATCCTGAGGACTGGAGCACAGAGCTCGCTGCACAAGCATTAGCTTTGGAGCAGTGGCGAGACAACGAATGGCACTATTTACTGTTAGTTTCTAACAGATTCATTTTTATTTATTTTAATTTTTTATATTTAAGTGAAAATGTCATTGAAAATATAAAATGTGACATGTTAATGATTTGTACTGTTATTCAAAGTGATTTGATTTTGTAATTCGTACATTTAATCTAATAGCGACTTATATTGAACGAACTTATGGTAAAATAGTCTTCCTTTGATATTGGAGAGAAGTTAGATTTCTCTCTAACTTTTATTATTATTATTAGAAATGAATTGTAATGAGTTTCTTATTTTTAATTATTTAATGAATAATTATAAATTATCTAGAGGGAAATGGGAGGAGGGCGGTTGGATGCAAGGTGGTGTTGTACAAGGCCGCTTCCAATCCTTTGACCAGCAAGGTATCCTGCAGAAGGACGAGTATCTCCGCCTGCGGGGAGTCAGAGAGAGAAGTTGGGCGCCCAACGGATACGAGGGTCGGAGGCGATCCGTCACCGTCACGGCATCGTCTAAGGACGGTACTCTGGTGCACCTTCGTGGAATTTCATATAGAAATATTTTGACACAGTATGTATAGACTTACATTTGGTATAAAATATATTTTTTTTGGTGGTGATAGTTTATTCCGTCATCATATCAACTGTTAAATATAAGCTCTTCCTTGGGGGGTCTTGCCAGTAGTTGGCACGCTTAGCAAGAGGGTTAGCAACCGTAATTAGGCTTTGGCGATGTTTTAAGAGGGATGTTGCTGTCCGTCCCTCGATGTTTAGTTGCCTCTTAAGACATCGGGATAGCTTGTTTGCTGCCTTGTAATAGTAGATACTTTGTGATTGTAATATATCGTATTAGGCGGTGTTTGATTTACATCTTGCTATGCTGTGGTTAGAGTTTGTTAATTTATGTTTTTAGATGCATATCAGGACACGTCAGATTCCCAAACTTCAAAGTGGAGACAATAATCAATACAGACTTTGTACTAAAAGACTTCGCTGAAACTATCGCCGGGATACCGAAGGTTTACACTATAAATGTGAGCAGTAAGTTAAACGCTATTTTTTTAAGTAGGTTTAATTGTAGGTATAGCCCACGAATTTTATTTAGGTACGTTAATATTTGAAAGGAACTCAATAGTTCCTTTAAAATATTAACAGTTATTCAATTATAATTAATTGAGTGCGAACTTTGTTTATTTTTCTTGTTTCTTGTATTTATTACTCTGTACCTACTTTTTAATGGTAGTTTTTTCTAACGCATGGGAATGGAATGGAAACCCCGCCTGTGTTAAATGTATACATTGACGGGACACCAGTAAGGGAGATAGGCGAGAATGATAGCAGGCGTGACGAATTCCACAAGAATTAACCATGATGATTTCCAGGGGGACCGTATGGATAAGGGTATATTGCTAGTAATAGGGCTGTTATAGATGGGCAGATAAATGAATAAATATTTTTTTATTTCATTTATACAACCGATCGTTTTTATTCTTACAACTAAAAGCTACACAATTCGCATAGTGCTACGGATTAACTCCGATGGCGGTAAACTGCTAAGTGGAGTCCCGTACCAGCAGGAGTTAGAGTATCGTACTTTGGTGGTCGATATCGACGAGTCGCCCGGCTCGGGCATACTTGAACTTGGCTATGAAACTTCAGGTAAAAATATTTTGAAACAAGCAAATCCTTCTATGAAGATCCACGGATGATTTATTTCTCCATATGTTATAAAACTAGTATGTGTTCATCGGCTTTGCTCTCATTGATTTTTTTGTTATTAAGTAATTTCGCGGTTGGCTGTTATCAATGTTTTGTTTTTTTTTATAGTTATATCGGAGCCAGTAGTGCGCGTGTCCCCGCCGCGTGTCCTCCGATGGCTCAGCGCGAGCGATGCGGGCTCGGTGGGCTACTGTCTGCCGTTCGAAGCGCGTGCAGCCGCCTGTCCCGACTACGTCGGCGGCAAGGGCGCCTCGCTGGCTTTGCTCGCTTCCGTGCAGGATGCTGAGGTGGGTGTGTGTAACGCGTATAAAACAGAATACACTGTTCTACGAGATATTTTATCAGAGAACATATATAAAAAGTCTGTTTTTCTAAGTAGTTTGACAATTAGGGAACAAAATATATTTATTCTATCCTGCCGAGGTTTTCCCAAGAGCCTACAGCATGGGGTTCTTCAAAAGGGGGGTAAGGAGGTTTCTTCGGGGTCGGCAGCGCACACGTGATGCCTCTGGTATTGCAGGTGTTCATAGGTTACGGTAACCACTTACCATCAGGTGGGCCGTATGCTTGTTTGCCACCTCAGTGATATAAAAAAATCCTAGGTTAAATCCTATAAGGTATTAAGTCTCGTATACTTATTATGACCTGACATGCTTAACTTTCAGACAAAAATACAGCTACACACGCTTTGTTGTTTCGTAGTAGAATTAAATAAGTACCTAGTGATGACTATTATTATCCAACCTGCTTGCACCATAGTTTAGAAAAAACAAGTTGAACTGGTAAAGACATCGAGTATATATTTCGAAGAACCAAAACTATTCAGTTGGAAGGTTTTTGAGTAATAACACTTTCCTAGTTGATTAGAATGTTTTTTTTTAATTCCGCTACCGTTAGTTGAGACAATATAAAATATATAATCTCTGCTATTAGTATGCATGCGATTACCAACATTTGAGGATTGACTACTATTATGGTTCTATGACCTTCGTCATTGAATTGTCTACAGTGTCTGACTGATATTGAGTCTATATACGTATTGTTTTACGTGATGCACCTTTGAACGAGGCATTAGGTAATTTAGCAATCACTACTCGGAACCTAATGTTAACCATTCGGCGCTCAGACTATTATTATATTCTATATTCAGCAACGAATTATAATTAACTAACCAGTGCTATGGATTTCCGTAAAATTATATCAAATCCAGTAAAACATAATATTTTACTATTCGTGTAATATTTATTATGTAGTATCCTAACATTTCACATAATATAATATAAATATTTATATTATTTTATATGCGACGATCTCAAATGTTATACGCAATTGATAGACGCAGATTCTCTCAGAATTAATATGGTAGAGATCCATGTTCAATAATAAATAGTCGACAATACTCGTTGAAACAATAACAACAATCAACCAAATACACACAAGGACGTTACGTACTTAAGTCTATACATAGAAACTTTTAATAGCTGTTATTTCGTGACATGAGGGCCTACCATGAAATGTTTTTCGAAATTCCGGAGCCGAATGAAACACAAATATGATGTTAAAATTACATAATACGGTAAGCCGTTCAAAAACATTAAAAATATTAAAATATTATATCTTTGGACTTTTATGGTAGGATTTGTGACGAACGAAATGTTAAGTTCCATTTACTGGGCCGTCTTAGGTGAGAAAAAAAACACGAAATTGAGTCCGAAACTTCGGAATTTCATTTCATGGTAGGCTCCATGTTTATTATTAGCCGATCGTTCTCACGATTGATTAAAGATGTGAGCACTCAACTTGCCGACATATATTTATGTGTGCACTTTTATTTTTATATTTTTTAATGGTTCTAAATCTTCAGAACAATAAACTTGGTTTTCAGGGCTACAAAGTGCCACCAGGATTTTGTTTAACTGTACGAGCTTTGGAGAAACAGCTCGAAGCTAATCCCACACTACTGGCGGCTATTCGAGAGATCGAGGCCGCTAATGAAGACTACGACGAGACAAATTTTAAAGATAAATGCACAAAGTATGTTATTTCTTTAGTTATTAACGAAACAAAATTTATGAATAATTTCCTTAATAGTAATAAATAATAAATGATTGGTACTAATCATGACACCTAAAACATGTATCATATAAACACCGATAATAAACGATAGAAATTGCTGATTATAAAAAAAAAGTTAGTGCAGATTGTGTAAGTGGTAGGTAAAATATTTGTTTTTGTAACTTGTTTAAAATTAACTATTGTTTATATATTCATACTCTACTACAGATAACGTCTCTGGTTTCTATTAATTTTCTCCCAAACGTTACAAATAGATGATGATTAAAGAATATCTGCTGAAGTTTATATTTTAATAATAAATGTAACCTTCAAAAGATTTTTTTTTCTTACTTAACGATTTTAGACTGTTACTAATTGAGATTTTATATTTTAGGACTGTAGAATTATTTATTAATACAGAAATAACTCCAGACGTAAGAAATGAAATACTCAATCACCTAAAGGAGCTGAGAAATGTAACTACGAAACAAAATTTGGAGCAACGATTTGCAGTAAGATCTTCGGGTGAGTATAGCAGCATTAATGACCAAGAAATGTTTTTAATTTAGACTTATAATAACGATTTTTAAGTAATTTGAATTTATTATAATAGCTGTGGGTGAAGACAGCGAGACGCTGTCGGCGGCCGGCCAGAATGAAACGATCCTAGGTTGCACGAGCGATGAGCAGGTAGTGCGTGCGGTGCAGCAGTGCTGGGCCTCCATGTTCGCCTTCACCAGTGCCTACTACCGCAGGTACGTAGAGTGCTGCCCCGTGGTGGCGTGCATGCAAGTGCGCGAAATTAACGAACCTCTTGTGCGGCCACAGGCAGAACGGGCAGCAGTGCGTGTGTGGCGGCGGCGTGGTGGTACAGGCGTTGGTAGTGGCGCGCGCTGCCGGCGTCATGTTTACACGCCATCCCGATCGTGGCGACGCCTCGCGTCTCCTAATCACCGCTAACTACGGTCTCGGTGAGGTACGCATAGGCTATTGCTACTCATGTAGTAATTATGGATTAGGTAACAATTAGTATTTATAACATCCTTTTGTTAATTATTATCATCATGTTTCACTGTAAATTTCTGTTTTTATTTGATATTCTTTGATTTTACTGAGTACTTGGCTATCAGTCGCAGAAGCATCTGCAGCACTTTTAACATCTAGAATATTGGGGTATGGATGTAAAACATGTTAATGTGTATGCAATCCAGTTGTAGTCTCCCACGGTCTACTTTGTAATAATATCTCATCCATAAACCTCATTAATGTCACCTTGCTGCTGCTAGAACACTATAGAATTTCATAACCGAATTTATTTGCAGACTGTTGTATCGGGATCAGTCGAACCAGATACAATAATAATAAGACGAGGTCAAGGAGGTGATCTTAAAATCATGAAAATCGAATTGGGCTCGAAGACACAGCGAGTGACGACCGCCAGTGATGGGGTCACCACTGAGGATGTACCGGAAACAGAACGTGGGGTTGCGTGTATATCTGAAGCTGAAATGTTGAAGTTGGCCCAGGTTGGAGTGGCCCAAGAGGAACTCTGGGGAGCTGGCAGGGATATCGAGTGGGCATTTGCTGATGTAAGAACAATATCTAGGAACTAAATGTGATCGTAGATAAATTATTAACAATTTGCACATTAATCCTTTAATTACAGAATATACTATATGTACCAAAACCTAGATAACAAATAGATATTATTAAATTATTTTTCTTGTTAACGTTTTATAAACAAATTGAAACAAATATCTAGAACTCATATATATGTATATACTTATAAGAATAAAAGTTTGTCTCCATTTAATGCTGCTGCTTTGGGGGGAAAGGGATTGTTAGTAAAGAGGATCTGACAAGTCCGTTGCTAGCAATATATCAGGTCGACCTCCACGCGGTTCCCCTTGGAAACCATCTTGGTTTATTCTATTCGAATTCGTCGCGATGAGCCTACTGACTTGCTTTCATCCTCACCTATCATCACTCACTGGTGTTTCGCCAGCGTATATCGGTAGCGCAAACAGGATTACCATTTCATTATCACCCTTTAAAAAAATACTCCTACTTTTTAACTATTTACAGAATGGTTTGTATCTACTGCAAGCGCGACCCATCACGTCCCTGGAGCGCTGGACGGAGGAGGAACTGTTGCACGAACTGGACACGCCGATTATGTCTGACGAAGATCTTACCACCTTCGCTAACACTGGTGAGGTGAGTTACTGTTTAATTATAAATCATGCACTTGATCATAGACATTTGTAAGTCTAAAAGCACAAAGTTTCTTTCAATCCTTATTATCAAAACAAAAAGTGTCAGTGTTATTAAAACTATAATTAAATAAAAATAAATAATTTTTGAGACTACAATGCGATGATTATTGATAATAATGACAAATCAGTTTAATTTAGAATACGATAACATATAAAGATAACAAAATACGATTGTTTGAAATACAGGTATTCCCAAAACCAGTGACTCCATTGACCGCTGACCTCGTTATCAAACCTCTGATTGCTGGCATGAATAAAATGATTAGTACAGATATGGAGCCACACGAGGACACCCTGTTAATTACTCACAACAGAGTAGCAATAGCAGAATACAGTGTAAGTTTAAAATATTTTTTTATGCAACTTAGAATGGCAAACAGGCTGACGGCTCATCTGATGGAAAGTGGTAACCGTCGTCATTGATATGAGTAGTACCATGGACATAACAGAGTATCATGATACCTCCCATGCGTTGCCATTTCTGAGGACTCAGGTATTTTTCCTCTATAGCTTGTAAATTCACTGCCATATCCCATACTTCAAATCGACTAAATAAGTACATACTAGTTTTAGCGTATCAAAGGCATAAAGAAAAAAGTATAATACTTCTATTTTTCTGGATATTTTTTAACTGCAGTATTAAACTGGATTGAAAAACCACCTATTTATGATGTTATATAAAAAAAACTGTAATTGTACTACATTTTATAGTAAAATTTTTTGGTGAAATTATCACGTTCATTTGATTCTTTTTAAAGTTCATCACTTTTATGATCCTTTTTTAAATTCTTTCGATTTTGGCATTTGTTTTATCGAAACGTGGGTGTTAAAAATTTTCCTATATTTTAACAATTTTATGGAGAGTAAATTTACTAATACAATTATTAAAAGCCGAAATGGCTTTGAATTACTACATATATTTAGTGATTATTATAAATTTTACAGACAACTTATCGCCGAGTACCTAAAGTAATTAACACAGGCGTACGTATGGTTGAGATAGCTCTCCATGGAAAAAAGATTGCTGACCAGAACATGTACGATATAGCGTTACGTCGTCGACCACCTAAATGGACCTACAGAATTGGACTATTTAGAATGCTTTTAAAGGTAATATTAATTTCTATAATGACTAATGATCCGATTACGCATAGATATATAGAATTTTCAAAAATAATGTGTCGCTCGTTGATAACGTAACTTTTTATAGGTGAAACAATTTTTGAAATCAGTTAAGTAGTTTTTGAGTTTATCTATTACAAAAATGCAAATAAACAATCATACAGACAATTTTTTTTCCTGTTTATAATATTAAAATAAGGCAATCTGTTCATACTTTAAAACCGACTGGTAAGATCTATATATTTGTGCAAATTTTAGTACCTCATTAATTCGAAATGGAAAATGGACGATAGTGTTAAAACAGCGAATAGAATGAATATAGTAATGGACAGCGATGAACTCCTGGAAACGTTTAAGATTCTGCTAAAGGAATTGGATACAATGTATCGCTTATCATTGAATCACAGTTACACTACTGCTGCTAGTACCTCTAGTCAATACATTGCAATGACTATATTGTTGGAAGGTGCCGCAGGTAATGATCTCAATTTATTCTACATACTTATTTATTTTATTTCCATGCCATATTTAATGTTGAAAAAGCATTGATACGTAGTTCTGTTCATGCCTATAAGCATTGGAACACCGCCGGTGGTTAACACTTTCCATCAGGTGAGCCATCGACTTGTTTGACATTCTACTCGTAAGTTGTGTAAAAAATAAAGAATGTACTGGTATCCACATTTAATAGTATCTACAGGAAGGTTCAATTATTTAGTAACGTTGGTATATTCTACCATTATAACGATTTCCGTGATTCTATACCCATAATGAGATTTGTATCCGGTGGCGGTATTTTAATTTGTTACTATTTTGATGTAAAAAAATCTGTAATTAATTTAATACATAATGATTTTTTGACAGATTTCACAACAGAACATTTTAACGAAATAAACATACTTCTTAATTCCGGAGAAGTACTATCTGCCGAAGTACCCTTAGGTTTAGCGAAATTGGCACGTCAACTGGGAGGTTCGGGGAAATATGATCAATTCAAAGCACAGGACCCTAAAGAAGCTTTCGATTGGTTGATAGCTAATTTACCTGATATACACGCGGAGGTGCTAGAGTTCTTGAAAGAACATGGTCATAGAGCCATTATGGAGGTAAATATTACTTTAAATTATATATTTATTTTAAATGTTCTGTAATTGTATTGAAATGGTACTCGTAATTTTGTTTATCGGTCTTTCGATCGTCGTGTCACGCTTGAATATAGATAGTCTATAAACATATTTCTAGTCTTGAAAAGTAAAGCATCGATAAAAAAGATTTTAGTTTGTAGTAAATGTTACGTTAAAAAAACACATACAAAATAAAACACAACATCACCTAAAAATTTCACAAAATTATATAGGTAGTCCCAAAAGACTTCTAGTAACTCTTTGCTTTTGCTGACTTGGCGAATATGTCCGTCTTTCTACCATTTTAGCTTTAATAACTAATATTTATTTTAGCTGCCGAATCATCTTGCGCTAGATTTTGTCAAAATGTTAGAGATACTCGTTTTTGTAGTAAATGAATTGAATATATTGTCTTGTACAGCTAATATATATCTTAAAAATAAATAAATAAGCATTTTCTTTAAGTATTGAAAAATTTGTACAATGATGTTGTGATTGCAATGGAACCTTGTGATGGTAATAATTATTTTTACATAATTAAAGAATATAATTTTTACATAAGTAAAATAACTTTACACGTAATTACAGTTTGATATGATAACTAAACCATGGGCCTTGGTTCCTGAAGAGTTGATGAAAATTCTTCAAAATATAAAAGTAACCGAAAAAGAAAACCAAGATAAGAAATCAGATTCTGAAATCATAGCTTCACTAACTACTCCAAAGAAGCCCCGTACCAGGTAATTTCAGATATTAAATTTCGCATTTTTATAAAAATAAATACAAGGATTGGCAAACAAGGTATAGACATTTACAATCTATAGACATTATTAGAATATGTCGCATAGGGTGGCCTACGATTGCATATAAGAGGCGTCAGAGGCGGTAATAAGAGATGAGGTCTTATCTCTTACGTGTATTATTGAGCAACTTATTATGTTACTTATTATTATGGTCGTGTACAGTGCATTTTTAGACGAGTTTTCTCAGGTTAAGCTAAGAATGAGCTCTCTGCCGGCGTTTTCCCTAGAGATTACAGTATGGGGTTCTTCAAAAAGGGTGGATTAAGGTAACTTCAGAGTCGGCAACGCGCACGTGGTAACTTTAGTGACACAGCCGTCCATAGCCTACAGTTACTGCTTATCATCAGACTAAGTGTATGCTTATGTACCATTTTCGTGATATAAAAAAAAAAAATTATAAAATATAGAGATTACTTTCTCAGTGCCCGCTATCTATATATCATGAGCTCATAATAGTCGTTAGTTTTGTATTCGTCGAAGTTTGATGTACATTCGCATCATGTAGCGTTGTTATTTATACATTTCTATTTATCTACATCATAATATAAAATATTTTATAAATTATACTTTCTTATATTTAATATTATTCCTATTTTAGGAAAGTATTGTCATGGATATTACCACTGTGTCGATGGACAGTACGTCACAGAGAAAGTACCAAAGCGCATCTAATTTTGGGCGTCCACAAGTTGCGGTTAGCGGCTATCAAGCTCGGCAAGGAGTTGGTCCGCCATTGGTACTTACCCCACCATGATCTCATATTCTTTTTCCGAGCTAATGAGTTGAGGGACTACATAACTAATAGAGACCCCGCATTATTGAGAAAGTAAGTAAATACATATAAGTATTTTCTTTTAAATGTAATTTTAACTTCTCTTTTTATCCTTCTGATTTTCTTATTTGGAATCAGTGAGAATCTTAATTTGTAAATAACATATTACAGAGCAATGCAGCGCCAACAATACTATTCAAAATGGTGTAAGCTTAAATACGCGGAAATGAACACTGGATGGATACATCCCCTACCGGTGAATTCTCCTGTAGTGACGGCTGGAGACGTGAAGTTGGAAGCCACATCGGTCTGTGGGGGAGAGGTTATAGCCAGGGCTTGTGTCGTTAAAGATATTTCTGAGGTTAGATTTTATTTAGATTAAAAAAAATTATTAAAAAAAATTGTAGTTTGAAAAATTATGTATGTATTTTAGTTGTTTAAACCAAGCATTTATTGCTCTTCATTTAATCTGTGACTATGTATAATAATTTGTACCTATTGCAGATCCATGAGCTGCAGCAAGGTGACGTATTGATAACGCATGCCACCGACATCGGCTGGTCGCCCTACTTTCCGCTCCTGACAGGGATTGTCACAGAGCTCGGTGGTCTCATATCACACGGTTGGTTCTTAGAACAATTATTTTTAGAACTTTAATATCAAAATATATATAATATTGATTCTAAACAAATGTTTGGAATATTGCAATCAACAGTGATTATACTCATAGTATATTTTATACCATAATATAATATTATATTCTGTCATAATGCTTCAAAAGGTGTTAGGTAGATTTTTATTTATTTAATCTTTATTGACCATATTACAAAAAAATGTCTGGTACAAAAGACGGACGGACTTAGCATTTTCTCCAAGTCAACCTATGGCAAAACAAAAATGTAATTATGCGGCAAAAAAATTGAAAATTGTTACAGATAAACAATTACACGTACGTATCCATATTGACTTATAAATAGGTATATATTTATTTTGAATGTTATTAATAATATTGAAGAATTTGTTTTTTTTCAATGGGTATAAATGGTATGGCCTACGCTAACGGGATACGCTGGCGAAGCACCAGTGAAGGGTGATCGATAAGAATGAAAATAGGCCAGTTGCCCATCATGATGAATTCATCAGGAATTAACCATGATAGTATCCAGGGAGAACCGATAAGGAAGAATTTACTAGTTTTAAGTTATAATAGCAGAATTATTTAAGAGCCGCAGATTAAAATGAAAATACTAATAGATTAAAATAGAAGAAATCATAAGTAATTTAATTTGTTCATGTAATTAAAGAAACTTTCATTCTACTATAATTAAAATCATCAAAACTAAAAATAAATTAATACTAAAACTTCTTATTTCTATTTCTAAATAAGTAATGATAAGTTTGTTGTTTAACCTTTGGTTTTAAATCTTACAGGTGCGGTCATAGCTCGTGAGTACGGTTTACCCTGTATTGTAGGGGCTGAGGATGCTACAGACATTTTCAAAACAGGAGATATGGTTAGACTTTCAGGCACCAAGGGACTGATCGAAAAGGTGCAAATGAACAAATCTGAAGAATATCAACGTTGATACAGCATTGAAATACTGAATTGGAATTGCACTACAATTTCGCCAACCATCTTGTAATTCTATTTAATTAAAATGTATTTTAAATTGTGATAATAAAAGGTATTTATTAAGTTAGTAATATTGTATTTTATTAAAGTAACGACTTTATATATATATATATATATATATATATATATATATATTATTATACCATTAAAGCTAGGTCAAAATGTTTTTAGTGGTAAATTTATATGCAACATATTCTATGATTATGGTTCTGGTTCGCTAATAGAATATTTTTTAAATAATAAATCAGAAAAAATTAATATTGTTTTTGAATATTGCCATAATTACGACATTGATATATTTTGATAAGCTAAAGTTATAAAAGTTCTTAGCTTCAAGAAAAATGCTTAACCTTAATAATTCTTGTTCTTGATAAGTATTTGGATATGATTTCTGTCGCAAAACTGAATACACCTATCCCCCGATTTACACGGTACTTGTTTTACACGTTTTCGCTTTTACACGGTTTTCCAAATAAGTTTTTTTTTGTTTTTATCGCACTCTACTAAATGCTACTGTGTTTGAACACGTGCGCTGTGTACACATCTCACGAGGAATCCCGAGCTTATGTGCTGACTTGCTGCACATGCACACTGTGTCTGTATTTCTTCGCATAAAATTAAAGTTTTATCTACGGAAAATTGTATTAGAGTGAAAGTTTCACAGTGTCAGAAAGATTTAATTTTTCATATTCGTAAATTACAAGTGGGTGCATAATTAAGATTTTTATAAATTAACATAAATTAAAAAAAAATTATAGGCTTATAATGTCGAAAGAAGTTAAAAGAAAAGTTATTTCTTTAGAAACTAAAATCGAAATTTTGTATCGCTTACGAAAGGGAGATAGAGTAGTAGATGTTGCAAAATCATATAACATGAACGAAGCTACAATAAGAACTATTACAATAAAAATATTGAAAAAAATCACCTACAATAAAAATATTGAAAAAAATCACAACTGTTAAATAGCAAAATTATGCATTTTCTGCAAGCTTTTCGATTTACACGTTTTTCTCAGGAACGTATCTACCGTGTAAATCGGGGGATAGGTGTAATCTGAGTTTTAGAGGCTTTTGAACTAACCTTGTAAAGTCTAAACACAACATATTAATTTAAGTGAGTATGGAAGTGTAATTTATCTACAAAATTTGGTGTTTTACAAGGCAGTATATTTGGCCCAATGCTTTTATAAAATAAAAAAATATATCATCAAATAACTTTATACGCGGACGTTATTATCTACATATTCATTTGCAGATTCATAACTGGAGGTTTTCAATTTTGCACATCCTGGTTTTGAATAAATTCGGTATCCACTATGTGAAAATTAGATAGTGCAGTTAGTAAACGAACTCTTTCACAGAATGTGGATTTAAAAAATATATTTTATTTACCCGTTTTTCTTAGCTAAAATTGTGTTCCGAAATATTTTTATTATAATATAGATATTTCGAAAATATATGATAAACGTCAGCGTAGAATTAAAGTACCTGACGAGATAAAGATAAGGCCTGCACTTTAAAGAATATATATAAAATATATATTTATATAAAATTATTATTTGTTTTTTAAAAATGTCAGTACATAAGATTATTCGTTGTATGTACCCTAATCCAATGTCATTTAATATTGATAAATAAAAAAAGAATTAATTATGATTTTACACTAAGCTAGGAAATTGTTACAATATAATGATAATGTGATACACGTATCGTGTTATCGAAACCTTTCATATCCGGTTTTTATAAGATATATTTTAGGTGCAAATATACTGAAGCAAAAGTTTTGAAATTTTATTTGTTAGCGTACCGGAATGTCTAGGTACTCGTATTTAGGATGTGGGTATCTACATACAAGATTAGTTGTACGAGTATTAAGTGTGCTAAATCCCCGGACAACTTACTACAGTAGCTACTATTTAGTAACTACAAAACTGAACTTGCTCCAAGAAACGACAAGAAAAATATATGCTTAATAGAGATTCTGAAATAAGTTTTTACGATATTGTCATATTAAGTCAATCTATTATTTAGTATAATCACGCAGTGGAATATGAAAATAATTTACAAATCTATGGTTTAGAGATGGGAATTAATGCGATCATTTAGGTAAAAAAAGTTATATTGATTATAAAACTAAACTTTTATGAAATACTACATTGATTTTTATATATTTTTTACGGGGCTAATTTGTAGTTATATCCTTCTAGATAAAAGAAAAGTAATTTTTTAAATAGATTTATAACTAATGACCAATTTTTTGTGTCATGCCTTTAGTAATTTGATTATTATGAATATTACACAAAAAATTTAATGAATTTGTAATTAATTATATTACAAATTCATTCATTATCATCTTGCTTACCAACTAATGGTAATATATACACACTCTCATATATTTATATCACCACAAACTAAGATTCACTTACGTTTATCGACTCCCCGCAATCTAATAGGATAGAGTGAAGAAGATTGCAGTTTTAATATCTCGTCAAGAGTGGCTTCACACTACGTTTGTCTTTACAGGGATCACTACTTTAGAAGCATTCTGATTAATCGGTTATTTTATCAGTCGTACGAGGGATAATGATTTTTTTTATGCGTGAAAATGGTATGGTAACCCCGCCTGCGCTAACGGGATACGCTGGCGGAGCACTAGTGAAGGGTGATCGATGAGAATGAAAACAGGCCAGTTAGCCCATCATGATAAATTCATCAGGAATTAACCATGATAGTTTCCAGGGGGAATCGCGAGGAAGTCGACCTGGTTGGGTATATTGATAGCAATGGGATTCTCAGTCTCCATTACTAACAATCCCTTTCCCCCGGAGGGATAATGGTTGGCGCATAGCTACTTAGCTTGCAGATATTTCGAATCGATATCTCAATTAAGGTTTTTAAAAAATAGAATTTCGACAAGTTATTGTACCTCTCTCAGATTTACTTTATTAGGAAAATATGCGTTATAAAATAAATAAAAAGCAAGAGAAATGTGCGTTATAAAATAAATAAAAAGAAAAGAGAAATTGATAATAGAGTGAAGTACAAAAGTAGTCACCTGCAAAGAAGTTGAAATTGGGTGTATTATATATTATAGGGTGTAGTATATTAGCTGTTAACTGCCCACTGTTGAACATAGCCTCTCCCATAAGGGGGCTTTTGTTAGTAGTTGCCACGTTTGCGCGGATTGGCAACCTGAAATTAGGTACTTGCAGTTAATCGCTTGCATTCAATTGAGAATATAATTCTATTATAGAGACTTATCATGTTACTGATAACAGATTAAGCCTGCAATAAATATGCGGTTTTATTTTGTTATGACGTAGGTATATAGATAATGTAACAATGTCAATAATTTATATTAAAAAAATAAATAAATATATCCTCTTACATTACCATTTACAACGCCATCTTTTTTTTATTTATACGACTTAGAATGGCAAGCAAGCTGACAGCCCACCTGATGGAAAGTGGTAACCGTTGCCTATGGACATAACAGAGTATACTGTTTTGCCCATGATACCCCCCATGCGTTGCCATTCCTGAGGATACAGGTGTTATTCCTCTATACCCTGTAAATTCACGCCATATCCCACCCTTCAAACCAAAACACAACTATTTCACAGTAGAAACACGAATGGGACAGAGGTACCTAAGCAATCGACTTTTGTACAAAGTCTCCATCTTTAGGGTAATTAGGTTTGTTGTGAACGGTGCTTACCAGTTTAAATTTAAATTAACAATATAAAGTTATGATATAATCTTAGATTATAGATATAATATACAAAGTCCGACTAGAAGGCGATATCTGTATTTATTACCACACGTAAAGTTTTAAAATTATTTTTCGTTACTGTTCGTTAATGTTATGCGATGACATCGTCAATTTTGAACCGATTTTGATAATTATTTTTGCGTTTATTTCCATGTAGGTAATTTATTTTGAGATGAATCCGCATTCTAAATTCAAATATGTTATGTTTTAGTACTTATGCATCAGAAGTTACGAAAATAATGACGGAGACCTATTGTTTCTTCTACAGTGATAAATGTGGATATGAGAAACATAATGGGAATTATCCTAGTACCAAAAATAAGTTTTAGATACTTATTTCATAAATGATAATAATAATTTTCATTGTATAAATAGTAAGGCTAAGTATGTGGTGAACAAATGTTTTTGGTAGTAAAGTTCTACAATAGAAATTCAACAATAAATTTGATTAGGACAGTAATGAAAAAAATTACAATATTATACCTAACATATTAAGCATTGTTTTAGTATTACTGTCGTTAGTTGTTTTACGACAGGCAGTGTCTTAAAAGAAACATATATGAGGATGAATTTCCTGGCAAAAAAATATCTTTCAAATAGTCTTCAGAATGAGTCTGTAATTCAGTTACAGTTATTATCAATCTTAGTTACTATTTTAATTAATATCTAGATAATATATATTGTACGGAACACTGTCATGACAGTACGACTCACGCTCGTATTTATTTTCATTATTTTGATGAAATATGACGCTTTATCGAATGCGATACCTGCACGGCCAAATAAAGTTGCGGTGATGAGATAACTTACTAATCATGATTATTGATTTCACAGTTTTGTATGCTTGTTATTCATAGTTGGTCTATAGTACAGTTCGCGAGGATATAATCTTTATTGTGATCCAATTTGAAAAAATCACGTAAGATATTAGTGTATTTTATTAAACATGGAACTATACGATGTATTGTTGCAAGCCGGATTGATAACATCTGTGTTGGTCACTTATCTAATATTCTTTAGCAAGCGTCAAACGCAAAATAAAGGAGATTACTCGCAGCCAGGTTCGTATTCTTTTTTTTTGGATGATAATGGAATGGTAACTTTGCTTTCGCTCACGGTATACGCTGGCGGGGCACCAGTGGGTGATGATAGGTGAAAATGAAAAGGTAAGTCTGTTAGCCCACCGTGATGAATACATCTGGAATTCGTTACGATGATTTCCAGGGGAGACCACGTGGAGGTCAACCTAACAGGGCATATTGCTAGCTATAGGACCGGTGATCCGATATATAAACTTGAGTTTGTCCAGTTATTTTGCTCAAGTCCTTAAGGATGATGTTTTGATGAAGTTGGCCTATCGTGATAAATTCAACAATTATTAAACAAGGTAGTTTTCACGGAGAACCGCATGGATGTCAACTTGTATGTACTCTATACATTGCTAGCAAGTGGGTGGTTAGACCCTTTTACTAATAATCCCTGCCCCCAAAAAACATACCGTATTACAGATCAAATCCTCACGGGTTTGATATTGTGTGCGTATATGTGTAGCTTGTTCCTATGTGGATAAGCGTTTTTGCATAACAATATCAATGTGTTATAATTAATGATTAGATTTGGTAATAAATAATGTAATGATAAATGGACAAGGACAAAGTTAATGGTTGTGTAGTGTTTTTGGAGTCGTATTGAAGAAACCATTATTTTGAGTAGGTATTTACATAAGTACATATTTTTTAATGTTATATTTTTAATATCCCACCAAGACATTAGCGAGATAGAGAGAATAGAGTTTCTCTGTTCGTAGTCATATTTTATATTTTTATTTTTACAGGGCGTCGCAAGCATACTCGTCGATTACATATATTCTGTACAAAAGTAAAGTTTTTAAGGAGCGCATCTTTAAAATCTTTACTTTTGCATTTGATTTTTTAGCAAAAGCAGAATGAATAAAAAGAATACTTTAAAGAGTGCTTTTTCTAGAAAGGAGTAGATAGATATATAATCTTTATTGCTTCCTCCATAAGATTACAATTTTAAACTTATTATAAATACAAACAATTATAAGAAAATATTAAACTAAGAAAACAATGGGGTAGCTTTATCGCTAAGAGCGATCAAGGGATCGCTCTTAGCGATCTAGTATAGTAGTAGTAGTAGTATAGATCTCTCTGTAAGGACAGGCAAATTTTGGATGGAGAAGAGTAATTGATATATAAAACAACTTTGCGGTAAAATTTGTACGTAATCTGGACAGTCATGATTAATCTGTAATGTATTTTAGGATGGAACTATCCACTTAAACGGTGGCTATCACGGTACTATGCCGTGGGTCGCTGGAAGGCCCAGTGCGTGCTTGTGCCTACAAGTGAGCTGCCTCGCGCTGACTTGCACGACGGATGGGACTCCGTCGACGTGCGCGCCACCAGCACGGATGGCGCTGCCGTGCTGCTGGGAATACGCAAATTGTGCGACAGGCGACCCACCGCAGAAGTGACGGTGTACGTTAAGTTAACAGATGGATCCAGTTATAGATTACCTAGTAAGTTATTTTGTTAATTAATTACATGTATAATTTAATCTCACGTTTAATAAAATTAACTGTCGTAATTAGAAAAGGACAGGATAATTACTATTCATATTCATATTATTAGTGGCCGTGTGGTTCTGGCATAGAATAGGCTAGAATAGGCCACCCCTACTTAGGTTATTGAAAGTGTTAATCGTCACCCACAGACAGGACAGCTCCATGTACATAACAGAGTATGCTGTGTTACTCATGATATAATTCATGCGTTTTTTAGGATTAAGGTATTATGCCTCTGTACCCTATAATTTTATTACCATATCCCACCCTTCGATTCGATCTAATACTGTGTAGATATGTACTTACCGCAATTCATAGTAAGAGAGTCGTTCTTTATATTACAGTAATAGCTTGAAAAAGCGCGGATCCTCCGTTATGGAACGATGGCTATGCCCACAACCCTTATAAACTTGTAACGTTACACTTTCACGATCTATTGGGGGCGATAGGCTGATAATATTATATCCAATACCTTTATACTTTTAATACTTTTTTAACTTTTGTGTGCGAGCATAATAATATTTTACAGGTTTATTATTTTACTATTATTCGTCCCATGTAGAACTAAACACTGTTTAAAATCTTATATTAAATACACTATTGGGACTTTTCACGACATGGTCCTGTCGTGATCATGACGTGGTGTCATTCGCGTCGAAACATCAGCAGTAAAGAAGTAGGTATGTAGGTACTATTTAGCTGCAAATTTTTTTATCACGTGAAGTTCCGTAAGAGTATTTAGAATATGAATAAACAACACGAAAGTTTAAAATTAACAACAAAATCTTAGGCGTCATATATTTTATAAACAACCTTTTTATGAATGCGATCGATCATGAATGAGTTCATACTCCGACTCGCACTTGGCCGATTTTCGGGTTGCAAACTTTACAAACTTTTTTGAGGGCTGGATCCGCACCTAAGCTTGAAGCGATATCGTTACAGTAATCCATGACATGTTTTAGGCCATCCAGACACTATAACATGCCACTGGGAGGACACTGAAGGCGCTTGGAGCGCAGGTGGACTGAAGACTCAGGTCATAGAACCGGAGATTCGGCTGAGAATTATGTTCAATGGCCTCCTGATGTCAGTTGAAGACGGCAAATCACAGCATGTTAACTTTAAATTTATGTATGTGACTCTGTTTTTTTATTTTTATTTTACATAATCATTATAATCAATTGATATTGTTCTTTTAGCCTGTTATTTGGTGTCGGTGTTTTAATTTCTAATATACATTATTATATTTTATAAAAATATTCTTGTTTGTTTTAGTTGGTCATCTGCCACTAAAGTGGTGCGCCACCCTGAGGACTGGAGCACTGAGCTCGCCGCACAAGTTTTGGCTATGGAGCAATGGCGAGATAGTAAATGGCCGTATTTACTGTATGCTTTCCACTATTCCTAAACACTTTTTTGGGAAATTATTATTAGCTAACTCTTTATATGGCGTACTTTGCTTGTTGTTATCATCACCATATTAGCCGTTAACTGTTCACTGCTGAAGATAGGCTGTCCCCTTGGGGGGGCAGTCGTTGCCACGCTGGGTAGGCTGGTTGGCAACCGCAGTTAACCCTTAGTGATGTTTTAAATGGGACGCTGCTGTCCATTCCTCGATTAAAGATTTCCTTTAATTTGCTTGCTGTTATGCTTTAGTGTTTTGTTTATATTACTTTTCATTTGTTGTTTTATGATTACACAGAAAATATCAACTATTTCAAAATTTGTATATATTTATTGCTATTAGTATATATTTATTGTATAATTTCACATTTTATATGGTATAAGATTAATTTTTGACATTTGTACAGAGGAACATGGGAGGAGGGAAGTTGGATGCAATTTGGTGTCGTGCAAGGCCGCTTTCAATCTTTCGACTAGCAAGGCATTCCACAGAAGGACGAATATCTCCGCCTGCGAGGGGTCAGAGAAAGGAGTTGGGCGCCCAACGGGTACGAAGGTCGGAGGCGATCCGTCACCGTCACTGCGTCGTCTAAGGATGGCATTCTGGTGCATCTTCGTGGACTTTCATATAGAAATATCTTGACACAGTACGTATTGGATAATTTTTAATATTACTTTAATTTATATACATATATTTAGTGTACACTTTCTGAACTGTTGCATTGTTCGTTTGCTTAGTCGTCTCTAACGATAACCTGAGCGTGAAATGATATAGTGATACTTCAAATTCTTGCTTCGTTACCACACGGAAAATTATTGTGCTTAATACTTGTAAGTTATTTAGCTAATCTAATTTTGCAGATGCATATCAGGACATGTCAGATTCCCTAGCTACAAAGTGGAGAGTATAGTTGACACCGATTTTGTTCTACAAGATTTCGGCGAAACTATTGATGGCATACCGAAGGTGTACACAATAAATGTAAGAAGTAAGTTGTAACTTGTTTCACTACTACTGCACCTAATAGTCTCATCTTCGATCGTTTGTATTAATGGCATACCTTATAATTTCCAAAATTGATCCGATTGGGAATCAAAATCAAGGTTTAATTTACATAACGTATTTACCACTACGCTACGAAGGTTGCAATATTGCATAAACAATTTAATTGACTTATATTATATGCATAATGTGTTATATTACTTTATAGCTAAAGGCCGCAGTCTTCGATTGGTACTTCGTATTAATTCTGTCGGTGGCAAACTGCTAAGTGGAGTCCCGTATCAACAGGAGCTGGAGTATCGTACTTTGGTCGTTACCATCGACGAATCGCCTGGCTCTGGCATACTAGAACTTGGCTATGAACCTTTAGGTAATTTTATTACTATCAGCATTTATTACTATCACCATTAAAGGGACTTTTTCCTTTAATAATAATTTAATTTTTTTTCGACTTTTTACCTTTTAAATTACACACAAATTAGAAATTAAATTGTTTACAACATAATGTAATTTTTATTTTCCATCAAATGTAATCTGATACTTTTGTGAAAATCAATGTCATATTGCACTAACAGTGCTATTAGTTTCTATTAATATTTTAATTATTTTTGATATATTATTTTAATTTTTTTTATACAACTTAGAATGGCAAACAAGCACAAGGTGGACCGTCGTCCACCTGATGGAAAGTGGTAACCGTCGCCTATAGATATGAGCAGTACCATGGACATAACATACTGTTTCGCCCATGATACGTGCGAGCGTTGCCATTCCTGAGGACTTAGGTGTAATTCCTCTGTACCCAGTAAATTCACGCCATACCCCACCCTTCAAACCGAAACACAGCCATGTAAACACAGCTGCTTCACGGTTGAAACACGAATGGGACAGGTACCCAAGCAATCGACTTTTGTACAAAGTCTCCCTCTGGTGAATTAATTATTGCATATTTCATTTAAGCTCCAACATGTTCAGTGAGTTATAAGGCTATGCTTGAAGTTTCGCTATGTGACAGAATTTATTTATTTATTACAGTTGTATTATACATTATAACACAATATCTTATAAGCATTACAAAATACATAATAAAGCCTTGTTAGGTACAGCAACCTGGGGATTAGACATAACAATTGAAATAAACATATCTACAGTAGAATGAAAGTAACTGACATAACCCGGAGTAAATAGTATTATATTATGTGTGGTAAAAGTAAGATGAAGTAGCAATGGGCCGGTCATATAGCTCGAAGAACCGATAACCGTCGGGGAAGAAAGGTTTTCGGTGGTGACAGACAAACGTACTGTAGGATGACCTCTGAAAATATGCATTGCACGGAGTCAGAGAATGCAGATAGGTCAGAACCGTTTTTTATGGCAGTCTATAGCAAAAATTTCAGTAGTGGGCAATTAATTGAAATGACAATGTTAATAAAATCATTTTTTTTAATTGAATTTTAAAGGCAGATTAATAAGATGTCGCTAATTACAGTTTGTCTGTATATTTTTGATATCTATTCACAGAAATAACAGAGCCAACAGTGCGCGTAACCCCGCCGCGCGTTCTCCGGTGGCTCAGCGCGAGCGATGCGGGCTCGGTGAGCTATTGCCTGCCATTCGAATCGCGCGCTGCCGCCTGTCCCGACTACGTGGGCGGCAAGGGTGCCTCGCTGGCGTTGCTCGCTTCCGTACAGGATGTTGAGGTTAGTATTTTTATCATATATCTACTGTGTAACTTTTTCAATCTTTGGGTTACAAAATAAAATCCTTGATTTTCAGGGCTACAAAGTGCCACCAGGATTTTGTTTGACTGTACGAGCTTTAGAGAAACAGCTGGAAGCTAATCCAAAACTACTGGAAGTTATCCGTGACATTGAAGCTGCTAATGAAAACTATGACGAAACCAATTTCAAAGATAAATGCGCTAAGTATGTTAATGTATACCAAATTTTGCCTATAGATATGTAATGAACAGTTTTCTTGATGGACGGCAATGCGACGTTATTATCGATCCTTTTTAGGTTCTTCATGCACTCAATCAAATTAGCAATTTTTGTAGCTTGTTTAAATATATTTTGTAGTCTACCTATTTTTTTTTTTTACTCACTTCAAGCTCTTCATCAATATCCACCGCAAATCTTGCAGCTCTGATAAAATTGCTAAGAAATATTTTATTGAAGTCCAACGTTTTCTGATATATTATAATTACATCTTAATATTTCAGGACCGTAGAATTGTTTATTAACACTGAAATAACCGAGGATGTGAAAAATGAAATACTCGCCTATTTAAAGGAATTGAGGGTAGCTACTACCAAACAAGATTTGGAACAACGATTTGCAGTCAGATCTTCAGGTATTGCTATTATACTTCGCGCTTCGTCCTCGAGATTATTATTTGTAGAATATAAACAACATGTAGTAACGCACAAGTGACACCGCCCCTGCACTATTGTTGAGAGAGGGATTCCCCCTTTTTCCTTTTTCTTTTTAGTCCCCGGTAGGTACATAGTCTACTTAGCCCGTTCATTTCATTTCCTGTTCATTCGCAATTTAGTGCTTCACCGCTCCGCACATAATACATCGCGTTGTCGTGTTAATAAAAAAAAAAAAAAAAAGATGCCAAAAAGGAATAGTAGTGATCTCAACGACCCAACATTCAACATTACATAGTGTCGTTGTAGACCAGGTATTTATTTTCAAAACTATATCTATACACAAAAGTAATTTTTGTCTCCAGAAGAATGCAATCGAGATAGTCATATGGGCTATATCACCGCATTCAAACGAAATGGTTGACGTGCAATTCAGCGGGAATTGTACACAACAGCCGTGTTTCGATAACTTTCGTTATCGCATTTTCAAATAACACCCATAAAAGGATATAATAAATATAAATATAGAATTTCATTTTTAATAAAATATTTTTAAATAAATTATTGGCAATATATATATAAAAGAGAAGTCGTTACTTTTGATTTCAGTTATAGAGAATATTTGATTATAGGGGTGTATTGTATAAACAATAATACTTATTGGAGACAAAAAATATTAGGTTTTAACGTATCCACGTTAACAATGTTAGTATGTATCCAGAGCCGTTATCAGGACGAACTCGACACATACTATACTTTTTTATACAATTGCATAAATTTATGCATATACACATCATATATTTATATATTATATGATGCATATGTCAGAGACGCCTCAATTAATAGCGGAATCAGTAGACTGGTTAATAGATCCTCCTGAGGAAGAGATACTAGAACCAGAGACTGTAAACCTTCCATCAGACGATGTAGATGTGATTCACGATGCGTTAACGTATCCAGACGGTAGGGAGTCTGTAGTAAAAAATAATCCGATTACGGATCAAGACGCTGGTCAAAACTGTCCAGGCCCGTCAAATGTGGAGCCTCAGTAGCTAGATACTGAGACTTTAGAAATTCTTGGAGTCGATCCAACGTGTACTAATAATTATGGTAGCGATGTCCATAAAGAATTGCCATTGCGATTTCAACACATCGCCCAAGAAGGAATTAGTAAAGAGCTTAAAAAATAATTAGTAAATAAATACCCACTACCAGCTAACTGCTTACTTGTAGTGCTCCCACAATAAATCCCGAGATAAAAAGCAGAGCTTCCAGAACTAGCTACTACGCGTGATAAAGGTATTGAGATAAAAAAGAAACCAATGGCTTCAGCCATATCTTGTTTAGGTCAAGCTATTTCAACATAGCTTAATTGTAATCAAAAAGATAAAGAACTTTTACAAAAACTTATGGATCTCAGCCGTCTAATGTGTGACATACAGCATAGCGACTCCATGACTAGACGACACTTCATTCTAAGTGCTTTAAAGAAGGATATGAAGGAATATCTTACAAACACAAAAGTTGATACCTTCTTATTTGGCTATAAATTGGCTGAAACAATAAAATCGACCGAAGCTGTTAACAAATCAGACATAGACCTAAAGGTGGTTTCTGATGGTACCAAAAACCTGCCAAGAAGAACCGACATTCTTCCTTCAAGGCCTTTAAACCGGAGAGCTCCAGCACCGGCACGCAAGCAGCCGGGCATGGGAGCGAGATTCCGTCAGCCTGCCGCAGCACGACCCTTGATTCTCCCAACGCAGCCGGCTGGGCACATAGCGACGTCGTGGGTTCCACCACCACCGCAGCCGCCGTCGCCACCTCCTCCGACACAACATCCACGTCGTCGTTACTACGTACGTCGTTACTAGATACGTATATTCCAGTTAAGTATGCAGGTCGTTTAACACACTTTTATGATCAATGGTCTATTATCACAAATATTCACTTGATCCTTTCATGGATTAAGGGTTACAAAATAATTTTTTCGTCACCTGTTTATCAAGAATCATACAGATTCAGAAAAATATCAATATATTGATGCAATTAATAATCTTCTACAAATTGACGCTGTTTCAGAGTGTATACCTTATAAGGGCAGTTTATATCTAATATTTTTAATATAATACAAAAACTTAATGGCAAAATGAGGCTCGTATTGAATCTCAAAAAATTAAATAAATTTATCCAGACGGATCATATACGAATAATATTTATTTACGAAGAATTAGAAGATTTACGAACTGCATTAAAATTAATATCAAAAGATTTCTATATGGCAACATTAGACCTTAAAGACGCTTATTTTTTAATAAACATTCATAATGAATCTAAAAAATATATCCGATTTATTTTTGACAATAAATTATATCAATTTAATGTTTTGCCATTTAGTTTAGCTACCGCACCTTACATTTTTATTAAATTAATGAAGCCGATTACTAGACTTTTAAAAACTGGCGATTTTTTATTTACCTTATACTTAGATAATTGGTTTTTATTGGGTAATTCTTATCAACAATGCTTGACAAATATTGAGATGACTTCCAAACTACTATCTTCCTCAGGTTTTACAATTAATCAGGATAAAAGTAACCTTGAGCCTTCATTATCTTGTAAATTTATGGGAATAGTTGTAGACTCACACAGTCTACAATTAAGCTTACCATTCGAAAATAGATTACGAATTCGATCTCAATCAGAAAGTTTTTGTCAATATGAACGTATTTTAATCAGGGAATTTGCTCAACTGGTAGCTTTACTCGTGTCGGCTTGTCCAGCCATTGAGTATGGATGATTTTGCACTAAAGATTTGGAGCGTTCAAAATTTCTTAATCTAAAAAATCATAACGATTATGATAAGTATAGGAATATACCTAGTTCCGTATATTCTGACTTTCAATGGTGATTAAATAATATAGATAGCTCTGTGTATCATCGTATCAGAGATGATACGTATGCCATTGCAATTTACTCTGACGCCTCAACTACGGGGTGGAGGGTTAATTATGGTAATAGTATTGCTAGCGACCAATGGTCAGATGATGAACTAAAGCATCATATAAATTATCTGGAGCTTCTCGCTGCGTTTTCTGGCCTTAAAAGTTTTTGCCAGAGATTCACATAATTGCCAAATACTGTCAAATAATACAAATAGACAATACTACTGTAATATCTTACATTAATCGTATGGATGGCATTCAATTTCCTCATTTTACTCAAATAAGTAGAGAGATTTGGCAATGGTGTGAGAACAGAAGGCTCTTTATATTCGCTTCCTATATTAAGTCTACAGATCATGCATCAATAATACATGATCAATCACGCAAATCCATCCAGATATAGAGTGGGGACTGGCTGATTGGGCCTTTAACAAGTTGACAAAAAAAAAAAAAAAAAAATCTATGTACCAGAAGTTGATCGAATTACAAATCGCATAAACAAAAAATGTGAAATTATGTCACATGGCATAGGGATCCGGACGTAATTGCTATTAATTCATTCACAATCAATTGAGCAAAAGTTTTACTTTTATGCCTTTCCATCATTTGCAGTGATTCTTAAGACGCTTAGAAAGATCATTTCTGATAAAGCTTGCGGTATAATTATTGTTCCTCTATGGCCTACACAACCATGGTACCCACTATTCAGAAACCTCCTTGTCTCTGAATTAATAAAACATTATCCTGCGGATAATGTTTTATTATTTAGTTCCAGTTATCAACGTGTAGGCTCAACGCTTACCTTGGTTACAGGAGTGTTATCAGGAAAGCATTATCCAGGAGAATTTTTCCACCAGCCTCTTTAGATATAATGTTAGCATCATTCTCTGATAGCTCAATTAGACAATATGATACTTGTTTAAAAAAATGGTGGAATTTTTGTAAAAACAATTCAGTTTATTTTTATAAAGCTTCGATTCCTATCATAATTTTTTTTTCTTACTCAGATATTCCATGACGGTTATCAATATGGAACATTAAATTCAATAAAGTTCGGCGTTATTCTTGCTTTTAGGTCCTATTTTATCAAAAGATGATAGTATAGAAAGATTTTTCAATGGAGTATATCGATTGAGACCTCCTCTTCCGAAGTATAACGCTACATGAGATACCAATGCTGTTTTAGATCATTGAAGCACATTGTGGCCTAATGATGAATTATCATTGGATAAATTAACAAAGAGAACCATTACCTTAATAGCAATAACGATAGCTCATAGAATACAAACTCTATCCAAAATTGATATAAAAAATATAGAATTTTTCAATGACCATATAGTAATTAAAATTCCTGACTTCCTTAAAACGTCACGAAGAGGTTCTAAGCAACCGATTATTGTTCTTCCTTTCTTCTTAGAAAATTCTGCTATCAGTCCAGCAAAAACTTCAGATTGTCATTTAAATAAAACAATTCTTCTAAGGAATTCTGATAATCTTTTTACTGGTGTCTGTCGACCTCACAAAGCGGTAGACAAACTATTAGCCGATGGGTGAAACTGATATTAGACGAATGTGGACTGGACGTACATATTTGTACTCTCTGCGCACAGCACGCGACATGCCGCCGCGTCCCGGGCACGCTCTCTAGGTGTCAGTGTAGATACAATACTTAAATGGAGCTGCTGCGGCTGGAATGCCAACTCCACTGCTTTCGCCAAATTTTACAGTAGGCCTATGATTAATACAGATAATTCGTCCTTTGCTAAGCCGATAATTAATAATAATCAAAAATAATATTATGTTTATCGAATTGTGTGATGATTAAAAAAGATTATGTACTATTATAGATTAATAGTAGAATAACATAATGTCGATTAATTTTTAGTTCTATTTGTTCACTTTGTAATCCAATAAAACATACAATCATAAAAGAAGTGTTTTCATTGATAATATTTTTTGGTTGTAACTCTCAAAGTCTACATGTTGTTTATATTCTACAAATAATAATCTCGAGGACGAAGCGCGAAGTATAATTAGTGATTAAACGAACTTACCCAAGTGAAGTTCTATCACAATTATACGAAGCGCTTCGTCCGAAGAGATTAGTACGTACTCCCTCCCGACCCAGTTTAATTATACCCATCAGAACTGTACCAAAAAATATTTCAATGGTCAAACATAAGTTTTAAATAATTTTTAACTCTGAACTTAATGAACAGGAAATGAAATGAACGGGCTAAGTAGACTATGTACCTACCGGGGAATAAAAAGAAAAAGGAAAAAGGGGGAATCCCTCTCTCAACAATAGTGCAGGGGCGGTGTCACTTGTGCGTTACTACATGTTGTTTATATTCTACAAATAATAATCTCTTCGGACGAAGCGCTTCGTATAATTGTGATAGAACTTCACTTGGGTAAGTTCGTTTAATCACTAATTATAACATATATATTACACGATCTGTTAATTGGTAATATTGGTATTAAAAAGTTATGCATGTAAGATTATTGTAAATGTAAATTGAGTATTTAAATATTTTTGTAACGTATTTCAATTATAACAGCGGTGGGCGAAGATAGCGAGATGCTGTCGGCAGCCGGCCAAAATGAGACGATCCTGGGCTGTACAAGTGATGAGCAGGTATTGCGCGCCGTGCAGCAGTGTTGGGCCTCCATGTTCGCCTTCACAAGCGCATACTACCGCAGGTAAGTGGAGTTCTGTGTCGCAGTGACGTGCATGTGGGAGCGCCAAGCTAACTAACTTCTTGTGCGGCCGCAGGCAGAACGGGCAGCAGTGCGTGTGCGGCGGTGGCGTGGTGGTGCAGGCGTTGGTAGTGGCGCGCGTTGCCGGCGTCATGTTTACGCGCCACCCCGACCGTGGCGATGCATCGCGCCTCCTTATCACCGCCAACTACGGACTTGGCGAGGTACGTACAGAGTGTGATAGTTTTTATCAGCTTCCATTCTGAATTATGGAATTTACTTAGGAATTCACCTGGTTATTATAATTTATGTACTTTTTGAGAAAATAAAGACTTTTAAAATGTAAATTTTTACGTAGGCTTTTGATTAGGTAATTTAGGTAACATTAAATTAACTAATTTAATATTATTATTATTTGTTGTCCTTTACAGACTGTAGTGTCCGGTTCCGTTGAGCCTGATACTATAATAGTAAAACGTTGTGAGGGGAATGCCCTTGAAATAATGAAAATCGAATTGGGTTCAAAAACACAACGCGTAACGACAGCTATTGATGGAGTAACTACTGAGGATGTACCAGAGACAGAGCGTAGAATTCCGTGTTTAACTGAAGCAGAAGCTTTGAAGCTGGCTCAACTTGGAGTGGCTCAAGAAGAGCTCTGGGGAGCGGGAAGGGATATTGAGTGGGCTATTACTAAGGTAACGATATTTTTAGATAAATGTAAACAAAAATTAATGGTATATTTGAAACAGCCCCATAAATCATAAAGTTAAAAAATTGGTCAGAGGCGACACGCTCCGAGGGTTTCATACACACGTATATTAATTTGACATAAAATTACTTTTATTGCATTTCTCATACGAAATAGACACCTAATAATTATAATTATAGATACTATTTTCATTTATTTTTGGTCATAATTATGGTTAACAACTGGACCATATACCTAAATTTATTTTTGGAGGTTTTTTAATAATTTTCCAGAAACAGTGATAGAAACTTTATTTTTCCTGTAATATTCACATATATCTTTGTTATTAAAAAAACTATCGAACGAAACCATGGTACGGTTACTGAGAATAGCGGACTCGTGTACTTTAGAAATCGTGAATTTTGGATTACGTGCTGAACTTTGCTTGAAACCTCGACATAATAGATTTGATATGGCATAGATAGTATTCTTTTTTAAAATGAGACTGATTCGTAATAGAGCACATAATTATGGACAGAATGGCACGTATCTACTGCAAGCGCGGCCCATCACGTCCCTGGGGCGCTGGACAGAGGAGGAACTGTTGCACGAACTGGACACGCCCATTATGTCTGACGAAGATCTTACCACCTTCGCTAACACTGGTGAGGTGAGGTACTTTAAAACGTAGTTGTTGAACTTTTCATTGCGTTTATAAAAAAATATTGCTCAAGATCAAACTTTGGTCACATCAATGAGATTATTATTGGATTTTTATATTTAGTAAGATATTTTTGTGTTTGCAAGGATTTTTGGTTGTTACTTGACTTGCTATAGTCACTACAACTAATTTATTTTGTTAATGTTTAATATCTTAATTAAGGTTTCATGTGTTTAGTAGTTAATCATAGAATAATTTACTTGTAATAAAAATTTTCTAATGTTTAAAAACAGTAACGGTCTAGTTCTGTCTGTTTTGTCAATTCTTTGGCTGAAACTATTTCTATTGAATATTCAAAAATACACTTAAAATAATTTATTTTAATAAAATAGATTTATATTGTGTTTTGTTAATAAAATTACTTACTAATAATTTCATAAACAGGTATTACCAAAGCCAGTGACTCCATTGTCAGTCGATATCGTAATGCGTCCTATGATTTCTGGAATGACCGACATAATTAATTCTAATATGGAACCATTTGAAGACGGAGTTATATTTACTCACAACAGGATTGGATTAGCACTGTACAACGTAAGTTTCTCAAAAACATTTCAATGTTATAAGTACCTACTAATGTCCAATACAATATCATTATCATCATCACATCAATCGTTAACGTTCCACTGCTGAACGTAGGCCTCCCCCATAAGGGGGGTTTTGTCAATAGTTGGCACGCTTGGCAGGCAGGTTGGTTTTAAGAGGATGCAGCTACTTATCCCTCAATCATTTGATTCCCTTAGTTGCCTCTTACAACACACACGGGAAAAGCCCATTCTATGCTTGGACCATACGGTGATACAACGATGTAGTATAGACAAAAACAAGTAGAAACGAATATTTTTTATATGTAGTTATAGTTATCGTAGCTATTCTAGGAAAGGATTATTTTAAATTTCTTCAATAAATGTTACCACAAATGGATCTAATGTGCTTCAGTAAAAAAAAAATACTTTTTATTCAATTTCTACAGACAAATTATCGACACATGCCTAAAGAAATTAATATGGATATACGTATGAGAGAGATGGCGGTACATGGAAGGAAGGTGGCTGATCAGAAAATTGTCGATACGGCTTTGCGTCGCCGGACCCCTCACTGGAGTTATAAAGTTCAAATTATAAAAACACTTTTAAAGGTAAGATAACATGGAAGATTTTCCTATTAAGTGGACAAGATGCTTCGAGAGCAATTATATGAAGTCGAATTATTAAACTTTTTTTCATTCTAATGAATATTTGGGTTAAAAAGCGACCAGCATTTTAATTGTTCTTCTGAAAGAATCAGCCAACTGTATTATTCTTCAAGAGAGTAATTTTTTATTCATGACTTTATTTTTCAAATTTTAGTGTCTAATTTCCTCAAAGTGGAAAATGGTAGATAATATCAAAATTGCCACTAAAATGAATATACAAATGAACAGCAATAAACCGCAGGAAATGTTTAAGACCCTTCTAAACCAGAAGGATACAATGAGTCGGCTTTCTTGGAATCACGCTGTCACCAGTACTGCTAGCACCGCTAGTCAATTCATTGCAATGTCTATATTGTTAGAGGGTGCCCCAGGTAACGAATTTGCAGTGTTAATGTATACTATTATATATTTTGTAGTATAGTAATTACACAATGATGAAAACATAATAATTAATCTGTGCCAAATATAGATAAAATTTGTTGTCGTACGTGTCGTAGTTATATAGTCGTATAGTAAGCAAAAGAACTTAAAAACCTGTTTTAACCTCTAATATTCTCGAAAAAGTTTTTTAACCTTACTTATTTTTTTTATAGATTTTACAATGGAACATTGTAACGAAATAAGTACGTTGCTTAGCTCTGGGGACGTACTCTCTGCCGAAGTACCGTTAAGTCTAGCGAAATTGGCGCTCCAGCTTGAAAACTCAGGAAAACTTGACCAATTCAAAATACAGGATCCGAAAAAAGCATTAGATTGGCTGAAGATCAACTTACCTCATGTGCATTCCAAAGTATTAGAGTTCTTGAAAATGCATGGTCATAGAGCAATTATGGAGGTACGTGATGACAATACCTATATACTTATGCTACTAGATAGTAGGTATTGAGGTTGTTGTGTTTAGAAATAACGAGTCGTAACGAAAGTTGTCTAGAAGGGAAATATCCAGTAGGAGGGTGATTTATAATAAGCACCTATATTCAATCATAATGTTGATATTAAAAATAAAGAACTAAATATACTTAAATAATAAATATGTTTTAGTTCGATATGGTAACAAAACCATGGATCTTGGTTCCTGAAGAACTCATGAAAATTCTTCAAAATATGAGAGTAACGGAAAAAGAAAATCAAGAAAAGAAATCTGATGCCGAAATCATCGCTTTATTGACTACACCAAAGAAATCAAGTACCAGGTACATTTTAACGGTGACAATTGTAAACATAGGGGCATTTTGTTTGTGAAAAGTATCTTATTTTATTCTTACTTGCAGGAAAATCTTATCATGGGTACTACCACTTTGTCGCCGGACAGTGCGTTATAGAGAGGGTACAAAGGCGCATCTTATCCTTGGTATCCACAAATTACGTCTGGCAGCTATCGAGCTCGGCAGAGTTGGTGCGCCGTTGGTACTTGCCGCACCATGATCTCGTATTCTTCTTTCGAGCGAAAGAGTTAGCTGACTACATCACTAGTAGAGATCCAGCAATACTAAGGAAGTAAGTTGATTTTACAAGCCAGTACATTATATGCCCTATTTAAATATTGCTACACGATAAAATAACAAACAATTTACAGGGCGATACAACGTCAACAGTATTATCCAAAATGGTGTCAGCTTAAATTTGCGGAAATCAATGAGGGTTGGGTCCAGCCTTTACCCGTAAAGGGCCCTACAGTGACTGCTGGAGATGTGAAGCTGGAGGCTACATCAGTCTGCGGGGGCGAGATTATAGCCCGAGCTTGTGTTGTTAAGGATCTTTCCGAGGTAAAAATTAAATGTAAATTGATGCTTAAAATGTGTTGAAGCCTTTATCGTAGTGAATAATTACTGGTGACCGAATTTGTCGTAATGAACCAATTGACCTGACTTCACATTCACATATCATGCCTTTTTTCTTATAATTTGTATTACAGATTCACCAACTGCAGCAAGGTGATGTGTTGATAACGCATGCTACTGACATTGGCTGGTCGCCTTATTTCCCGCTCTTAACTGGGATTGTCACAGAGCTCGGCGGTCTTATATCACATGGTCAGTATATAATATATATATATATATATATATATATATATATATATATATATATATATATATATATATATATATATATATATATATATATATATATATATATATATATATATATATATATATATATATATAGTTCGAAGAAACGATAACTGACGAGGAAGAGAGTTCTTAAGTGATCAGTGTATGTATATTATATATCCGGTTTTGGGAAACCCTTCGCCAGATAAAGTGATGAAATGTAATGTAGAGCATTTGATAATTAAAATCAGCTCCAGTTTCGACCAGACCGTTTCCAGTTAGAGTCTAAAAAGGAAAATTTTTATCTCGGCAATGATGATTATGATAAGTGTTCTGAATTTTTTACAGGAGCCGTGATAGCTCGCGAGTACGGTTTACCATGCATTGTAGGAGCTATGTACGCTACAGACGTTTTCAAAACGGGAGACATCGTAAGACTTTCTGGCACAAAGGGATTGATTGAAAAAGTGCAAATGTCGGAAGAATCTGTCGCAACCGAGAGTTAATGAAAATATTATATTCATCTAAAAATCTTGCATTTTTTATTAAACAAAACAAAATCACAAGGTACAAAGGTCATCAAAATAATATATACGTTGTTAATAAAGCAATATTTCTAAAATCCGTTAAAAATACATTGGGCAATCCTACCATCTTAGGACCATAGACATGAAGCATTTAGCATCGGCATCCGTAACATACATATTCTAATCGCGGGGATCAACCTCTTTTTGGATGCTCGGTGTAGCTACTACATGGTAAACATCAGCGTAACAACTTGTTAAAACATGGTACAGTAGGTAACGATCGCTAAAATGGGCAAGATCATATACACTTACCGAGTGCATCGATAGTTGTCGATGTTAAAACCACAACGTCTTGTTAAGGTTATAGAAAACATAGAATCATATGTTAAAAAGTTAAGTAGCTGAAGCTGTGTAATCACAAGCGGTCATTATCCTTGGTGAGCATGTCCAGATCGTAGCAGCTGAATGCCAAGGGGCGGCCGAAGATGATGACATGGCGGTGGGTATATGTGAATTACAGCCACTACACGTATATGTACGTCTTCACGTATCACGTTTGCCTGTACACCACCACGTGGGCTTTTTTTTAAAAAGTCATATAAAGTCTAAATATTTGAAAGCCGAATCAGTAATTATATACGATCTTCGTCCGTGGTGAGTACAAGCAATTCGTAGCAGTTGAACACGAAAGGGCGACCAAAAATGACGACGTGGCAGCGGTAGGCTGGCGTGTGTATGGCGCCGAGCAGGTGCGAACCGCGGTAGTGCACGCGGTCCACGTACACGCCCGCCGCTACACGCACCGCATCGTGCCCACTTCCCCCGCACGCCACGCCAGTTATCGCACCGCCGCATTGCACATCACCTGGTAATTATTACCTTTATCAGACATGTAAATTTAGGTGATTTAGAATTGATACCAGAGGTCGTTACCCTCACACCAGTAATAGCAATAGAATAAAAAACCATATTTTTTTAAAGTTCTCAAGTACTATTTATAGTTGTTACTGTTATATATACAGAGGACATTTGTATACGCGCATTTATATACATGCACCGTATTATTATTTGGTCATATTTTATTGACAGAGTGTTAGTGAGGTCAGTTAGATAGAAGGACAAGGAGTTTGTTGCTTACAAACTGTACTAATACATACAGTTAGTTACAGTAAAATGTTTACCTTTTTTTTTAACGTCTGGAAAATGCTTTATGCAGACCCATACACCTTGTGGGAGGTGAATGGGTACTGTGGGAATCCCCCCGTAAGGTGGGGGTGTACCCACTAAAAACCAGACGATATACCCTCGAGGTGCCATATGTCGGAGACATGGGTTCGCTTTCGCACTCACCACATCTCCGACGGAGTAAAATGTTTACCTGATACTTAGTGTAGTGGTGGACAGCTCCATCAGCGTATAGCAAACAGCAATGTTTGGAGGGATGCAGTGCGGCTGGTAGTACGTTGCATCTGAGTGAAAAGTTATAACTATTATTTAATATACATAATCAGTCACATGGAAATGGTCAAGCCGGCGCTCAAAACTCATACCGAGCTCCGTTTCAATTAAGTTAATAAACCAGTCCTGTTTAAGATATTGCAATATATTGCTTGTATGCGTTGTTATTCATTTATTCGCGCCATCACAGATGATTTTAGCCTTTTCTAATATGCTTATAACCACTTCACCGGATGACAACCTATACTTGACCAGGTTTTAATCAAGGTAGCAATTATTCTATACCATCACGCCAAGTAAGTATACTTGGTACATGTATTTCTTCTTGAACATTCCGATTACCATTGCATCGGAAGCACTCATAAGCATCACTCATCGGGCCTAATTTCGACCAAGCTGGCAATCACTCAGTAGGATATTGATGTGTACTTGTGCGTGGTGCGTGCTACTCAAGTGACCTCTCCTTCGAACACGCCAGCCGCCACCGCACCACTCGGCACCGCGCCGCACGCGCTAACAACCCACACTGGGCCCGGTTTTAAGCAAGCTGGCAACCAGTCTGCGGGTTATAATAAATGGTGATGGTTAATTTCAGTCTTAAGGTTTAAGATAAAATGTTATCTGAGCTAATATTAGAAACGGAAAAAAAAATATTTTTGTGTGTTTGTTTATTTGTTATGGATAAACTTTAAAACCTACTTAAGTGATTTTAATTTTTTTTTCATATAAAAAGCTACGTTTTCAGTGTAACATAGGCTGTATTTAATAAAAGAAAAAGAAAACCGTATGGTGTTTCTAGATTAGATATATTTAAACTATCTATTTTTAATGCATGTCTCTAGCGGGTAGGTAGAATATATATTTATTATATACTAGTGTTTTACCCATTACTTCATACGCATGAATTTCAGAAGTGGGACCAATGAAGTAGACTACTTGAAGATGGAGTATCAAGATACAATATACATTAGACTTTAAGTTAGACCTTTAATAACAGAAATGTGAATCGCATCTAATTTGGTGCAGTACTTTTTGCGTGATGCCGGAACGAACATACAAACAGACAGACAACATTTCTAAAAATTTATGTTTTGTCATTTGATGCCCTTATGTTTTTTTTAAATATCTCACATGTCATCATCATACCAACATTGTATAGTTACAATTTTATTATATTAGTAAAATGAAAAAATAATAACCACCAGTTTTAACGAATTTCGTACATGAATAAGTACATAAACAATCTTCGTAGATAGCTGATATAGGACATTTTTTACGCGATAGAATTATTATATTTTGTTTAATTTATAGACATAAAGTCTACCTGAAATTATTGTTCTGTATTTATGCTCCCAATAAAATTTCAAATGCGTATTGTACTTATTCCAATCTTCAGAATACTCTTCCACTTTCCTTTTGAAAAAGTTCCAGCGGCTAAAGTAAAAAACTTTATTTTTATAAGGATGCATGTGATCATCTACGGGGAATGAATTTTGTTGAGTGGAAAACTACAATACAGGCAAACACTGTGTAAAGAAATCACCTATTAGATGGTGCAATGATTTCAAGAGGGCAAATCTTTGATATATACTGCTGACTATTGGCTGGATAAAGGATTATCAGTAATTTTTGATGAATGAATTGAATGATGATTCACTTCATTCATCAAATACGATGTGTATATACCATCAATATACGACAATACGAGGTGTATATACCTTACATTGCAAAAATTCAATAGATGATAATGAAATGGTAACCGCGTCTGCACTAACGGTATACGCTGGCGGAGCACCAGTGAGGGATGATAAGTGAGGATGAAAGGGTAGGTCAGTTGGCCCACCGTGATGAATACACCTAGAATTCAGCACGAGGTTACCAGGGGGAACCACGTGGAGGTCGACCTAATAGGGTATATTGCTAGCAATGGGACTGATAATCCGCATTACTAACAATCCTTTCCCCTCATCGTAAAGATTAGGTACGACTGCAGGACCTAACTTGATTGACTTATAGAATTACATAGATCGTGTGTTGTCGTCGGAACAATCGCGTAAGCATGAGACGAATTATGAAAATAAAGAAGTAAAGTAGTATTTACAAAGTAATAAAGTAAACGCATGGGGGGTATCACGGGCGAAACAGTAACCTCTGGTTCTGTCTATAGTACTGCTCATGTCTTTAGGTGACGGTTACCACTTTTACATCAGGTGGGCCGTCAGCTTGTATACCATTAAGTTGCATAAAAAAAAATATAAGAATGACATTCAGCACTACATTTTCTCTGCCTGCCTCGTAAGAGATTTGGCCTGAATATTGCAAATTGAAATTATAGTAACTCTTTACATCTAAAACATAAATAAAATAAAACTTACAATTCATGTAGCGGAATATCTGATTCCGAACTTGGTAATAAGGAATCTGTTTCCTTTATCTGAGCAACAAAATAAAAAAGTTTTTTATAATATGAAATAAAAAATAAACGTTTTGGTTTATTGCCAGAGATTTTTTATTTTTTCTTTTCTTTAATAAAGAATCAAAAGATTTAAATTACTTATTTTTTTTTAAATTTTAATTATTAATTGTTAACATCTGAGCTTTGTTATTTACAATGTTGCTGTAATTTTCAATTTAAATTTTTTATTTCTTCCACTTGCACATATTATACAATTGTGCAAATTTTAGTGGCTGTTAAATTATTAATTAAGTGTGTATTATTATTACTATTGTTATAGCTGTTTGTTTGCTTTAAATAAATAAAATAGAGAAGAATTATTAGAAAACTAGTTGTTAGACTACTTTGATGTAACAAAAGCGTCACAACTAGGTATATTACCACAACAGTCAACCAGTGTGTCCATCTGTTGAACATTCCGATTATTTCCAACATATCCTTCTGGCATTCCATATAGATTTCCGTTTTCACTGTAGCTCGTGTTGGGGAGACGATCTGTATTAACGTACAATGCTCTTTAAGTATAGTAGGGTTACGTTACAATTTCTTATAACTGCTACCTCGAATGATAAACAAGTTGATAGTTCAGCTTATCTAAGGTACCTTATTTACCCTAATTACCTACTGTTGCTTAAAGTGTAAGCAACATCTTATCACTTTTTTAATAATAGCTTATATGGATATATGTACTAGTCATGGGTTATGAAGTTTATTTTTAAAAATGATGAAGATGGAACCGTGCTTTTTTTATTGGTGATAATGGACTGGTAACCCCACCCGCGCCATTGGTATACACTGGCGGGGCACCAGTGAAGGATGATAGGTGAGGATGAAGCAGGTCAGTTAGCCCATCGTGAGGAATTCAACAAGAATTGTTCACGATGGTTTCCGGGGGAACCACGTGGAGGTCGACTCCACGACAAACTCCATTGATAAGATGGAACCGTGCTAATGATATACATAAGCATAGTAGTATAGGATAGGAATAAGATACGTAAGAAACATTAGCAGCGAACTTTAAAATAAAGGGCGAGCACAAAAGATCATGGATGCAGTGTCACAGGTTTTCTGCCTGAAAAAGCCCGTCTTTCAATAATAATAATGGTATACAAAAACATTTTCATTCTCATCGTTTCATCCTCCACCGATAAAGAATCAACGTTAGCTCATCATGGCAAATTCATTACAAATCAACTAGGATATAGTATTCAAGGGGGACAGCGTGGAAATCGGAGTAACAGAGTATTGCTAGCAATGGGGGCTATTACTAATAATTAAACAATTCCTTCCCCTCAATTACGAAGTTTTACATAGATTTCTTACTGCCTGAAATTTGTTCTAAATATAAATAGACAGTATAATTTAAATACCTAAGATACGTAAGATGGGAGGGAAGGAAGAAATTTTAGTAATGCGGACTACCAGTCCTATTGCTAGCAAAATACCCTGTCAGGTCAACCTCCACGTGTTCCCCCCCCCGAAACCATCGTGCTGAATTCCTGGTGTATTCATTACATACCCGTTTGCCCTTGTATCGTATAGCAAGACGTAAAATAAGTTGTCGACTGAATATATTGTACTTTTGCCACTGTAAAGCTTCCGTGGCGACTTCTTTTAAACGCATTCCAATTTTCTTCTGCTTCGACTAAACAACAATAAATATTTTTCATTATAATTATTCGAGATTACATATTTATTATATTCTATTATTACTATTAATTATATGATTACTAGGTTAATCAAACACTGTGTTGTGCATTGAGCAAATAATGCGACAAGTATTTTTTAATGGATGATAATGGAATGATAATCCCGCCTGCGCTATCGGTATATGCTGGCAGCATCAGTACCATCTATAGTGAGAATGAAAAGACAGCCCTTCGTGATGAATACGCCTGGAATTCAGCTCGATGGTTTTCAGAGGGGGCTATGTGCAGGTCTTCCTGACAGGGTATATTGCTAGCAATGGGACTGGTAGTCTGCATTATTGACAATTCCTTCCCCCCTCTACGAGATGTATTTAGCAGTTTAATAGAATATATATTATATATACTGATTTCTTGATTTTCAGGATTAGGTATATAATAAAAGTAGATACTTTTCTCAGGAATTGAATAGAGGAAAGTAAATTACCCGGTACAATATTAGAGTTATGTTGGTGAGTTAATGCTCGATCTATATTCTCCTGTATCCAGTCTCTCCACGCTTCTATGTTCCACATGAGACTGACCATCATCGCGTGCCAATCAGCCATTTGATCCGTAGATATTATTGGCGTTCCTGTATTTAAAAAAACGTATAATTTTGGACGTGCACGTTTTACAGCGATATTGTAGAACGACTAGGCTCCCTGTAAGGTAGTGGCAATAATATAATTCTTAATTTGTCTCCATTCAAAAGTTAGTCTTAAGTAGGTAAGGTAGTTCAAAGTCTAGACCAAAAAATCAAAATCTACTCTTTTTTTAAATCAACTGAAAAAGCATGCGCATTTAATTTCCTCTTAAAGTTATGGGAATCCTTCTAGGAGGTGGGTAGGAAGCAGTGTGGACAGGTGCTCGGGAACATCGGCTCAATCCTCTGTCTCATTTGTGTTTCTACCGTGAAGCAGTTGTATTTGCATGGTTGTGTTTCGGTTTGAAGGATGGAATATGGCGTGAATTTACAGGGTACAGAGGAATAACACCTGAGTCCTTAGGAATGGCAACGCATGGGGGGTATCATGGGCGAAATAGCATACTCTGTTATGTCCATGGTACTGCTCATGTCTATAGGTGACGATTACCACTTTCCATCAGGTGGGCCGTTAGCTTGTTTGCCATTCTACATAAGTTGTATAAAAAAACATATTTAATATTCTTGTACATATACACTACAGTTGCACAGTTACCACCAAGATCTTACAGGGAACCTAGGTGTTCTACGATATCGCCGTAAAACGTGCACGTCCAAAATTATAAATTGAAGAACGGCGCAAATTGGTACACGCATACACACATATATACACATACACGTAATACATGCGCAGAATTGCCGTGACGATCTTACAGGAGAGCTTAGGTCTGCCACAGAAAAGTTACGGTAGTGCCGTGATCGTGTACGACCACATTGTTAACGTACGGAATGCTTAAAAGCTTCTCCAGATATATATACATTTTGCACTGTCATTGTATCGTGACGATAAAAACGTACGATATCGTGAAGTTCTACGGAAAAGTACAAAAACGCCCAAATACAACCATGCAAGTGGAGCCTGCTTCACGACAGAAACACGACTGAGATGGAGGTACTCAAGAAAACGACTTTTATACAGTCTGTTTAGTATGTACACTGTAGAGTAGACAATTAAAAAAAAATTGTGAAAACTATAAGTTTCTGGGGTTCTACTTAGATGTAATCGCTAGTGATATTATGGTGTTTTTGTTTTTATACCACAATTTTATAGCATGTTTCTGCACGATCTTAGAATGGCAAACAAGCTGACGGCCCACCTGATGGAAAGTGGTAACCGTCGCCTATAGACATGAGCAGTACCATGGACATAACAGAGTATACTGTTTCGCCCATGATACCCCCCATGCGTTGCCATTTCTGAGGACTCAGGTGTTATAAGCAAATTTCTTTAGTATGGTATTATAAGTTTAAAAACTTACGAGAATGGAATGTTGGTATGGCTTGATTTATTTTTCCTAGCATCATGGGTCCTTGGACTGTAGGAATCGGACTTGGTTGAGCTTGCACATTTGTGTCTTGTGTGTCTGCTTTATCGATCATAGTTTTTGGAGACTGCCAAAATGAACTCATAGCTTTTGTATTATTTGATGTTCCCGAAGTGTTTGTAGTTGGAGGCGTATAATACGAATCTGGCGAGGAATCATCCGTTACCTCATGATTTGCACTATGAGAGGTATCATTTTGATTTATTTGGAAATACTGCGTTCTTTCTGATGATAAATTCCGTTTGAACATAATTGTTTGTATTGAGGTAGGTTTCGGAGATTTCGGGTTAGTATCTGGAGGTATTGGCGTTTCTGATGAGTCATAAGGTGTCTGGGATGAGAGGATTGTAGGGTTACTATTGTAAGGAGATGATTGGTTGTAAGCAGTCGAGTACAAAAGATATGAGATGGTTGCTTCATGTTCACACCCGTTTGTTGGTTTACTCGTTGGACAAATTGGAGGCTTATCTCCACGACTATGAGTTTTATCAAGTTTCGATGGACACTGCGTGAATGAGATCTCAAGGCTTGGAGTGAATGTCCGGGTTGATCCTGGAATAATGCGCATGCGTTGTGCAGGTGTTAAGTCGGATAATGTTTGAGTAGAGATGTGTCTAGAACATGTACAACACGGCCCAGCGACGCGGCGCAATATTTCATCGCACCACAACTCGCATTATACGAAAACGTTCTTCATACATTTGCACACTTGAATCATTTCTAAAATGAGCAATTATTTGAGTTTAGTATAAACAAATATATATATTTAAATTAATACAACTATACACTTTCTACTTACGTGGCTGCAAGAAACCGACAGCTAAATACATTGTAGCGTCTTCTATGACATCTAAAAAGAATAGATATAATTTACCTTAAGCAGTTCTAACAATACCACAGAAAATTTACATATAAGTTTTCAAGTCTTTCTTTATTTCTTACCCTCAATAAGTGATTGATATTTTTAGGTGTACGTTCGTACATTAGATTATTTAACTTTATATGTATTTTTCTGGATACTACTGGATCAGTGTTCGTAACTCCAAGCTGGTCTGAATTCTTTCCGCGTAACCTATAGGAAGGGAGATTACGCATAGCATTTAAATATCGTGCAGTTAACGTGTATCGTATAGCCATTTTTTAATTTATAGGTTGGTATTAAATTTACTCTTAAATTTTTAAAAATATGACAAACTAAGCCTTACTTAAGCTATGTCGTCCCTATATTTTCAATCGACTTCAAAAAAGTGTATTATCAATTCGGTTGTATTTATAATATGTTGTGTTTGTATAATATTCTTGACTCCTTCGGATTTGGTAAATTCTTTTTTTTCTGAAAAGATGAACCCACTTACAGTTTGTTCCCACATAAATTATATAAAAATGGTTCAGTAGCTTAGTTTTCAAATCATAATAATTGGTTTAGTTACAATTTAGGTCGGTTTTTTCGTGGAACACAATATTAAATTATGTGGAAGCTACCTTGTTTATTAATAAATCATCGTAAAATAAAAAAAAAATCATTAAAACACCAAGACAATAATACATCTACTTATACATATAATATCAATGTAAAGACTCAAAGATTGAAGAGTCCAAAGGTCGAAGTTTCAAATTAATGAAAAAAAAAAAACACATACATATTAGCACCTTCCGCGTAAGATTTATGCATGGTGCCGTGCCTTAACAGAACATTATCCCCGGCTCTGTCCATTTGTTCTATTAATATCTTGAGCGTTTCGGTTTTTTCACCTACATTAATAAAACTGTGTGAATACATAAAATATAAACTAAATTAAAATCTGTATCGTTTAGTTGCATATTATTATTATTTCAGGCGTTAACTGTCCACTGCTGAACATAAGCTATCCCCATAAGAGGAATTTTGCCAGTAGTTGCCACGCCTGGCAGGTGGGTTGGCAATCGTAATTAGGCCTTTGAGGATGTTTTAAGAGGAACGCTGCTGCCCATCCCTCGCCCTCCCTTAGTCGTCTCTTATGACACCCACGGGAAAGGAAGGGGTGGTCTATTCTATGCCGAAGCACACACGGCGAGTTGCATATATATATTCATATTTATTAAATGCCTTCTCATTTAATTAAACTTAAAATTTTAATGAACTTAGGTTACATAGTAGTCCTGTGCTCCTTAAGAATCATAGTGTAAGTTACAAAAGGTAGTCCTAGAATTTCAGTAGTGTAATTTTAAACAAAATATTTTTCTATAAGTTTATGATATTACAAAAATCGAGCTTTTACAACTCTCTATAGATCAAATAGAGCGTTTTCATATGGATAGCATTTTCATTTTGTTAATCATAATTTTTTTTAAAAGTACAAATATAAAAAAGTATATAAAATGCATGTACCTTGAAGCATGATGTAGGATATCAGCAAACGGGTGGACTCAGTTATTACTTCTTTGGAACAAAATTGTATTAGAAATATATTATTATAATATGATTACACATAAAGTGTGAATGAATGATTAAAAAGATAATGCAAAGAGAAAGTAGAGTACGAAAGAATAATAGATATAATCTATAAAATGTATAGTAATTTTTTTTATGTAACTTAGAATAACAAACAAGCTGACGGCCCACCTGATAGAAACTAATAACCGTCGCCTATAGACATGAGTAATACCATGGACATAACAGAGTGTACTGTTTCGACCATGATACCCCGCATGCGTTGCCATTCCTGAGGACTCAGGTGTTATTCCTCTGTACCCTGTAAATTTACTGCCATATCCCGGCATTCAAACCGTAAACCGAAACACAGCAATGCAAACACATGCATGCATGAAGCAGTTTCACAGTAGAAACACGAATGCGATAAAGATGCCCAAGCAAACGACTTTTGGACAAAGTCCCCCTTCTGGTAATATATATTATATATCGCCAACTTAAAATACATCAGTAAGTGTGAAAAAGTGAGAACAATTCTTACCATTCAATACAGATTTACTGTAACCGGTGGCAGTCACGTTGGCCATCATAGCCATCAGCTTCGCTTCTGTAGACGATTACAAAGTGCTATTCGATCGATTGATTTGGTCATCGTATGACGTTAATTGACGGAGACTAAAAATAGTAAACATAGTTGGGGCTAGTTAAACAGAAAACGTCCATGTGATGAAACGTACAGTATTTGGTTGATAAACGTACGTATTTATCACTGAACTTAAAAAAAATACAAGTAAAGTTACAAGTCGATTATATCTTTGTTACGTTAAAACTTGACACGTTATTGTAAACCGATTTGGGAAATTCTTTTTTATCCAAAAGGATATACTTTTAGGTTGATCACGTAGAATTTTTTATCAAAATCGGTTTTGTAGTTTCACTTTTAAACGTAGTCGTTTGTGTGGGTTGTGGAACAAAATCTACTTGTTTACTTTGTATGCCGTACAAGCTAAACATGTCGAACGATATTTTATTGTCAATATCTGCATGTATATATACGCATGTTTTACATATAAATAATCTTGAATCTTAGGTTTGAAATACATTTTTGTGTATTTATTTTTTAATAAATTGTTCAAATCTATTCATAATAGTCACTATATTTACACATAGGCAGTACTTCCTTTCTTTTCATTAAGCTCGATAAATCCGTCTCCCGTATCCAACTGCCAGGACGGACCTCCCAGCACCCTTTGTAACTTTGAACTTCAAAAATACACACACATACACATGCATACGCACACGCACAGATACAGACAGGTAAAATACTAGAATACTAACTAAGCCGCGGAGTCTTTATAAGATTTAGGTATGTCTCCCTCAATTAAAGGCGCATCACCCGTAGCTTCCATTTCTCCAAGTAATGATAGATAAGCTTCAATTTTATCATCTACAATTTGAATATTGCAATAAATAAAAAAATATATATCAATTAGCAACAAAGTTATGAATATAAAATTTATGTTCAATAACACAAAGCGCCGTACACAACCAGGGGAAGGCTTTCGGATGAAGTCGAAACAATGGTCGGAAGCGACAAACATAGTAAGTTCATTAAGTTTCCGTTATACATACTTGTACATATAGACTTAAAAGACAAAAGACGAAAAATAAAGTTTATGTGATTAGTTTATGATCTTTGCATCTTCTTGGTTTTTAGGATCTTAATAAAGACTTTTTTCTAAACTATTTCTAACTGAAAAATGGGTCCACTAAACAATTGATTGGTGTTATATTACTTACCTGGTTTCGTCACTAGTTCAGTAAAATAATTTGCTGCATCTTTAATATAATCTGTAAAAAAAAATATATTTTAATATTATTATAAGTTATATAGTTTATAAAGTCAGTTCGATAATGAAAAATTATTTATTTAATGTCTATTTTTATTAATTAAAAGTTCTAAATAAGTTTTTACACTAATAAATTGCATTAGTTCCATATAACCTTTAGGAAAAGAACAGTATCAGAAAATATAACAGCGCATAAGTGGAAATAAGGCAATGAAAGTAGTAATAATATAATTATGATCATCATATCAGCCGTTATTTGTCCTCTGCTAAACATAGGTCGTTCTTTAAGCAGTTTACCATTGAGGGGATTTTGCTGATAATTGCCAGGCTTGGTAGACGGGTTGGCAACCGCAGTTTGGCTTTTGGTGATAGTTTAAGAGGGACGTTGCTGCCCATTCTATGCTGGGAACACACGGACAACAACAATATAAAGTAATTGTAAATGAATATAAATTGACATATTTGTATAACCTTTCATAGTGGCTGTCAATTTTCGGGCTATAGAACGGCATCGAATCATATCATCCAACTTTTTATTGAGGTAATACGCAACTTGTACACATGGCTTTTTCGCTTCTAGTGTCTTTGCTATCTTTAGCCTTTATTAATAAAAACTAATTTTAGTACTAAATTTTTTTATTATTAATCTGAGTAACGGCGGCAAAATTAGACACTAATATTGTCGGTGAAATGTGGGCGAATGTCACGTACACCATAACAGTAACTCTCCGATTACCTAATTATATTTCTGATTACCTGATAATTTGGAATTAAAGGCGTAAGCATATTTTAAACCGACTCCAAAAAAAAGGTGGTTCTCAGTTCGGTTGTATTATTTGTTTCATCATCATTATCATATCAGCTTTTAACTGTCCACTGTTGAACATAAGTGTCCCCCTATGGAGGTTTTGCCAGTAGTTGCCGCGCTTGGCAGGCGTTTGGAGATGTTAAGAGAGACGCTGCTGCCCATCCCTCGCATTCATTTGGTAGTTTTGTTCTTTAAAAAATAATTGGTTTTGCCGCGTTTGAAGTCGGTTTTTTTGTGGAACACCATCTTGTTTTTAATTTGATTATTTAATTTAGTGATTAACGAATGAATATGGAGAATCATTGTCTATTTATTCACTTATTATGCCAAATGTGCATAATAAACAAAACAATTGTGTAAAATCCTATTATCAATTACATTACGTAAATAAAAATCATCTTCAGTGCGGTACCTTTGTGCAGCAAAAAAGTACGTTTCGGCATCGCCATTAACTTCAATAAGTATTTCGTTGCCCCTCTTTTGCATTTCTGATATTAGAACTTCACGCACTAGAGCTTTATAATCTGACGATGTCATTTATTAGTATAATTTAAAATTAAATCAAAAGAGTATTCTAAAACATATCACACGTAGCGGCATTTTATGTTCTTATACAAATTCTTAAAAAATAAAGTAAGAGAGAACTTACTGCCAGAAACGAAATACTCCGAAAGCAGTCTAGAAGATTCGATAATGACATCTGCAAGAAATATTTATTTATTTATTTTTTTTGAAGGAAAATTAACATCTATAAAGTTTCATTATAAACTGCAAGGACAGGGTTTCACAAATAAAAACAACGTTTAACAAAATGCATATGACATTGCTAGTACCTACAATAAACATTAAATTTGAAGTAATAAGGTATACTTACACATTGTGGGTAGGCAGTTATGTAGAGTAAAAAAACTCATACGCTTAAAAATGAATTATTAAAGAATTACTGACTCGGCACACTCGGATATCGTGCGGATTCTAGTTTAGAACCAAATAAATTCCGTACAATTTGGATATAAATACAATAATACAAAAAAAAAAAAAAAATACATTTACTGCATATTTGGCTTTTGACGATTTTAAATACTTTTCTTGCTTAAAAAATTTCAGAATTTAGATAGATAGATAGATAGATAATTTATTTGCATCACTTACAGCACACAAACAGCAAAAGATACAAAAGCAAAGTGAAAAAAGATAAAAACGATACATGTACAAAAGATTAAAAAAAAAAACCAAAAACAAAATCAGAATGCATAATAAAAATTTTTTCTTCATGCGTGTGCCACAGTAATGCAAAATGGCCACAACTCAGCTTTTTGCTTTGCCCTAAAAAGAGCAAAACACTGATATTCTGTTGTGGCCAAAAGTGAGTCGCGAAATATCACTGAAAAAAAAAAATAAAAGAGAAAGAAATATAGATCAAATACATAGTGTGCGTTCGTTATATTCGCTATTTAGAGGAAGGGTAGTCAGAAGTTAATTTCTATCAGTTTCAAGCACTCAAAACATAATGAATACCTAAATTATACAAATACAATTAGGTACATAAAAGTATATTAAAGAGGCAACAGCAGGCGTGCCCATCGCCAAACAGCGATCCCTTTCAGACAACCCAAAGATGGAGAGAATTAAATTGTGTCTGTTAAAGGTGTGACAGAAAAGTAATAAGACTAAAATATGAGAGAAAAAATGGGTAAGTATCAATTTAAACACAGTATAAACAATATAAATAAAATAGACTTACATATAATCATAATAATAATTAAATACTTATAATATACTAAAAAGATAAACGCAAATAAATAATACATATGTGTATATGAGTATGCATATATTGGTGTATTAAGTACTACGACGAAGAAGAATAAAAATGTACTGTACAAAGGGAGAAAGCTTCCGCCTAATTTCAGTTAAACGATTTTCTTCTTAGTTTACTATTAGCCTAAAAGATCCAAAAAACAATATAAACATATCCTTGTCAATATTAGGTATCATTATGATAGTGTTTTTTATTAGCCCCTTGGTGTATTAACGGTTCCACCAATCTTCTCAAAATTTGACATAATATTTAGTATGAAAGAAGATATAAACTACATCACGCGGACAAAGTCGCGGATAAAAACAAGTTGTTAAATAATTATCTTGCATTGAGTCGTTCACATGCGCCGGCGTATGCTTACTGACCAATGTACTTAATTTCCTTTCGAATTTATTATGAAGTCGTGCGGTGTCCCCTGACTCTTTTACTGTTTTGTCCACTATCATCGGAGATTTCTTCAACCTTAACAAATGTAACTCAATATAATATTATGAAGACCTTGAAGACTTTCAAAGTAGGTTAGGTGCCCATTAATTTCACTACCATAAATACGACAAGAGATAAGAAAGAAAATCCTTGAGATCCCACTAGTTATAAACGCGAAAGTTTGTGTGGATGTAAGAACAGATGGATGTTTGTTTTACACTTTAACATTACTAAAAGGATTTTAACGAAATGGATAGGTTATATCCTATTGTAGAACACAGAATACTTTATATACTGATTCACGCGAGCGAAGCCATGGTATTCTGCTAATCAGGTAATAACATTATCAAAAATGAAGCGATTCGACCTTCAATCGATCTGGCTTGGAATGCCTTCAGCATTCTCTCCTGCATGCGTACGCTGAAGCCGTAAAGGCCATCTGCGGTTAACTGCAGTAGTTTAAACAACGAGCTTTTGACGTCACTATATAACTTGCGATCTTTACGGTGCTGACTATATCTTTGTATAGGTACATTTTTTGCCTTTCTACTTGTATAAAATAATACCGGTGAAGAGTTACCATTCTAAGATTTGAGCGTGCGACAACGATTGGTGGGGTTGTTGGTAAAATAATTGGTCGCCTTTGGCACGGAGTTGTTGGTGTAATATTTGCATTGCTGCTTCAAGTTCCGGGTCAATTTCTATTGATTTTAATTAATAATTATTCAAATTGATGTCTAATTAAAAAAAGAAATATATACCTCCAAGTTTAACAACATTACATACAAAAATTATTATTAAAATCAGTTGAGAAAAAAGAAAACACATTTATTTAGGGACACTTTCTTTTTGAAAGTTGCTCATGTAAATATAATCCTATATATAATACAAATAATTACATATTGAATAAACATCATAATTTTACTCACTTACGTTCAATAAGAGGAAATCTCCGATTTGGGCTTTTACCCGACTGCCTTCTTTCTCCTTGCTCAGTTGTTCGGCGGGCTTCATTTCCTCTCTGACGAGCTTCTTCTTTTATTTTCCGGCAAGCTTCTTCTTCTTCTGCTTTCCAGTGGGATTCTGTTTCTTCTCGTTTTTGGCGGGCTTCTTCCTCCTTTCTTTTTTGAGGAGCTTGTTCATCCTCTAATGTCATCGACAAACTTTTACCGTCAGTTTTAAAAATGAGAGAAGGTCGCGATCCTACACCTGCACCGGATACGCTCGCACCAGGTGCACCCGTACTGACAGCAACTAGTCCTGAGTGCCCAGCTACTTGACCTCTGTCAAATTAACAATATAAAATATTAAAATACTTATACCTCTATAATTTACACTTACATTATAAAAAAGAGTTGCTGCGACGTAAGAATACTACAGACATTGCAGAAAATAAAATGCTATGCTAGATCATATGCATTCTGAAGAAAAATTGATGAATTATGGATGATGTCTAAACAATAGGGGGTAACATGGGGGGTATCATGGACGAAACAGTATACTGTATTATGTCCATGGTACTGCTTGTGTCTATAGGCAATGGTTACCACTTTCCATCAAGTGGACCGTCAGCTTGTTTGCCATTCTAAGTTTAATAAAAAAAAAAAAATTATATAGAAATATATTCATGTCTTTAAAATAATTCTTCTATTAACGCAATTAAAATTTATTATTAATAACACGATATGATCATAAGATGATGACTATATGCTTAACTAAGTAAGATAATAATGGTAAAATTAAATAGCATAACTGTAACAAATGGGAAGTTGTCTTAATTAAAACTCTAATTCTGTTAGTTACCCTCCAGATTATGTTACTTTAACTACTTGTGATAAAATAAATTATATGCATACCCGGCAGCACTGCCGAAATGTTTGCCATCTAATAAAGCAAGTGCTTTGGCATCAAGACCATCTAAAACATTATCATAATTAGTTTATTAAACAATTCATATTTTCATTAACAATAAACATAAAAAAAACTGTATTCCAAAGAGAAGAAACAAGAGTATAATATAGAGATTTTTACAATTATGCAAATTAAAAAATTCTAGCAAATGTCAGTAATCAACTCCATGAATACAATACAGCTAAGAATGTGTGCCTTTTTAATTTGATTATTAATATATATTATTTAATATAATTATTTAGGATTTCCGAATATGAATAATTAGAAGGATCTTCCTATTTTAGTATTTTTAAGCATAAAATCTTTGCTAGCTATGTCAGCAATAAACATACTTGTAAGGCTGGAAGTATCTGAAATATATTTTAATAAAGTTATAGTTTAAATGTTAACTTGTACTTGTTTTTAATTTGGATCAAGATGTAGGTAAAAGTTTTAGGTTCTATTCACGGCCGGAAATACTCGTCAGCAATTGCTCTAGGTTTTCTTTGATTTTTACATATTTAGATCTGTTACTGGCCAGGAATTTTTGATTCTTTATAATTTAAAACTTACCATTCATATTTGCTTTTGCCAGTGCTGACCCTCGTTTTGTATCGAGCAAGCCAATTCCGCTAGTAACTTTGTTTAATATGACTGTAGATGGATGATGTCCTCCGAAGTGATGGGCTGAACTCATCCTAAAAAAATATTTATTTAAAACTTTACTGCACAAATATTACAAGATTTGTTAAAGAGTTTTGAATAAACATAATGTAGTACAAAAGGCGGTCTTCATTATTCATCATTTCAGCCATTATCCGTCCACTATTGGACATAAGCCTCCCCCATAGACTGCCATAAAGAACGGTCCTGAGCCACCTGCAGCCACTGACTCCCTGCAATGTATTTCAGGTCGTCACTCCATCTAGTGGGGGGTCGTCCTACACTGCGTTTGCCCGTACGCGGTCACCACTCAAGAACCTTTCTCCCCCATCGGTTGTCGGTTCTTCGAGCTATGTGACCAGCCCATTGCCACTTCAGCTTGTTTATCCTTCGGGCTATGTCGGTTATTTTGGTTCTTTTGCGAATATCCTCGTTTCGGATTCTATCACGCAAAGAGACTCCGAGCATAGCTCTCTTCATAGTCTGCTGAGTAACTTGAAGCTTTTGCATACGGGTAATCGTGCAGGACCATGTTTCGATTCCATAAGTCATCACTGGCAACACGCACTGGTTAAAGACCTTCGTCTTCAAATTCTGAGGTATTTTGGATAAAAAGATGTTGCGTAGTTTCTCGAACGCTGCCCAGCCGAGCTGGATTCGGCGGTTGACCACTCGGACAAAGTTGCACTTACCCATTATACCTACAAGGCGGTTTTATTGGTAAGTAATCTCGACCAGATAACGTTTTGGGTAGAAGGAATTAAAGAATGAATGGGTAGGTGGTATGTTTAAAAAATCGTTTTACTGCAATCACCAGATTTGTAAATAATGCTAATAGTCCACTGGTGTAATGTAATATAATAATTATTGGGTATAGTTATTAATTACACTATGAACTAAATGCAGGTGTTTATCGTATACTCGTAGGTTCTGTTATCGTCACTGCAGAAGACTATGATATTTATATAAGAGAAAATAGAGAGATATAGAGAAAAGAGAGAGCCATAAGAAAAAATATCTCTGACAATGTTACAATAACGTGTCTCCCAGGTAGATTATATAAATTATTTTGGTATGCATACATATGCTCGTAAATGACATTCAAAATAACAAAAATAGAAAAAAAGTACTGTCAACAGCCTCTGAATGGTTCTTTTTGAATTTGTTAATCGTCAGAAAACCCTTGCTATTTTCCTTCTTCATTCCATCATGGATCATTTGCATGGCTTCACCTGGACAAATGCATTTTGTATAAATATGGTACCTACTGATAGTGTCAGGGGAGAAAGGGATTGTTAGTAATGGAGACTGAGAATCCTATTGCTAGCAATATACCCAACCAGTAATGAATTACTGTTACTGAACCAGTATTAATAAATAATGAATTCATTATATAACTATAATATATTCATTTTATTTATATATATTATTATTATTTATAAATATTTCACAAAAATTGTAAAAAGTACTAACTAGGTGCTAACATGACGCATTCATCTGTAAACTTAGTTTAGGAGACACAATTTTTTTCGTCATTTTTCGACAATGATTTTATAATAAACTACGAGGCATGTTTTTTTTTTTCAGGAAAAGTATTTAGTTTCGCTGTTACTTTTACCTAGCTTTAATCAAAGAAAAATGTAAAACTTACTCGTAAATTTTAAGTATGAGGGTTGCGCTGAAATTAAATTTAAGAAAACTGTATATTGTGCCGATATAATTTTTTTTTTCAATCCTTATCAACCAATTGGAAATAAATATGATATTTTTTATGAACAACACCTGTATAATACTTACGACCTTTTAGAAGACCACCCTGAAATCAAAATAAGAAAACGGTAAATAATGATAAAAATGAAAGGAATAATTTTAGATTTACCTACTTGAAATCATCCTCCATTCTCCAATACAAATGAACACGATTCTGAAGATACGAAATCATGTAAATTAAAGCCAAATTAAATAAAAAAAAAAGGGAAAATGAAGAAAGATTTCTAATATTTTATAATTTTAAAATAAAGAACGTAATAGATAATTACCTTACATAGGCGTGTTCACTTGTATAGGATGTGAATAAAAAACAGAAATGTATTTAATATAATTTTACTATATTTTTAAATTTTCTGTTAAAAATAATATTTTATCCGTTTAACATCTTTGATATTTGTTCACATTAAATATATCGTTTTGAAGTCTTCAGAGTATTGATGGTATTTCGTCAAGTTGGAGCTGTAGAATCAGGTTCCATTTTATTACTGTTTAGGACTGTTTCTAAAGTATACAGAAGTACATAGAGGGACCGGACCTCCTTCCATAGTTTTTCACTATAATCAATATCTTGCAGTTTTCACCATCCTAAAGAAACCCCGCCAATGAGTTCATCATTATCATATATGTTGTAATGCAATATTTATGCTAGTTTGTAACTAACTTGAGAGTAAATTGTCATGTATTCAGAGAGTAAGTAATAATTGAAATTAGATAGGCAGCATAAATAGGTAAATATGTACCTACCTACCTATCTATTTAACTGCAGTTAACTATGTGCGTAAGTAGGTTACATAGGTAGGTATAGATTTTTTTTTGATGGGTGAAAATGGTATGGTAACCCCGCCTGTGCTAACGGGATACGCTGGCGGAGCACCAGTGCAGGGTGATAGATAAGAATGAAAACAGGCTAATTAGCCCATCATGATGAATTCATCAGGAATTAACTATGATAGTTTCCAGGGGGAACCACGAGGAGGTGAACCTGGCATATATTTTCTATATTGCTAGCAATAGTTAGTAATGGAGACTGAGAATCCCATTGCTAGCAATATACCTAATCAGGTGGACCTCCTCGCGGTTCCCCTGGAAACTATTATGGTTAATTCCTGATGAATTCATCATGATGGGCTAACTGGCCTGTTTTCATTTTCATCGATCACCCTTCACTGGTGCCCTGCCAGCGGATACCATTAGCGCAGGCGGGGTTACCATTCCATTTTCACATATCAAAAAAAAAGCCACAAGCGTACGACACTACCTACCTAAGAAACGTTAATTACATGGCTGTGGTACATTTCCGGTGGGCAAATAATCTGCCATCTGGTTCAGACCATTCATCTGAATCAGCTGTTTTTTGTACCACCTTGTATCTTACATCCTGTATCTATAATAGTACCCACCAGTGGCGTAACTACACCATATGGGGCCTGTGGCAAATTCTTTTGCCATCATAGGCCCTATCAGTAAAAAAAAAAACTTTTCAAGTAAAATAAAATACACTGGTACAATGTAAAAAAAAAATCCTGGCACGCGGCCGACCGCGGCCTCTAGAGCCGGGGTTCTTTTGGGTCGGGGACCCGTAGCATTTTGCCAGCCCTGCCACCCTATTGTTACGCCACTGGTACCCACCTACCTATTAAACCTATTTACTCGTATTTAATTTCTCTTATTATTTGCCTTTTGCGAACATGACAATTTATCCTTTTAAAATGGTTTTTAGATCAATCTCCTTTTTAACATTAATTATATTATAAGAAGATAGAACTAAAAAGAGATAATTGACTTCAGATTTCGATATACTTACACTGCCAATCATATTAAGAAAGTCATCGGTAAATCCAATATCACCTCCTGCTTCATAGGGTCCTATAATGTCTGTAAATAAAATTTGTAATATACATAACAGCATTATGATTTCTTTAAATGACTCTTTTATATTATATTATATACAGTATGCCATATATATGTATATATATAGAGAGAGAATTCCTGAAATATATGCGTTTGCAAACTTATTTAGAGATTCGTTGCCAATATTGTCAGATATCTGTTATAGGCAGATACTCTATTAATATTACTTACCTTAATTTTGCAAGAGCAGAGTGTGTATTCTATAACACGGGGATGAAAATGTTACATTACTTAAATACTCACTTAATTACATATTTGTTTTTGAAGACCTCGGAGTAGTTCTTGGAGTTTCGGCAGGGGTCGCGGGCGCACTTGCAGATGGAGTATCATCAGGCGTGGCAGTTGGGGTTGGAGATTCTGTCAGATTTTCTCTTCTAGAGCCAGATATGCCCTCTGTGTGAGCTGCATCAGTGCCCGGTTCCGGCTTTAGTGCATCAGCATCGCACTGTTCCATTTCTTCTTATTAAAACGAAATTATAAATTAAGCATACCTCAGACTCGAAAGTTTCTGCTTCAGAGAAAAGTGGGGTGACCGTGAAGAAACGTAATTGTTTGAACTTGTTGACTATTGTTCACCATGATACATTTACTAATAAATTTTTTATCTAATTAGTAACCCCATTTTCCTCATATTTTATTATATCTGTTCGCGACATTATTTGTATATATCGTAATTTATAGTTGTTAAGTCCTAGTTAATCGTTTTGTATTCTGTTATTTTATATAGATTTACATAGATTTAAGATAGTGTAAGTTAAATAAAGTATTCCTTTGCGTGTTGTCATTATTACCTACGAATAGAAATTGTAACAATAAATAGAATTAAGAAATTGTAAATTGAAATAAAATAAATAAATAGACGCTATAGAGTACCGATCTGAAGAGAAACGCGTCTCGTTCATTTTCGCCCCGTCCCGCTCGCACAGATCGCTATCGCGAGTTGGAAACGTTATCGTGCGAGCGGGCGGGTATAAAGATAGGCCGCCTCCCGTCGAGCGGCATTCGGATCGGCCAGCAGTCGAAGCGACAAGAAGGGAAAGTTTGGCAGCAGCTTGGCAGCACTGAAGATACATCGCAGCAGCATCACCGCTTCGGCACCGCTACAACACCTGCGTGTGCGCCACCGCAGCAACTCGACCGAGCAGCACCGCGGCAGCGCCATCGTACTAGCAACGCGGCTACACCATCTTGTGCACCACCGTACCAGCTCCACCGAGTGCACCGCCGCACTAGCACCATCGAAGCGGTAACTTCGAGTGTGCCCCGCCATCGCCTCAACGTCGCACCGCACGGATCCAGCGAACTCACCGTAGCCAGCACCAAGGAGAGAAGACGTTGTCTGGTGCGTTTGTTGTTGCAAACGTACCAGGCAACGAACCGGCTGTCATCGGAGCGGACAGTTGAGAATAGCCCACCCCGCCTACCCAAGATTGAAGTCCATCCGGGGACAGGCATCCCCAGAATGAAGGGATCGCGGACGACTGCTTGAGAGGACGACCTGTGAAGCAGAAGGAAGGTGAATCCGAAGAATTCGAAGAATGCCGAGCCCGGCCAGGCGGCCGGACGAAAAAGGCCCTTATCAGGGCCACAGTGTACCATTACCGCAGGAGGGGGGCTCAACCGCCGCTGCCCCCCCTCCAGCGCGCGCCCGTGCGCAGCGCCCGCGTACAGCGATCTCCCCCTCGCGGGGGAGAGAGCGCTCCCGCTCCCGCGCCGCGCAACGTGCCACGGGTACGACAAACCCGCCACGCGACGATGCAACCGCGCCGTGCAGTAACCGTGCAGGCGTAACCATCCCTCGCGCCGGTTTACCGGCGACACTAAGGCATCAAGCTCAGTGCGGCGAACAAGTGCCGAGTGATAGTGCAAACAGTGTCACCAGTGCAAATTACCGGCATCAACAACAGCATCCAGCAACGAGGACCACCACAGAGGGGCCCTCACAACAACAAGCCGCCGTCCCCCCATCGCCCGCATCACCGTCGCCATCGGAAGACTTCGCGGAGGCGGGCACCTCGTTCCTCACCTCGAGCGGCATGCCACCGCCGGGGGCGGCGAGCCTCTCCGAGTTCCGGAGGGGGGGTTCGTCGGGCGGCCTTTCGCCGAAATCAACATTAGAGCGAGACTCGTTGATTTTGGCGCAAGTGCTGTCCGCGGACCTCCTCTCCCAGGGAATGAAAGAGAGGATCGCCGCTCTGGTGGGGGATGAAGCGGAGAGACTGAGGGACCAGCCGTCGCCTCCAATAGAGGAGATGGAGCTGGCAAGAGAGATGGGTCGATCGTTCCAACTGGCAGCCATACGACCAGCCCGAAGGCCTAGAAGCCCAGATTCCGCGGCAAACGAGGGACACAAGCGTCCCTGCCAAGAGCCTTCACCGCCGCAGATATCGACTCCACTGCCACAGAGAGACCCAAGGCTGAGACCCAGGGAACTCCCAGTGCCAGCCCACTCACAGGGCCAGACATATGCGGGCGCAGTAAGGGCCCCTACGCAACCACCGGACATGACGAAAAACCAAGGCGCGGCCTCAAGCACAGCAAGAGACACTGCACCGCCCCCGCCCCCGCCAGCGGCAAAAAGACCCAGATTGCCCCCGCTAATAGTGGAATACCTGCCCGACTGGGTGCGCCACTTCAAGAACTTGAAAAAGTTGCTGAACTGCGCCCCGAACGCCCGCCCCTATGGCAAGGGGTGAGATTCACCCCGAGGTCCGAGGATGAGTACCGTGTCATCCAGAGGTACCTCTCCGACCTCGAGAAATCGGAAAAAATAAGTTGGTTTTCCTACCAACTGCCAGCGGAGAGGAGTCTGAAAGTGGCCATCCGGGGCATACCAGCCGACACTCCAGTGGAGGACATTGCCGACGCCCTGACGGAGCTGGGATACGTTCCTGAGTACATCCGTCAGATCAAAGCACGTCAGGGCCGCCCGGGGTGCATATTTCACGCACAGATCAAGCGCACCCCAGGCATCACCCCCGGCATATACGCTATTGATGAATTACTCTGCATGCCGGGGGTGAAAATCGAAGCCTGGCGGGGCAAGAACGGCCCCGCGCAATGCCACCGCTGCCAAAGTTTCAGGCATTCCTCCCATGGGTGTCACAGGAAGATGGCATGTGTCCGCTGCGGGGGTGAACACGTAGCCAGGGACTGCCCGCGGCCCAGAGAGGAGCCTCCGACCTGTGCAAACTGCGGAGAAAACCACACCGCTAACAACCCCGCCTGCCCTGTTTTCAAAAGAGAAATAAGAAACAGAAAGGCGGGCACGGCGCCCAGAACAACAGGCCAACTCGCCGGGCGAGATAGGACGCTCCCAGGCGGCACCAACGAATCCAACCTGATGGCCGCGGCAAACCCGGCTACAGAAAGAGGGAAACAGCTGCCTGAAAAACCCCGTAAAAAGAAGAGAGGCAAGAAGAAGAAGAAAGGGAAACGCAAAGACGCACCCACTGAGGCCGCGCCGACCAAGACACAGGCTTCGGCAAAAACAACCCGTCCGCTTGCGGTCGCCGCCCCCACAAAATACGAAGCCGCCACACAAAAGGCCGCATCAAGCGCGGCGCCACAACACGAAAGTGTCAAGGGGAAGATGGCGAAGCAGCCACTGGAATCCAGCACCTCCAACAACAACCACTTGATGAGGGCGATGATTAACATCTTGATGGAGGTGCTAGTCGCGGTACAAACCGGCGCAGACCCCTTGCCGGTAATAACCGCGGGCCTGGTGAAACTATCGCAGCTAGCATGATAAGAATAGTTCACTGGAACGCGGACGGGATCCGCAAGAAGCTGCCCCTACTGAAACTGATGCTCGTGGAGTATAAAGTCGACGTGTGTCTCATCTCGGAGACGATGCTAGGGGCCGCCGACGCACTCCACATACCGGGATACCATGCATACCGCAAGGACGAGCTTACGGACGACCGAAGGGTGTATCGCGGGTTGGCTGTCCTAGTAAGGAGGAACATCGTCCACCAGCCGCTCCCACAGGTGCAACTTGGATCGATGTACGCACTTGGGATCGAGCTGTGCAACAATAGAAATCCCATCCGTGTGTTTGCAGTATACAAACCGCCGACAACGAAACTTGCAACGGCCGACGTCGAGGCCCTTTTCAAGGAGCCGCTGCCGACCATCGCCGCAGGAGATTGGAACTGTAAACACACGGCTTGGAACTCCAACATAATCAGCGCCGAAGGCAGAAAACTCCTGGGGATAGTAGAGAAACTAAATATCGCTGTGCATGGTCCAGAGGTACCTACACACTATCCCCACGACGCCGCAAGAATACCCGACGTGCTCGACATAGCCCTCTACAAGGGACTGGACAGCCAACTGACGCAGGAAGTCCTCTTGGAGGACGTCCAATCCGACCACCTTCCCGTGTGCATGGATATCCTGATGACCCCGGTGCTCCTGACGCCGCAGGCCCCGCGCCGCCGGACGGATTGGGGGAAATTCACGGACTTCATGCAGGACAACACGCCAACGAGGGCAATTTTAACCTCCGCCGACGTCGAACAGCTTGCGGGAGACCTGTCAGTCTCCATACAGGCCGCCATGCAAAACGCATCTCAGCCGGGAAAGGTAGCGAAAACAACCAATACCATCCCGGCTGCAATAAAGAGGAAGCTCGCCGTTAAGCGCCGACTGCGCAGAGACTGGCAGGCCACCAGATGCCCCACCACCAAAACGAGGTTAAACAAGCTTGCAGAAGAAATAAAGCGTGACATCGAGTCCCACAGAAAGGAGAGTTGGGAAAGATACGTAGAGGAAGCCGGTGACGACTGGAACAGCATTCATCGCCTGTGTCGCCGGCTAACAAATTCCCACCCCCCAGTCCGACCTCTACTGGCGAACGACGGAACACCGAGGTACCGCGCAGTAGACCGAGCGGAGATTCACGCGGATCACCTAGAGCGCCAGTTCCAGCTCAATCCATCCTCAAATAGTGATCATGTTGCACGGATAGACAACTTCGTGAAGGAGTACCTATCATCGCCACTATCACCTCACGAAGATCCGATTGTCTTTACACCGGGACAAGTGCAGCGTGAAATCAGAAAGACGAAGCCTCGGAAAGCCCCCGGCAGCGACAACATCCCAAATACGGCGCTGCGTCACCTGCCGCCGCGCACTATAGCGGCACTGACGCGCCTGTACAATGGAATAGTACGCACAGGGCATTTCCCAGACCACTGGAAGATAGGCAAAGTCATCACGCTGCCTAAGCCCGGTAAGAACGTACTGAAACCGGAATCGTACCGGCCAGTGACGTTACTGCAACACATGTCAAAGGTGTTTGAGAAACTCCTCCTCAAACATCTACAACCACATTTAAAACCACGCCTGGAGCAGTTTGGATTTAGAGCGGAACACTCCACGACACTGCAACTGACCAGAGTCCTGCACGTCATAACGAGCGCCCACAATAAGCACGAGCACGTTATTGCAGTGTTACTGGACATGGAGAAAGCCTTCGACCGCGTGTGGCACAACGGTCTACTGTATAAAATGGCCACTCAGACCGATACACCAAGAAGGTTGGTCCGAATAGTGGCCTCATTCCTCCACTCAAGACGCTTCATGGTGACGGTGGAACAAACCTGTTCGGGAGAGCGACCCATCCGCGCGGGTGTACCACAGGGAAGCTGCCTATCGCCTGCGCTCTACGCGCTGTTCACCGACGACATTCCCACTACCCCCGAGTCTCTCCTCGCGCTGTACGCCGACGACGCCGCCTTCATAGTGACATCCATCGGCAAGAAGCACGCAGCGCTGAAAATGCAGCGGCAACTCGACACCCTACCAAAGTGGCTGGACGACTGGAGATTGTCGGTGAATGTGCGCAAAACGCAGGCGATCTACTTCGGACAACGTCACTGCCCTCCCAAATTGCACCTGCGCGACTCCCCGATCGAGTGGTCTACCACCGTCACCTACCTGGGGGTGAACATCGACCGGCGTCTAAGTTTCAACACCCACATCAAGGGGGTCTGCAACAAGACCAGGGTGGCCAGGCACCTCCTTCGCCCAGCGTTGACAGGAAGACTCCCTCTCCAAATAAAGACGGCCATTTACAAAACCTACATCCGACCGCGACTTACGTACGCAGCGCCGGCATGGTATGTCTACGCGTCTGCGTCGAATAAGAAGAAACTCAGCGCGCAACAACACCTTACACTGCGCACCATCGCCGGCGCGCATAAATACGTAAGGAACGCCACCTTGGAGAGGGACCTAAAGATCCCTCCGCTGAACGAATTCATCGGCAGCCTCGCAACGAAGATGTTCGCGCGTGCGGACGCATCGGGCTGGGACCACCTAAAGGGAATAGCGCCCCTGCACGCGCGACCTCCGGACCACAAGCCCTACGCACGCGAACTAATAGCTCGCGTGCAAGAAAACCCAGAGGAAGACGCCATGGACACATGAAGACCCCTCCCCCTCTGATGAGGGTTGAAAATGCCGTCCCGATCATTCAAACGCTGGCAGTTTGCTGGGCCTCCCCCACGGGGTCTCACCCGGCAGGCGAAGACCGCGCAGAGTGAACGGGGCGGCACGTTAAGAACCAGGTTCACCCCAACGACCCGCTCATATTAATGAGCGGCGGATAGAGACCACCTGAGAGGGGTAAAAAACCCCGGACAGGTTTCCCCGGCTCCCCCCTAGGGGAGAGCATGAGAAGAAGACGGACTTCGAGCGGCATTCGCTTCCGGGCAGCGACGCACTACACTCGAGAAGAAATAGGACAAGAAGAAAAAATACTCTCTTCAGACGGTACCGGAGGCTTCAGAATAGTAATCCCTGTGTTTCACTCCAGCCTGAACCAACGCCCCTACAGTCCACGCTCACCGAACGGCAGTCCACACCGTTCATCGTGGTCCTTCGAGAAGCCGGATTGCTGGAGGAACACCGTTGGTACATCGAGAAGCCGGATCGCTGGAGGAAGACCATTCTGAAGCCGGATCGCTGAAATGCCGACTACGAGAAACATGAAGTCGTCGCAACAAAAAATCGCCGTCACCGAAGCCACAACGTCCGCCGCCACCACGTCGACTACGGCCGCCGGAACGCTGTCCGTCGCTGCCACGCCGTCCGTTGCTGCCACCACGTCGTCTGCGGCTGTCAGAATGCCTTCTGTCGCTGCCACGTCGTCTACCGCCGCCACCACATCGACTACGAACACGTCCGGCGATACGACGACCACAGGAGCCACGGAGACTACCGAAGCCACAGGAACGACAGAGGAGACAGCAAGGAAGAAGGAACCGAAGCACGGCACGGCACGCACGGTTCGCACCACGGCCTCGCAGAAGAAGAAGGCTCTGGCCAAGGCACGGGAGGAGCTACTTCGAAAGGAGGTGGAATTGGCTGCTGCACGTGTCGCCGCCCTGGAAGCCGAATCAGAGGACGACGAGGAAGTAGAAGACGACGACGCTACCGTCAGAAGAGAACGAACGTCGGATTGGGTTCGTCGAAGCACGCTGGCACTCACAATGGAGCCGCATGTACCAGAGATAGAAGAAGTCACCGGCAAGCGTCAGGGGTTCGTCCCATCGAGACCCGTTGAAGAGGATTCGAGAGCGCCGCCGCCACAGCCGAGCAGCGACGCACTTCACCGGGACCACGCACGCCACGTTGACCCACATGCCGCCATGCCTACGATAGCAGCAGCGATGCAGTCGATGAAGAAGGAAGAACCGGTGCTGAAGGTGGGCATCGATTGTAATGAGTTTGCGATCGCCATGCAGATGGCCGCTCGCAACATACTGCCCTCCACAGCGTCAAGAGTCACCGAGTTGCCAGTCTTCAATGGATCGTCGAGCGAGTGGTTACCATGGAAGATGGCCTATGAAGAGAGCGCAAGTCAACTCACAGAACAAGAGAACCTAGCAAGACTGCGCAGAAGCTTGAAGGGGGCCGCAAAGGACGCGGCACGCTCCCTATTCGTCGGGTCTACGACCGCAGAAGAAGTGATGAAGATGTTAGCCGCGAGGTTCGGCCGCCCTGGAGCACTCGTCACAGCCGAACTGAACAAACTCCGCGCGCTACCACGACTCTCGGACAACGCAAGAGACGTCTGCCTCTTCGCAAGCAAGGTGCAGAACGTCGTCGCCACGATACGAGCGCTGAACAAGAGTCACTACCTCTACAACGAAGAAATAGTGAGAAACGTCACAGAGAAGATGCCGTCGGTACTACGCTTCAAGTACTACGATTTCGCCAACGACCAACCGGAGGGACAACCGGACCTCATAACACTCTCTCAGTTCCTGCAAAGGACCGCCGCACGATGTGGAAACTTCGCCCCCGCCGAGGAGATACCGTCCGAAGACCGGCGGGAGTCCGCTCCTAGGAAGACGGCGAAGACATACACGACGCAGGAGAAACCCGCTACACCACCGTGCCCGATGTGTCGACGAGAGGGACACGCTCCATCGGACTGCAAGACGATGAAGGAAGCGGACACATCGGCGAGGTGGGAGCTAGCAAAGACTCATAGGCTGTGTTTCCGCTGCCTCAAAGTAAGAAGATTTCGCCACGCCTGCAAGAGCAAGAGATGTGGAGTAGATGAGTGCACGCAGACTCATCACCCTCTGCTGCACACCACGCGACAACAGCCGGAGAATGAAGTAACAACACACGTCGTCGAGGACAAGTCCGCCGCAGTCACCGCATCGGCAAGGGAAAACGACAAGATCGCGTTCCTGAAGATCCTGCCGATACGAGTCACCGGTCCCACGGGAACGTGCGACACCTACGCGCTACTGGACGACGGGTCGACTTGCACCATCATCGAGACGACGGTGGCGGAGCGAATCGGTGCTACGGGTCCCCCCGCACCATTCTACATGGAAGGTGTGGCCGGGGCACGGATCAACGCAGCTCAATCGACGCGTGTTCACTTCAAGATCCGCGGGCGGAATTCACAAGAATACACAGTGGGGGCACGGACGATGGACAGACTGCAGTTATCACCGCAGTCGGTACCGCGCAGCGTCATCAAGGGCTGTCCACATCTGCGGGACATAGAGAGGGAATTGGTCTATGAAGAGGGCAAACCGACGGTACTGTTGGGGCAAGACAACTGGCACCTACTGCTGGCCCACGAAGTTAGAAGAGGATCCGACACGCAGCCGGTCGCATCACTCACCGACCTGGGATGGGTACTGCACGGTACGAGTCGCGGCAGGACAAGACAGCAGGTGCACAGAATCAGCCACATAGTGACGACACACGAAGAGGAACAATCGATGGAAGAAATGATGAAGCAACATTTCGCGCTCGAATCGCTGGGAATCGCACCGAAGAGGTCTTACAACGAAGAGGAACGTCGCGCCCTACGCATTTTAGAAGAGAAAACTCGTCCGTTACCGGCGGAAGGATACGAGACGGGGTTATTATGGAAGAAGGACGACCCTGTGCCGCCGTACAACTATGAATCGGCAATGCGACGTCTCCAACCGGTCGAAAGGAATTTCGACAAAAATGAAGAACAGTGGCCGCGTGAAGATAGTACGAGCGACGATAGTCAAGCGGAAACGGGAGAAGAACGCGTACACAAGCTACAGAACGCGACGCAGTTGTCTATAGCATTACCCGATCCGTCACGTTTTTCTAATTGGTTGAAACTTGTTCGCAGTTCAGCACGGGTGTTGCAGTTCATCGACCTCCTGCGACCGACCAGTCAACGCTGCACCGCCATCCGAAAGAGAAACAAGAAGAAAGAGAGCGCCGACCCCACTTGGACCCGCACGAAGAAAGTCGATAGAGAGAAGACGAAGATGAAAATCAAGAACAGCAATAGTCCATCTGTGTGTTTCATCCCCATAGACACACACTACCTAGATCGCGCGCGACGGCTATGGATTCGCGCGATACAACAAGAGGCGTTCGGCGACGAAATCGCAGTATTGAAACAAGGGAAACAGCTGCCGTCATCCAGTCGACTCATACAGCTGTCGGTCGTCATAGACAACGACGACATTCTGCGACTTCGAGAATAGCAGCCGCCGCCGATTTGTCAGCCGAGCAACGAGAGCCCCCCATCGTCGACGGAAACCACACCTGGGTGCGCCTATACATCGCATGGGTGCATCGGAAACTTCACCACGGCGGCTTCGAGATCACCACGAACGAGGTGCGACAACACTTGTGGGTGTTGCGCCTACGACACACCGTCCGCAGTGAACTGAAGAGGTGTCAGCTGTGCCGCCTACGAAGAGCAAGACCGGCGCAGCCGTCAACGGGCAACCATCCACAGAGCAGGCTGGCGCATCATCAACGACCGTTCACGTTCACCGGCCTAGACTACTTCGGGCCTATGACCGTGACAGTGGGCCGCACTCACCAGAAACGGTACGGAGTGCTCTTCACCTGCCTAACGACGCGCGCAGTCCACCTAGAAATCGCCGGCAGCCTCAGCACGGACTCCGCCATAATGGCCCTGCGGCGCTTCATAAGCCGCAGAGGGTGTCCCACTGAGCTATGGTCCGACCAAGGCACCAACCTCAAAGGTGCTGACGTCGAACTGAAGAAAGCAGCCGAGGAAGCCATCCAAGAAGAGTCATCAGTCCATTTCATCCGGTGGCGCTACATTCCCCCGAGCGCACCCTTCATGGGAGGTGCGTGGGAACGGTTGGTGCGTAGCGTGAAGACCGCACTAGCCACCACGTTGAACGAGCGGGCCCCCAAGGAAGAGGTCCTCCACACTCTGCTGGTCGAGGTCGAGCACACCCTCAATAGTCGACCGCTAACCCACGTGTCAACATCGGCAGACGACGATGCGCCCTAACCCCCAATCACTTCATATTGGGCGGTCCATCGCGCGTCCCACTGCCAGGCAGCTTCACAGAGAGCGACGCGGCGGGACACAAGGAGTGGCGTGCCAGCCAGAGGCTAGCTGACTGCTTCTTGAACCGGTGGGTGAAGGAGTACCTACCCGAGTTGCAACACCGGCGGGAGCCCCGAGCTACACACGGAGCCATCAAAATGGACGACCTGGTCCTGATAGCTGATGGGACCTTGCCTCGCAACACGTGGCCGCGAGGCGTGGTGGTGGCGACCTACCCTGGACCAGACGGCGAGATCCGAGCAGTCGACGTGCGGACGAACAAGGGCATCCTACGGCGACCCACTAAGAAGCTGATCATACTGCCCACATCGACATCGAGCAACGCGAACACGAGTTAACTCCAGCTACGAGAGCTGCGGCGGGAGATTATGTTCGCGACATTATTTGTATATATCGTAATTTATAGTTGTTAAGTCCTAGTTAATCGTTTTGTATTCTGTTATTTTATATAGATTTACATAGATTTAAGATAGTGTAAGTTAAATAAAGTATTCCTTTGCGTGTTGTCATTATTACCTACGAATAGAAATTGTAACAATAAATAGAATTAAGAAATTGTAAATTGAAATAAAATAAATAAATAGACGCTATAGAGTACCGATCTGAAGAGACACGCGTCTCGTTCATTTTCGCCCCGTCCCGCTCGCACAGATCGCTATCGCGAGTTGGAAACGTTATCGTGCGAGCGGGCGGGTATAAAGATAGGCCGCCTCCCGTCGAGCGGCATTCGCTTCCGGGCAGCGACGCACTACACTCGAGAAGAAATAGGACAAGAAGAAAAAATACTCTCTTCAGACGGTACCGGAGGCTTCAGAATAGTAATCCCTGTGTTTCACTCCAGCCTGAACCAACGCCCCTACAGTCCACGCTCACCGAACGGCAGTCCACACCGTTCAATATCTAAATACTAAAATAGTGGTATTTATACAACATGAACAATGGTCACAATTTCAAATCGAGTCCTTACCTTTTCATTGCTATCTTGTGTTCTTAATAGCGATTATTCTACTATTGTATTAAAAAAAAAAGTTTATTCTTACCATCATCTTCATCGAAGTCCATCATCAACATACGGTCATCTGATTCCGCTATTATCTCATCGATCCACACAGCAATCTGGGTATTAAGTTTATTTATTATTTTAAAAAGTATATACAACAGTAGAAAGAAAAGAAAAAAAGCAAGAAATACTCTTATTCAAGTAAACTTAGATTTAAGCATTTTTAAATAGTCATTGTTTTATTAAATCATTAATTAAATCAATCAATCAGTGTAAATACAGACATTAATTATAATTGATATAAATGATATATACTTGCATTTTGAATTTATGTTAAAAAGTTGTTAAATGTAGACATAATTATATAAACAATGTGATTGCAGTAACACATGATACCTTATCCGACATTTCCATCATGAAGCGCGATTTAGGATGAATGCAACGCCTGGACGGTGTCTTCATATGCATAACGTGGTTGCAAATCTCATCCAAGATAATGTTGGATAACCTTAACATTCTGTTTAAAATACATAAAATTTTAGTACAGTTGACCTAAAGACCTATCTGAATAAGAACTTAGGTTGTGACAAAGCAACTACAAGGAGAAAAAGCTTTGGTTATAATTTTTATGTTAACTAAATCTACACTGGATAATAAGTTATAATCGTCGTTTATAAACGCACACCGTGAATATCATAAAATACACATATTCAGTCTAGGTTCCAAGTATAAATAAACATTACTACCCATAGTCCTTAAGCAATTATACATACACTTGTTCAAGCATTCTTGTCTTCTAGTGAACAAAGGTGTTGTTTCATTTGTCAGTCGTTTTCATAAACAATTGAGGGTTTTAACTTACAGGAGATTCTTGTTCTTTGACTAGCTTATTAATATTCCAATGTTAGGAATGGTCTGCCTAGTAGCCTGCTATTACAGTCTGGTAAAGCTTATATAGGATTTCACCTCGAAGTTTCTTTCTCTTGGGTTTTGGGTGTTTTATTTCTGTAATCACCTTTTACGACATTCTGAGACTGAAAAAGAATATTGGATTCTATCTCCCTGACTATGCGAATGGTTGGTCTTTGTTCTTCAGCCTGCGATTTTTAAAATAATTTAAATTAACCTGTCAGCGAGAGCGTAGTGACCAGACCGTGATAGTCTTTGTTGGATGCCTTTGGCGAAGGCTATAGTTGCGTTCCGTGCCCACACGAATCTCTTGTCAGTGCATACAGCTAAAACGTTCTTCTTTATTTGGTTGACTCGTGTCCTTCAATTTAAGAAAAAAAAAAGTACAAATAAGAGTTTACTTGTAATGTGTCCCAATAATTCCATCATATCACCAATGACGAATGACTTATATCACGAGTACACCATATATTTGATAGGAATAATGATTAAGTAAATTATGGTTATACGAACACTGCATTTACGCAGAAAGAGACTACACAAATTTTCTTTAGAAATAATAACAAAATTCAAAAAAATATCAAAAATAAATTACGTGTTACTTTTCTTTTTTGTCTTGCGTAAATTAACGAAGTACTCATAGGCTTGATCCGGTTTGAAGGGCTCATCTGCATCCAACATTGATCGTAAACGAGCAATCTGTAAAACAATAAACATTAGGGCTTAGGACAGATCCTTGTGGCGTTCTACCAACACAGCAGATTTGTACTATTCCCAACGCTATGCAATTACGTTTATGAATATCGAATATTTTTATTTAGTCCATAAAAAAAATGGCAAGGCAAAATTTACCTCGTATAATGTTTGATAACAAACCGTTTCTGGTGGCAATGTATGTGCGTATTCCCGCCAAAGGTATATAATAGCTCTTCGTCTGGGCTTCGATATATGTTCCAGACGGTCTGAGAGCACGGCGCCGTGCCGCCGTAAGCAACGCATGTGAGCCCGCGTCGCTCGTCTCGACAATTTCACGTCTGTGGCTTTTGGGCCTCTGGAAATATTTTCAGTTTGATGGAAATACGATTATGATAACTGAAATTGAATTATTTTTTTATAACTTGACATAAGCTTCAGGCGCTAATTTATTTAAAATTAGTTTGATCTGAATTAAAGCCAAGCCTTTTCTGAAGTTTGTTAACAATCTAATAATGGTTTGAAAAAAACGTGAGCCTGTGAGCCCCATCTTAGGGCATATCATTACTTTCCATCTGGTGAGATCGTGTTCAATCGCGGTACCATTACTACAGTAAAAAAAATAGACTTCAGTCAAGTTATTATGGGTTTAGTATAGGAGTAAGCTATATAGATTACTCCTATAGGGTGCTACCAAATTATCTACATTCCCTTCCAGGGGATACAGTAGATATCTAGTAGTTATTACAAATGTACTATCGTCGCAAATAATCATACGGCCCTTTCAATAGTAAATGGGCTTACTGTAACCTAGGGACGCCTGTAAAACCAGGGATGTCACGCGCGCATTACTTTAAAAAGTCTTAATACGTCCTTATTTAAGAACCCCACGCTGTAGTCTCTAGCAGAGAGTCTCGGCAGAAAAATCATTCCACAACCTAAGTGTTCGCAGCAGGAAGCTCCTCTGAAATCGTACTGTGCGCGACCATACTGGTTCTAAGGTATGAACTTGGTTCCGAACTGGCAAAGACATCGAATAAAATAGGCACACTAAAATTTTGTTGTGAATTGAGAACCTCCACATTTTGAAGTAGGTTAAAAAGTACTATTACAAAAATTGAGATTCCTAAATATTTTTTGACATTGATACATGATATTGATTTGTTAAAAGAAACTCTATGAGGCGGAAATACGTATTTAAACAATTTGGTAAAATTTTTTGAAGAAAAGTCAAATGACCTGGGACGGGCCGGCTTCGGTGATGGTCGAATAGGCCTCTGTAGTGTGGATTTGTGCTGCATCCTGAGGTCCCGGCCGGCGACAATAGTGTCGGCAATCGACGACGGCGCTGGTTCTGTTGCGTAGGGAGGATACGGCGGGAACGATGTCCGCAGAGCTGGACTAGCTGTTGCAATAGCAGCTGTACTGTGTAGTTTATTTATGCCCGCACGAGACATATCATCATATTAGCCGTTAACTGTTTACTGCTGAATAGGAGTCTTCCCCATAAGGAGAGTTTTGCAAGTAGTTGCCACGCTTGACTGGCGGGGTAGCAACCACAATTGGCCTTTTAGGGATGATTTAGGAGGGACGCTGCTGCCCATCCCTTAGTTGCCTCTTACGACACTTATGGGAAAGGAAGGGGTGGCCTATTCTATGCCGGGACCACATGGATCACGAGACGTTTCATAAGATCTGAATGATTTAGGTGGTTTTCTTATACAGTTGATTTCATGTGAAAGAACTTAATAAAGTCTTTCATCATTCATTACATATTACATGATCTTCCTTCAAAACCGAGGGGAAATTAATTAAATGTAATTAATTTCCCCTCGGTTTTGAAGGAAGAAAGTACCAAGCTACTTCTGAGTCGGTGGGGTATAAAAGTTTATTGAAAGCAAACACCCATTTGCACTTAATAGTTACGAAATGATCATGTGTATATTCTCCTAATAGACGATTTCCGTGGCAGTAAGCACAGTTTTGCATAATGAGGTCCTGGATTCGATTTTCGATCAGGTTAATTTTTGGAAATGATTTTTTTAATTAGTCTGGATAGGGGTGTTTTGGTTCGTGTCCCCAAATATTCGTAGCCTGGTTTCTTATAAAAAAGGGTATTCTAACTTGAGGTCAGAACGATCGGAGTGGTTATGTAGGTACATATTTTTATAATTACACATATAGACATTACGATTACCTATTTCGAACAGTAGTAGCGGTTCGTTTAGTGTTAATATTCAGTCTCCGTGGTAATATATCAAAACAACTAGTAGAATATGATTGCAATTAAACAAATATACTTAAATGTATAAAGTGTACCTTCTTCGGGCTCAGAAACCGCCATTTCGCTAGGGGCAAATTCAGACGCTGTTCCAGAAGGTTCCACTGAATTAGCCATCTTGACTTTTTTATATTAAATAAACCAACCCTAGAAACAGTCCTATATTATTTGCTTAAATACATGCGTAGTTAATGGAGATCATTGATTGCATTTCAAGTATGACAGAACGTTTTTTCTTCGATATTTGAAAAATTGAACGATGTTTTATTCAAGTCGTTATTCTTCTTGTCAATGGCTTAAGAGCGTTCATACTTTTGCTTACCAAAATGTGACAACGTTGCAATTACCTATCAATATACAATATTAATAAAAAAAAAAACAATATTATTGATTGAAGTAAATACACATGGATTATATGCTGTCGGGTTAATTTAGATGCATCACTATTTTTTTAAATAAATTATTTCTAAAACTAACGTTTTAATTTGATAGTTTCGCGAAGGTATTATTTTATTTAACATCGTAAACTAAATTTATTATATTTTTATTTCAATCTATTAGAAATTTAATTAATATTGGTCCTTAAAGTTTTTTATATAATTTTCAATGTGTAATTTGAAAATAGTTTGAAAATGTAATTTTCAATTGAAATTTAAATTTTAAAGATTTGTTTAGAAAATAGCAATTCAGAATCGACCCTATAGCATACTGACATAGATTAAGGATAATTATCTGCGATACAAAGAATACGGTATAAATCAAAGATTTCGGTGTAATTCCTCGTTCTTAGGTAGCAATAGCTAAAAAATCATCACGTAAATAAATAGAATTAACTTGGCATCTTATTTATTGTGTAAATAAATAAATACTTTTTAAACTATAAATTCTACATACATATATCACAGAAAATCTTATTTTAAATTACAGGAATAAACTTTGTGAAAGAGAATATATTACCAAAAATTGCAAAACATGTGTATAAAATTAACATGAAATACAAACATAATAGATTTAGGAATTTCTCGATTTTTACATATAGGTATAATATACAAGCGTCTCTCTTCTCTGACGTTTTAAAAATAACCATTATCTGCGTATGTAATATTATTGTACTGCTCCTTAAAAAGAGCACAATATTCCCAGTCATGTCTATAAATGAAAGTTCCTGCTCCTTATACTGCGCTGGGCACTAGACAGTTCTAGGATGAGCACGACTCACTCGGCCTCCTTCTAAATACGCTTATAATAGTCTTTATAAATAATTTATTAATTTAGTATTATAGTTTAAACTAAATTAATAAATTTATATTGTTTATACTACATTATCTAGACATCGTCCTCATCCAAAAAATCCTCATATACGTCGTTGTCATCATTTTCCATGTTATCATTATATGTATGGTTGGCACATCGCGCATTTATGTTAGGACAGACCAATATTTCATAGTTTTCATGGGCTATTTCTCTACCATCGTATGGTATGTAACAGACAGAGTGAGAGGGCTGGACCTTTCCAGGGATAAGGTGTCCATTTTGGTAAGCACGTCCTATGAAGAGTTTTTTTCTGCCATCCTCAGAATAGCCCCCTTCGACTGCAGATACTGGGATTTTAGATTTACACGTTGGTACCCATACGCAATCATATCCAACTAAAACCTGGTAAAATAGAAATATATAAGATCAGTATATGATAAAAAATAAACTTAGAATTACATTAGTTATTTAACAATAAAAACACAAACATCCCTTAACAGGTCATAAGGAAGTCTTTCTATGTATTACATCGAAGTAGCATACCTAAAATACTGGCAGCATTACCTCTTTCGATAGCAATATTTATTTCTTTTCGCAATATAGTATATGTATCTATCCATACCTACTAACATCTCTTGGGTCACCAGTTATTACGATGAGGCACACTGTAACCTTCTTATTAAGTACTTATATACGTACGTACTATAAACGCATATATAACATATATTGCCTCACATCATTTATTATATACTATTCGTTTGATTTTATGTTATTTACATTCTATGCTGTGTGATCCCGGCATAGAATGGATCACTTATTCCTTTTCCATGGGTGTCGTAAGGAGCAACTCAAGGTCGAGGGATAGGTAGTAGTGTGTTTTTTTAAAACATCACCAGAGAGAGACTTTGTAGAAAAGCCGATTGCTTGGGTACCTCTGTCCCATTCGTGTTTCAACCGTGAAGCAGTTGTGTTTGCATGGCTGTGTTTCGGTTTGAAGAGTGGGATATGGCGTGAATTTACTGGGTACAGAGGAATAACACCTGAGTCCTCAGGAATGGCAACGCATGGAGGGTATCATGGGCAAAACAGTATACTCTGTTATTTCCATGGTACTGCTCATGTCTATAGGCGACGGTTACCACTTTCCATCAGGTGGGCCGTCAGCTTGTTTGCCATTCTAAGTTGTATAAAAAAAACCTAACTGCGGTAGTCAACTTGTTAGCCAAGTGTGGCAACTACTGATAAAATTTCCTAATAGGGCGAGGTCTATGTTCAGCCGCGGACAGTTAACGGCTGATTAATGATGATACTATTCATAAATAATAACTAAGTAGTTTTTTTTTTTACCTCAAATTCCTGTTTCTCGTGCTCTTGGCCACCCCATGATATATAACCCACTCCTTCAGATGACACAAATTTGCCAGGTGTCAATGACCCGTTGTGTTTGGACCTTATGATATACAGGGCGTCATTCTCATAACCTCCAATTACTGCACCATCAGGCAACTGATTATCAGCTTGCACCCATTGAACATGACCACCAGTCACTGGCAGTACTTCTGGTTCTTTTATCAGTGGTGGTACTATAACATAATGAAGTTAGTTTTATGCTTATAACTCCAAAAAAGTGAGTAAAACACATTCAAAAAAGAAAATATAAACCTGTTTGTATTACTCTTGTTTCTGCTATTACAAATAAGGTTTATTATACTTAATAAAATACCTTTAATTATTATTTATTTTTATATAATATATAAATATGATTAACAACAACAGTTCATTATATAATATTTTTTAATTCTTTAATAAAGTAAATACTTTGCAAAATAATGTTACAAGTTTAATCCTATTATTATTTAAATTTTATTGAACACATCCCATCACAACACATAATACATACAGAAATATGAGTGGAAAACAAATGTACAAACGTTTCTTACAACATGTTTATAAAATTGTGTGGATGCCTAGTGTATTCACTTTATAAATAACATTTGATTACAAGGTACTTTTAATCAGTTGCTTACAGACATTAAAAACACCATGAACATAACAAAATACCTTATGATGCCTATATTACTCCACATGCATTGCTATTCCTGAGATATAAGGCACCTCTGTTCTCTGTAATTTTACTATAATCATGCAAGCGCAGCTGTTAAGTGGTGGAAACAAGAGTGGGATATAGGATAAATATAAATAATTAAGTTAAAAAAAATTGTTATATTAGCCAGGTAACTACTATGAATTTCCAGGGGGGAAGGGATTTTTAGTAATGCAGATTACCAGTCCCATTGCTAACAATATACCCTATTAGGTTGACCTCCAGGTGCTCCCCTTGGAAACCATCATGCTAAATCACAGGTGTATTTAGCATGATAGTCTGACTGATCTACTCTTTCATTCTCACTTATCATCTTTCACTGGTGCACCACCAGCATATACCATTAGGGTAGGCAGAGTTGCCATTCCATTATCACCCATTAAAAAAAAACTATGAATTTCTAAGTTTTAATATAAAACAACTTACATTCAAATCTCCAATGGACAACATTAAAAAAATCAGTTCTTCCCTTCCCAGCAAACATTACATATTTTAACTTCTTTAATTCTGTACCTGGCAAGGTAACTATAGGTTTATTTTCACCATCTCTACCAAATTTTATAGACGAACCATGCCATGAGAGCCAGAAACTTCTATATTCATCTGCACTTAAGATATTGGGTGTTTCAACAGTTTGCCCTGGGGCCCCATCAGCCTGTCTTATTGAGGTGTGATTAAGATTGTATCCTATTATAATCTGTAATTAACAATGTTACTAGAAAAATTATAATATCTGTTTCATAGAGACTATGATAGCACTTTTGACATTTACACCCTAAACTCTGTAAATATTGACAGCTACATAGGAGTAAACACTATAAAGTACATTGTTTACTAATATTGATATATAAGTACTGCTAGAACAAAAACTTATGAACATAATAAATTCAAATTTCTTTTGTAGTTATGTAATTAACATTTTTAATTATTAAGAGTGTTTTAAATTTTTCATGATTGTTCAAATGTGATGATGAATATGAATGATCATTCTTTATTTTTAACTACATATATATTTATAGTTTTTTTTTTATTTTGAATAGAATAAATGTCATTATAATGAAATGCACTAAGTATTACACCTAACAACTTATTAACATGAAACTATGATTTAAATTACAAAAATTCTATTAAATTTAATGATCATGGTAATGTTTGTTTTTTCTTTTTTAAGTATATAATGACTCTAATACAGACACAGATTGGTAAAGTCTGTACCTTAAAAATATTAGTGTTACACTATTTTCAGTAATGTTACAAAAGCTTTATATTGGCAGCATTCTTTTTCTTAAGAAATCCTTTAGAAAATGTCAATATATATAATGCTGTAAAACTTTGAATTAAACTAAATATAAAAACTTTTAATTGATGTTCAAATACCTAGAATCAAAATAGAATAGGCAGTAATCATATTTTGTTTACCCAATATTCGCAGTTTTCATCAATATTCTTTGCCAATCCGATGGCAGCATTTCCAGAATCAGCCTTTATATCAACCTTAAGACCACAGAAAGGAACTCTGTAAAACATACTGTTTTCTTCAGGGTAAGTTGTAATCTCTGGAAAAAAATAATATTAAAATTAGAACATTTCATCAATATTGTGCAACATGTATTAGTCATACATGTCATTTCCCAAATAGGGTGACGTCAGGCAGGCGACCGGTCGTAAAACTATAAGCCAAATCTTTTTGTAATATTGATAAAAACATATTACCCCAAATAATAATTGGGATAAGGGTAGGAAGATGATGATTAGTCATACATTTTGTAGTCATATTTAACTACTTCATAACATAACTTTTTATATAAATTTATATATTATTACAAATAGTATCATAAAACAATTGTTTACAATAATAGTTGCCTTTAGCCAAAATGTATAATAACAAATAATTTTTACCTATTTGGTCACCCATTATTCACTCGATTTTCTAAAAAATATAATAATAAAAGTTAAAGATTTACTTAGAAGATGGATCTAGATCTAGTACACAGATTAAAGAGACTATGTTTAAAGATCTAGTATATAATAATTAATAAAATAAAAAATAAAAATAATCACAAATTAGAAAGATTATGTATGCCTATAATCATAGATTAGACTATGAATACATTTTTGTTGTTGTTGTACCTACGAAAACCACAGAATAAGTAAAGGAAAACGGGGTGAATACCTATTCACCCCGTTTTCGGTTTGTATGTATCAAATAGAATTTTACATTTCAATTTTTTCATTATGTTAGACAAATTATCATCTTTTACGCATTCTAAGTATCTTTGGTTGTTTAAATTATATGATTACTAGCGACCCGCCCCGGTTTCGCACGGGTGCAATGCTGATACTAAATGTACCTACCTACTACAGAATGTTAGGGGGAAAAGGATTGTTAGTAATGGAGACTGAGAATCCCATTACTAGCAATATACTCAATCAGGTCGACCTCCTCGTGATTCTCCCTGGAAACTATCATGGTATATTCCTGATGAATTCATCATAATGGGCTAACTGACCTGTTTTCATTCTCATCTATTATCTGGTGCTCCGCCAGCGTATCCCGTTAGCGCAGGCGGGGTTACCATACCATTTTCACCCATAAAAAAAACTACAGAATGTTATTATAAATAACATTTACAGCTTTTTTGTCATTAGACAATACAAACATTATAAAGTGCTATAGGGCGAAGTGGGGCATTCGACGTGCTATTATATAGGCACGCGCCGCCGGCCAGGCCGATACCGCCGCACCGCTTTTTTCCTGCATTTTAAATCTGTAATATCTTTAGAAATTTCGTTTAAATTACATGCTGTAATGGGCCATATTGATCTATATTAAATGGACAATGTATTTAACACTTCGTAAATAAGCCATTTTTTCTCGTAAAATGGTTATTGTGGGTTATCTTTAAGAGATAGACATATACCATCGCGGACTTTTTTGTTGACCTTTTTAAGATGTACAATACTGCAGTACATTATTTTGATTTATCTCGTGGGGTTCAGCCAGCATTTGCAATGTAAGCATAAAAAATGTGTTTATTTACGACATCACATTAGAAACCTCTAAATTTATCAGTGTTTCTCTATAATATTATTCATGTATTATATATATAAACCTTCCTCTTGAATCACTCTATCTATTAAAGAAAAGCGCTGAACAATTCGTTGTGTAATTATAAAGATTTAAGCATACATAGGGACGGACAGACAGCTACAGCGACTTTGTTTTATACTATGTAGTGATGATGATGATGATGATAGAGATAGTGATGATAAAATAGAAGATAATTTAAAAAGTAGACAGTAGCTGATTAATTATAGAAAAATGTGCTTTATCCCCATTTATACTGGATCCGGGGTGATTTGGAACAAACAGGTATCACGTCAGCTTTTAATTGTCCACTACTGAACGTAAGCCTCCTTTTGAGGGATTTTGCAGTAGTTGCCATGCTTGGCAGGCGAATTGGTAACCGCAGTCAAGCTTCAAAGATGTTTTAAGAAGGGACGTTGCCACCTATCTCTCGCTCTCCCTTGGTCGATACTTACGACACCCACGGGAAAGGAAGGGGTGGCCTATTCTATGCCGGGACCACACGGAGAAAGGCAAAGGGTTATTAAAATATATTATATGTATACACAGTAATTAAATAAACATTATTTAACAATAAATATTCTAAGTTATTTGACAATTTACTTTTTTAGTCGACTGATTGGGTATCTGTCTCATTCGTGTCTTTGTACATGATCTTCTTACATGATTGTAGTTTTGTTTGAAAGGTAGTATCATATAAGGTAGGTACATAAGGTATCTATGTACCTTACGTATGACATAAAACCTCAAAATGGCAAATAATAAGGAGCAGAATGGGCATCACAGTGTATTCTGTGAATTTCAGGATACTGTTCATATCTATAGGCGACGATTACCATTTTCTTCCGGTGGATCGTTAGCTTGTTTGAAATTAAAGTATCAAAAAAATTATAAAAACAAAAGAAATGTAATTTTCAATAATTTATATTATCTTTTAAATTTTGTAAATGTATTTGAATATGAATAAAGGTATGCCAGACAGATATCAAATCAGAAATGCTATAAAAAACTTTGGTGAATGTGAAGCAGAAGAGAAATTAATGAAATTATTTGACGACATCAAACTCTTCTGAAAGGAGATAAGGACTTTGTGGTTATTTGATTTCTATAATGGAGAGAATAAGAATTAAAAATTATTACGTGTTAAACTAAAAAAAAAAACATATTTTGAGGAAACCCGCCTACCAAGCGTGGCAACTACGGGCAGAACCTTCTATATGGGGGAGGTTATGTTCAGCAGGAGTGAACGGCTGATACAACAACCTCTATGCTAAGCCACTGTCCATGTAATATATGAATTTGAATCGGTTTGAATGGTGTGATATGATAATGAAATTACAGGGCATGTTGGCTCAACGTCTTAGTCCTCAGGAATGACAACACATGAGTGGTAAGTATATATTTATGGGTGTCATAATGCATTCAGTGATACCCTTGGTGCTGTTCATATTTATAAGCGACGATTACCACTTTCCTTAGGAGGCCGTCAGCTTGTATCCCATTTTAAGTTGCACAAAAAAATTACAAAGAAAATAGTCTTCAAATGGTATGAATTTATTTCAATTTGATTGCCATGAATGCGATAAAAATTGCTGCTGACTATTGTGAACACTTGTTTAATAATAATTTGTGATAGGTTATGTTAATTTGTGTGGAAGATTAATAATTAATGTAGACATGTATAATATTAAAATAATTTAATAAAAGTAAATTAACAGTTGTACATAGAACACGAAACAATAAAAATAATTGTACGGTGCGCATTACTCGCGTGGTACCTACTAAGCTATCATAGGCACAGCGTGATGTCCTTATATTTGTTCTGTTTGTTAATCCTAATATATCGCAATATTTTATTAAGCATATTGCAATTTACGTGAACATCTCATATAAGCAGCCTTCGTTCATAACAATCACTTAGCGAAGACTTATATCAAAACGTTACAATAATAATCATCATTATGTCATGTCGATTGTGCTTAAGCCATAAGAATTTCATAATCAGGGAAGCCAAGTTCTTGTCCTCCGAACGAGATGTAACAGACTCCGTGGGACTGTTGTACTTTGCCTGTAGTGACGCTGCCTTCGTGACGTACACGCCCTATGAAAAGAGTCTCGCCGTCTTCGGTTTGTCCGCCTGGGAATGCACCAGGTGGTACATTGGAGCCGTTTGTGGGCACCCAGTTATTGGGGCCACCGACTAAAACCTGCAAAATTAAATAAGTGAAACTAATATGTTTTTTTTTTTTATGCAACTTAGAATGGCAAACAACCTGACTGACGGCCCACCTGATGGAAAATGGTGACCTAGACATAAGTGCCATGGATATAACAGAGTATATGTTATCGATGTTGCATAAGATTATACAATTTCAACAAGTATATGTATATATATATATATATATATATTGTGTTTAAGTTTGAAATTACTGGGTACGTGTCTCTAGAAGCCTTTGCAAAATTGCAAGCGTTCGGGGGGTGCGGTAGTCAGTTACCGTCAGGCAGGCCGTATGCTTGCTATCCTCAACAGTCCACACAATATATAAATAATAGTTACGTCGTAGTACGTAGGATGTGAGTAAACCAACCTGGTAAGTAGGTTTTCCATGTTCTTGTCCACCCCATGGCACGTATGCACAACCGTGTGAGGCTACCAGTTTTCCTGGCAAAATAGCGCCTTCGTGTTGTGCTCTAGCGACGTAAAGAGGTTCCCCATTGGAATCCTGGCCGCCCAGAACGGCTTCAGGTGGCACTTGGCCTCCGGATGCTTCAGCCCACACACCCGCACCGCCTGGCGCAGGACCGCCTGGATATCCAGGTGGAGTGCTGTAGAGAGCTGCAGCTTGCGGCGCTGATGGTTGTGCTGTAATTTTATATTGCAAATCATTATTTGTACTATTTATCATGAAGTTTATAAAATCGTTAATATTGATAAATGTGTTATAATAATATATAATAAGTTTAAATTATCAGGATGTGCATATAAATTATTATATACAATATGTAATAAAAAAATATAAGTAAGCAAGCGTTAAATTCTTATCAAGTAGTTGTGTAGGATGCTATTATTTTTAACACAGAAATTGTCATGCATTGCGTATTAAGATTAATTATTTTATTTTTTATTAAAAAAAAAAAAACCAACAGCAAAAAAATTCATAATAAAAAAGACAGTAAAGACAAAAAGCCTTAGGTATTAAGATTTAGATTTTAGGATTCTTCGTAAACATTGAGCTTTGTTTGGGCATGGGCTTCACTTTATATAATATGAGAAGCATATTGGCTTTTTATTACTATACTAACTAAAAGTCTACTTTTTACGAATCATAATAGGATTTGTTTTGCATAAGAGAATAATATTCACAGGCTGATAGATACATTTCCAACGGTAGGTTCCAAGCAAATCCTATTATGATTTGCGTATAACGTGATTTTTAACTCCTTACTGTGCGATTTTTAACGACCGTTCCTAATCTAGTGCTGGTATAAAGTGATTTATTCCCCTAATTTCCTTTTTACTCTCTCTTCAAGATATCTATCTTGAGGATGTAAAAAGATTGGTGATACATTGTTACACAAATATTGGTAATACATTACCTATTGTTAATTAGAATTTTGTAATTAATTATCTAAAATCACTGCAATGTAACACCATGAGAGCATTGAGAGCATCAAAAGCGTGACAGTATTACCAAATAAAAAAATAAGTTATAAGAAACAAGCATGTTACAAGAAGTGGAGATTAGAATTGTCACAAAATGTACCCAACATACCACAAAATATCACATCGTCATCCTGAGGCAGAGATCGAGATCAAAACCAAGATCAAGATCGTACGTAATTGGTGTTGCACAAACATTAAGAACTACGTACTCCTTTTATAACATTGTATAATTGGTTAGTTCACTAGTTAAAGTGCAAGTATTTGAAAATTGCAAGAATATAATTTAATTAACAACGATTATGTAAGTATACCTAATTCGATCTAGAACAGTATAGGTAAATACTACGAACTGTAATGGAATGCACATTATTAGAATTCAGCAATTAACACCAAAAGCGTCTCATTCACAAAACATAATATTGAATGGGAAACTCAACGATTTTGCGCGCTGGAACCAAGGAAATGTGCTATACGCCATTGTCCGCGGGCACCGTATCCAGTACGCACGCCAAAGTGTGTTATGGGGAAAGGTGCTGGGTCCACCCAGTCCATAAGTACCGCGCCATTAGAACCGTCGCGTACAAGAAGGCGACCACATTTCCATTCAATTAGGAATTTCCTAAATTCGTTGGGATTCATAAGGCCAGGTGTCGGGAGGGTTACCTACGAACATTCCATTTATGTATTTCTCGTCTCAACGAATAGTTGAACAATAATAGCGACAATTAGCGAACACCGATTAACACCCTACCTTATCTGGCTTCTGTCTGTTGTATCTAATAACGGACTGGCTATTTTCCCAGCCACCGAGGATTATTTCGTACATAGGATCGACTTCTGCGGCAGTGCTGGTCAAACACACATGACAGTTGTGTGGACCACGATACTGAAGTTCCAATAATCCAGTAGCAACAGGCCCAAATTTGTATTCAAGCTGGTCTGGAGTATCGAACTCAGCCCCCTCTGCACCACAAGGATAATTTTGGATAAAAAAGAATTTTTACATTGGGTACATTTTGCAATGAGTAGCTAATGTTTATAGACTTACCTTCGATTTTCCATGTACCAGTAGCACCCCATCCTGTGCAAACTCCAACAAAGCCAACAGGGAATGGTTCAGGGTCTGTCCAAGAAATAAATGGAATGACTTCTCCTTCTCGGCCAGCTGACACTACACCACCATCCCAACGCACCCAGAAACCACGGAATTCTCCACCGTTCAAAATTCCAGGAGTGTCGACTTCAACTTTATCGGGCTTCGTTCTGTTCCTTCTGATTACACTCTTTGTGTTTCCCCAACCGCCAATAAAAACCTAAGAAAGAAATATTATTTATACATTAAATTTTTAAAACGACTTTACGAGTAAAAAGGAAGAAGGTTTTTTTCGTAATGTCATGGATCAAAAGCGCTTGTATTTTTTTTTTTTTGTGTTTCGTTACTTGTTAATCTTTGCCAAATATGAACTAATTTTGATAATTATTTTTACAATAATTCATGTTATGCATGAAAATAAGAGAGAATTTTTTTGAGTAGTAAAATCTTTAATTATTATTTAAATACTACGAACCTCATACATGGGGTCGGACTCCTGAGGGCCCAAGGTAAGTGCCAGATGTGCATCATTTGGTGTGCGTACTTTGAATGTCACGGATCCGCTTGATACAGGAAAGAATTGATATTGGAGGTTGTCCTCCGTGGCTACATCTGAAAAATAAAAATTAGTTCATTGTATAATTGATTAAACATTAATTTTATGAAATTGTTAGGAGGATGAGTTTATTTTACATTGTTTTGATACATTTTAATCTTATTTTATTGATATAATAAAATTGTAACTAGACGATGTCTGTATGTGTGAAATATTAGATAGGCAATAAAAGCCAAAATAATATTTTTTAGAAATTTTGTCTGTCTGTATGTTTGTAAATTGCTGGGAAATTGTTTTTATTTTAGTTCAGTATCAATACTTAACTAATATAATAAAATTGTAACTAGTCAATCTCTTTATATGGGAGATGTTTATTTTATAACATACGAGGCAAACGATATTAGATAACATAAGCTAAAATATTAATTTTTAGAATTTTTTTCCAGCATCACACATTAACTATTGCATCAGATTGATGAAGTTTTAACATTCGTGTTCCTGAAGATCTAACTTAAAAGCCGGTGTGTTTTATATTGATACGCCATCCAGAAGTGATGCATTCGATTGGATTTCCTATTTCTGAAATCTATATGTAAGAAAAAGTTAATTTAATAATATACTTAAGTGTTATAAAATTTACTTTTTTTCGTATAGTATTTTATTCTATATTATTATGGTCGGTGAATGTTTTTCTTTCTTTCTCATACAGATCTTGTATATTATAGTAATCTGCATCTTCACTATTGTATGGATATTTTGTACAATTTTATTAATTACATTATAGATCGTGATATACGTGTTGTTACTCAAGATTCAAATTGATTTTAATTAAATTATTTATATGCATATAATATTGTCGCCTACATATCACTTTACTTAATAACCACATTGATTAGGTATAATAAAATCCTCGATCTATCACGTAACATTTATTTTTACATTTATGAATCACTACTGCATTATACATATATGCAATAGAAAAATATTCAGAATTATTGTCGATCTGTTATGCTTCACTTGTATTATGTAAAAATTACCTATAGGTATGAAATGTGCCAGAATATCTTTCCAGCTCCACTTTTCATTTCAACACACACTATTTTTACATACAATGTAAAGAATGCGATACCTAACAATAAATGAGAGTATTCTTACCTACTTATATGACCATTGCTTATAAATATCTGAAACTCAGTTTGATAGTCTGTATGTCTGATTGATACGCCTTCTTTTCCTGCTACTTAACCGATGTGAATTAATTAACAGACAGATTTAATTTGAAGACACGCAAGACGCGTGATGTCATCAGATAAGTATTTGATTAATCCGAATTAATTGTATGAGCAATCAGGTAGTAGGAAGTATTTACAAAAGGGCGGAGGTATTGTTAGTAATAGGGATTTGCAACCTTCATTGCTAGTCATATACCCTATTAGATTTCCTATTGCTAGCAATATACCCAACCAGGTCGACCTCATCATGATCATCATGATGGGCTAACTGGCCTGTTTTCATTCTCATCTATCACCATTCGCTGGTGCTCCGCCAGCGTATCCCATTAGCGTAGGCGGGGTTACCATACCATTTTCACCCATAAAAAAAAATACCCTATTAGACTAACTCCTCGTGGTCCCCCTGGAAACCATACTGCTTAATTCCAAATAAAATTATCATGATGGGCTCACCAATCTACCTTTTCATCTTCTCCCATCATCGCTCACTAGTACCCCATTAGTATATGCCGTTAGCGCAGGTTGTTATCATACATTATTATCCATAAAGAAGTGTTAACAAGTTAATAAATGATAGGATTTTGTTTGCCACCACTGGTCTGTATGATGAATAATTCAAAATATGCTAGAGATTTTATATTCTATGGACGTTAGATTGGACTTTCGACGGTACTTATTTAGTTCGGTCGTCGCCTTCCATTTGGAGCAAGACTCTTAACAGCAAGTCTAAATATAGGATAGCAGCGTTGGTATGCGCTAAGTAGGTAGCTCCGCACCCACAACATATTCTCGTCAGTGCTATACTAATAGGCTACCTATATCCATTGCTGCATACAAAGGACTGATTTCAACATTTTGTAGATTTCCAGAGACGATGAATGCTATAAAATCGTTTCGTTAGTTAACGAGGCGACACGAATGGTCAGGTCGGATGATGTCATTCTATTAAATCAATGCTGTTGGCGACCTCCAGCCGCTAGTAGCGGTACTTAAGGGAGTACTAAGTCTGGGAGTTGAATACCTAATAATTTTTTATAACTTTGTAGATAACTAAAGGAACTAAAAAAGGCTATTAACAAGGTTTTATTAAATAAAGGAACTAAATTTTAACTAGTTAACTGAGAAGGTAATGTATTATATCATCGTTTCTGGGCCTTATTATAATTATTAAAATTATCAAGGTTATTAAAGTAACATTTAGGTCTATGTGTATAAAAAGCATTGTTTTGAATGTAAAATAATAAGTAGTTAATATGGAGGTATAAATTCCTCAATTATACAGTTTATTTCAATGTTTCTTACACTGATTATTGACTAGTAGCTTATAATTGGAAGATGTTTAATTTCATACTGCACAGACTAGTAGGTATTGGTCTATAACATGAATGTGGATTTTAACAGAAAAAAAAATGTTTGTAAATACTGAAGATATCGCGTAACATAGATAAGTAAACACAAAAAACCCGTAGATAAAAAACACAGATTTTCCAGAGAATACAAAATTAAGTTTTAAAATAATTACTGTGAAAACGGTTCTCATACTTTTTCCTTAGTATGATTAAGTATAAGCATAAATAATTTATTTCTAGTTCTTATTTTTATACATTAAGGATAAAAATAGCGTCCTGTATTTATTTTTATCTAAACAATACAGCGGTTTCTGTGTTTACTGACTTGTTATTGTATATTCAACGAACATACCTAATGTGTCAGATGCTCATCGATCATTGTTGTGATAAGTTTATTTCGCCATGACCTTGACCCAGCTGTAGAACCATTAAGCATAAACTATAATATAGCTTAGTATTACGTTACGTATGTCAATTTTTAAGAATAATTAAACTATTTTCAATATTTCTGGTTGATCTTATTTAAAAACTGTTCTGATATTAAAATGTCTACAACCATCGTTTTTGTTTTTCAAAATAGACAACTAGTTTTAATTTTGTCATACTTCTGTATAGATTTAAAGATGGTGCCTAAGGATTGTAGGTAGATACGAGTATGTGTTTAAAATTTATAAACACGAACATCTATCAATAATCAATAATGGATTAGGTAACGATCAAGTTCCAAATAAAAACAAACGAAGATTAAAACTTCAAAACATTCGTACTTAGGAACCTGTTCTGGCTGCTATTATCTCCTTGTATAGGTATTAAAATGTCCCCCATTCCTCAAAGTCAAATAACAAGTATTACTAAATATCCATCTATTTCTTGAATATTTATCTAATATGAATCTAAATAAAAAAAAAGTCTTTATATATGATGGAAGCTATGCAATATAAAAAAAAAGGTTATTTAACCTTAATTTTATTTGGAAAATAAACATAAAGCCAAAATAAAAATAGTGGGTTTTAAAGAAAACATCATCCAACTTTATTATATATTTATGACGTCAATTATAAACACAGGAAATGGCCCTGAGCCGTCTGTGTCTACTAGCTCTATGTAGCATACTTGAGGTCGTTGTTTCACCTAATCTTTTCAATTCAAACAATTTACGATACATATTTAGAATAATTTTGGATAGTTTAAACTACTATTTTTGAAAAAAAAATTATAGAATCGTCTGCATGGTTCTTATCTTTTTCACACCTATAAGTATTTGTTGTTAAACAGCGTATTTGTTAGGGTTTAAATAGTGAATTAAGGCGCCAAATGACGCCAAGATATTTTTAGAGTTTTATTAACTGGCTCCCTTTGTATAAAAAATTCACTTCTAAAGAGTGGCAAGTTCTAAGGCAGCCATAACCGTCCAAGGTGTATTCGATAATAGTTTGTAAGGAATGAATACATTATTATTATTTTATTAATGCACATATATTTCGATAACGTAATTATAATTCTTATAGGTAAATTTGCATAATTGCTTACCATTTTCATTAGTATAAAAAGCAGTTCAGTATTAATGTTATTAGCGACTTATTCTGTTTTAGCGGTTATGTAGGCAGCAATGCGGTCGTAAGACCAATTAAATACATTTACCATTCGACCTTATCGTTATGAACTCTAAGATCTGTCCGCATAATGCGATGTTTTTTATTTTAAAATTAACCATTTTACTTAAATATTTAATATTGCACTATAGGGAGGAAAGGGATTGTTAGCAATGGAGTTTGACAGCCCCATTGCTAGCAATATGCCTTATTAGGTCGACCTCCACGTGGTTTTCCCTGGAAACCATCGTGAACAATTCTTGTTGAATTCGTCACGATGGGCTAACTGACCTAATTCATCTTCACCTTCCTTCTATCCTTCACTGGTGCCCCGCCGGTGTATACCGATAGCGCGGGTGGGGTTACCATTCCTATATCATCCATCAAAAAAAAATTGCATTATAAAATTATTATCTTAGTTTTAAATAATAGTAGGTATTACAGTACAGATAATTATATTTTATTTCGAAAAGAGTAAACAAAAAAGATATGATACTTAACAGACTTGACACGCGGACTTTCGACTTTTGTAAGAGAACGTAGATTTTAGGTATTTTACTTGTGTGTTAGCCTATTACTTCCTACGCGTAGATATCAGAAATAGGAAAATCAATGAAATGGGCAACTTCTAGATGTTACATCAAGACGAAACATGCAAGTTTGAAGTGTTAACATTTTCCGGAACACACTGTGAAAACTGGATCCAATTTGGTATAGTAGATTGTATATGATGTTGAAACAAACATATATACCGACAGACAGGTATAATTACTAAAAACTATTGTTTTGGCATCTGTTAGTCTTATTAAGACCTCTTACATCAATAGTTCTTAAATATCTTTCACGTACAGACATCACCTTCTTACAATTTTGTTCTTAATTATTAGTATTAGTAAGATAAGAAGATAGGTGTATCAGTGGCGGAGTAAATTTTATGACTCAAAGCATTCAGTCTTAAAACTATTAATAACACTAAAAGAAGTACGAATTTTCGTATGCTTACACATATTTTAATGGTTTTGATGATAGACAAAAGCAACAGACAGTTCAATAAATATTCTAAAAGTTGTTGTTCTTCTGTCGAAAAGATCTATTTACCTACCTAGGTAGACTGTATAAAGTCGACCTTCAATTTAGGTTTAACTATTTAAGTATTGGGGACAGATTATAATGACAGTTACCTATAAAATGTGCACATAGTAAGTATGCTTGCTCTGTGCACATTTTACACTTGCTAATTATGTATGCATTCCTGCGTCGTCCACACAAACATTCCGTAAGTATTCGTGATAATATAATTAATTATCTACCTACGCGTATACAAATAACATTACCTTGACGAGGTCAAATTTATCGATACAATATAAGGTATACTTATAAAGACAGACGATACTTATTTAAGATCATGACTGCACAGATGATGTCATTCAGTCTTATTCTAAGATGTCTCCTAGTTTTTAATAGAACGTAAATTGTCTAGATTGCTTCGACTTGTTATTTTCATGTAATATAGAAATAGTTTACTAGGAATGCGATGATCTTTATGTATAATACACAACTACACAAAACGTAGAAAACGAAACGTATTGATTCTAACGAATTTTCTGCGACGCGCCACCGCACCCGTTTTTGGCCTTGTGCCAGTAAAACACCGGTTGTTAAGCACAACAATTATAATATCTATGGCAGATACCGGCTTGTCAAAATGTTTAAGATATGTACAATTGTAGAATTTAAGACAAATCAAAATATTGAGGAGGTAACTCTAAAAGTTACGACTTGACAATTTATAAAAAAACTTTTTCTAAAGTGACATTTTACTTAACTACCTACATGAATATTAAATTTTTTGGTTGCGCTATAATTATAGAAAATAAGCGAGATATACATTAAAAAATACTCACCCAAGAAGTTAGTCATGGTTCAAGATGTTTAATTTTCACAGTTACAACACTTCAATACGTGAGTACAGCCCGAGAGCTGTTATTAAACTGGGAACTCGAACTTCGGCGTCGTGGTACACTGCATCTCGCGGCCTCCGCGGTCCGCGGCGACTCGTCCGAGGTGACACGTAACACGATGATGTCATGGTATAATAGTTTGAAAATATTATTGTTTGGATTAAACAAGTATAGTTTTCACATTATGACACTAGGTACTTAGCACGTACGTTATGAACCGTTAATTAGGTAGTACGGTATCATCTCGTTTGTATCTACTTCCGATCAGGATTTGATCTCAGATCAAGAAACACTAATAGAGGTTAAGATATCTCGGATATCTAACCTAAGATATTTTATAATTAATAAAGAATTGAGGTTCCGTGTTCGTTTCTTGTTAGGAAACAAACTTTTCCACGCCTATGTGTTCTGGTTTGTGCCTTTAGATATTTTTGTCTGGTTTATCTAAAAACGTCAAAAATGTATTTATGTACGTACTTAATTATCAAATCAAACAGCAAAATTTAAGTCTATTTTGGATGTAACGAACATAAATAATAAAGAAGTGAAATCTTAACACTAGAAACAGATAAACTATTTTTTTCATAACAATTTATCAAAATGAAAATATGTGATAAAACTATAATATGCAGTCTAAGAAACGGGAGGGGGATTGTTAGTAATGCGGACTATCAGTCCTATTGCTAGCAATATATCCTGTCAGGTCGACCTCCACATGGTCCTCCCTGGAAACTATCATGCTGAATCCCAGGTGTATACCATCACGATAGGCTAACTGACCCGCCTTTTCATTCTCACCTATCATCCCTCACTGGTGCGTCTGGGTGGCCCATTTTACGTTGGAACTACACGGAATATTAGATTAAAGCTAACAATATGTACACAGTTTTACATTACACCTAAACGGAGCAGTAGAGTTCAAAGGTAGGTAAGTTTTTTTTATTAAAATATTATCGTGTAATTTTAATAATACCTAGTATTTTTAACCAAAGCAAAGTAAATGTTAAATACATTGTGCTATTGGTGTATGCCAGTGACGTACTTACCAGTGACAAATAATAGGGATGAAGCCAGGTTTCTTTTAATTGGTTTAATGGTTCTATTGGGTAATGGTCTAATAGTAACCCTGCCTGCACTTTTTATATACGCTGGCGGGGCACCAGTAAAGGATGATAGGTGAGGATAAAAGCAAGTCTGTTAGCCAATTCAAGAATTAAGAAGGTTTCGTCGTGGATAGAGAAACTTGCTAGCAACGCCATCTACTTTATGATATCTAGTTAGGCCAATATTCTCTTCTTTTTTGCTTATTAATATATAATATTTAATTATGGATGCCGACTAATTATAATTAAACACTAGTTTATCGTTAAGTGAGAAAATCGACCTCAATATCCCGTTACGATAACATGAATCATTTCAAGCGTCTACGTAACGTCACGTTATGGTCCTGGAGCAGTCATTTTTTTTGATACAATTAATCTCAATAAAACACATTTTTCGTATACGTTGTATATTTATATAATGCAATACGTTGTATATACATTGATTATTTATTGATGCTCCTTTCCACTATGTACATGTTGGAACAGAACTCTTATAGAGTTAAACTCGTCTTTATATATTTGCTATTCATTGTCATATTTCTTTATGTATTATTAGTGTGTACAATATAGTATAAATAAATATACATATATTTATGTTCTGATAATAATACATTATTCTATAATGTAATTATTAACTAAAAGAGAAAAGATTAATAGTTACGGGGACTAGCAAACCCATTACTAGCAATATACCATGTTGACCTCCACGTAGTCCTCCCTGAAACCATTATCGTTACTCCTAGATGAATTTTATATTATTAGCTAACTGACCTGCTTTCATCCTCACCTATCATCCTTCACTGGTGTCCCGCCATTGTATGTAGTTTGTAGGAACAACTGCAGCTAGATAATTCTACAATATTTTCTTTTTTTTTTATTTTACTGTTTTTTTTTTAATGTGTGATAATGGAATGGTACCCCACCCGCACTATCGGTATACACCGGCGGGGCACCAATGAAGGATGATAAGTGAGGATAAAGTAGGTCAGTTAGCCCATCGTGACGAATTCAACAAGAATTGTTCACGATAGTTTCCAGGGAGAACCACGTGGAGGTCAACCTAATAGGGCATATTGCTAGCAATGGGAATGTCAAACTCCATTGATAACAATCCCTTTCTCTCCTGATTTTACTGTTTTGGCATCTTTGAGCATGACCATAGATAAATAATATATTATATACTTTTTGTACCGCATTCTACCTAACAAATAGACGTCGGGGTGAAGGGATTGTTACTACCAGTGGTCCCATTATTAGCTGTATACCATGTCAGGTCCACCTCCACGCGGTTCCCCCTTGAAACCATTGTGCTTAATTCTTGTTCGTTTCGCCACGAAGAGCTATTTGCTTTTATCTCTCATTGGTATCTCGCCAGCGTATATAGATTGTGTAGGCGGGGTTACCATTTCAATTAATCATGAATTAAAACAAATTGACATTAATTAAGACTTAGACTCTTCATCTAGTCCCTTTCAATGCAAATAATGTCTTATATAAAATGCAAATGATAAATAATGGAAAACAATACATTTTGACGGGGGATTGCGAAGATGTTTTTCTTGGCAAGAATTTAATATTTATATTTCTTATTGTGTGAAGTAAATACGTTTGCTGAATGTTAGCTCTTGGACTATATCACTAGAGTTTACTCACATTGGTAATATAACTGACATTTTGACTTTAATATAAAAGTAGCGTGAGGTCACAATCTTAACAATAGTTTATTTTAAGATATGCGCTAAGTATGACGTCACGAGATTGATCATTTGTAACCTTTATGTAGTTATGAATAAGCCCCCCAAACAAGTCATACTTACACGCCCATAAAACGTAACCTACGTCACGTGTCATCACGAATGATCCAAGATCATTTGAATGTCCGATCATTTATACCTGCCGGTAACCAGTATCATACTTTTTTTATAGCATTACGGTAGAAATCAAATATATGGTACGACTGATGTTAAGCGCCTACTATAATCCGACTGGGGGGAAAGGGATTGTTAGTAATGGAGACTGAGAATCCCATTGCTAGCATTATACCCAACCAGGTCGACCTCCTCGCGGTTCTCCCTGGAAACTATCATGGTTAATTTATCACCCTTCACTGGTGCTCCGCCAGCGTATCCCGTTAGCGCAGGCGGAGTTACCATACCATTTTCACCCATAAAAAAAAAGCGGCTACATAATCAGACTAGGAGTAGGTAATATATGACAATATTTACATAGTGTAGTTACAATATCTATAACGGATATATTAAATATCAGTTTTTTTTATACAACTTAGAATGGCAAACAAGCTGACGGCCCACCTGATGGAAAGCGGTAACCCTCACCTATAGACATGAGCAGTACCGTGGACATAACAGAGTATACTGTTTCGCCCATGATACCCCCCATGCGTTGCTATTCCTGAGGGCACAGATGTTATTCCTCTGTACCCTGTAAATTCACGGCATATCCCACCCTTCAAACCGAAATACAGCCATGCAAACACAACTGCTTCACGGTTGAAACACGAATGGGACAGAGGTACCTAAGCAATCAACTTTTGTACAAAATCTCCCTCTGGAAATATGAATTAAATTAAGTTAATTTAAATTAATTCAGTTAATTAAACTAATTAACTGAATTAAAATAACATTCCCATTAATGATACTAAAGTAAACTTTCCATCAGGCTAGTAAGTCAGGGTCCGTCTAATTTAGGCATGGGTTACTAGCAATATACTCTATATTGCTAATGCTAATGCCATTTTTTTCAATGGGTGATAATGGAATGTTCACCCCGCTCGCGCTCTCGGTATACACTGTCGTTGCACCAGTGAAAGATGATAGGTGAGGATGAAGAAGGCCAGTTAGCCCATCGTGATGAATCCACTTGAATTAAACACGATCGTTTCCAGGGGTCTTTTTCGGGAGAGGGATCGTTTTAATTTAGTGTGAACTGATAAACATTGGTATCTATTGCGTGAATATGTAATATAGCAAACTGTAGCAACAACTATGAAGTTGCGACATGCTAACCAGCTAGCAAAGTAGCATTAATAATTCACATATACATATTTAACACATGTGAAATTATATTGATAATCATAAATACATAACGAACTATAATTTAGAGGTTATTTATTAGGTTAAATGGTTTTTTAATGGATGATAATGGAATCGTAATCTTGCCTGCGCTAATGGTATAGTGTGGGATAATAGGTGAGATGAAAAGGCAGGTCAGTTAGTCCGTCGTGATGAATACACTTGGAATTCAGTATAATGGTTGTATCAGGGGGTACCACTGGGAGTTGTTGAACTCTTATACTGCTAGCAGTGGGAATGGTAATGTGGACTGCATTACCAAATTTCACTTCTCCCATTCCCTCCCCCCCTTCCCCTCAAATGGAATGGTAAACACGCCCGCACGGCGGAATAACATTTTTTTAAGTTGTGCCATAGTGGCGAAGTCACTAGGAATTAACCACGATGGTATTTTTTAATGAGATAAAAATGCAATGATAACCTCAAGCTGGCTAGAGAAATCTTAGTTAAAACAAGTAATTAAGGTTCTAGAGCCGTTATTATCTATTGTCATCCTTGTATAGTCTAATTGAATAGAATTTATAAAAAGATAATCAAGTTTTGTTGAAATTATCAGAAAACCGCGCCTAAATGAAATTGGAAACAAATTGGTATTGTGCAGCAGGTATCCGCTGCTGATTTTCACCATCGTACAAACCGTCACAAACTAAAGTTCCGTCTTAACCAACTGGATAAGCGCAGCCCTACACCGTGCGTTTTTCAAGGCACTTTCTTCTACTCACAACCATGCTTTGGAATCAACTTCCAGCAGTAGTATTTAAGAATTTATAGATTGTAAGCTTCAAGAAAAATGCATATTCCTTTTTAAAAGACCGGCAATACACTTGTAATTCATTTAGCGTTACGAGTGCTCATCGGAAGAACCGCATTCTTGTTTTTCCTCTGTTATAAAAGAAAATCGAAACAATCACTTATTCGATTTTTGTTTTGCAGGTAGGTAAGTATGTTGGATATCAGTACACTATCTTATGGTCGGGACTTATATTAGTTTAATTATATTGTTATTAAATTCTGTTTAAAATTAAGAAATAGGCTATATTTTAATGGTAGACGATTTATGAAGGACGGTAACCACAGAGTAAGTAATTACTTCCTTATAATAGTAACTTTTAGAATTACTTTATTTATCCAAAAAAAAAAAATTCCAAAACAATCTATCTCTATTTGGAGGAAAAAACTCAATGCAGCAATGTTGGTTGTTTTTTTTTCAGACGATTTATATTTTTTAGTACAATGTGTAATGTAATGTATATAATAATAAAATTCATGATTTTAGCGCCATCTAACCATTATTTATTCATTAAATGAAAATTAAAAGCAAATAAAAATTATCGTACTACTAATTAAAAGATAGATCGATAGATGGCGCTTATAAAGTATCTAATGAGATAGCTCTAAATAATTAGTAATAAAAGCGATTGATGGCGTTAATTGTATTATAGTATTTATATTTTAGAATTTATTATTAGATAATTACAGTTATTAATTATAATTATACCAGAGGGAGACTTTGTACAAAAGTCGATTGCTTGGGTACCTCTGTCCCATTCGTGTTTCAACCGTGAAGCAGCTGCATGGCTGTGTTTTGGTTTGAAGGGTGGGATATGGCGTGAATTTACTGGGTACAGAGGAATAACACCTGAGTCCTTAGGAATGGCAACGCATGGGGGGTATCATGGGCGAAACAGTATACTCTGTTATGTCCATGGTACTGCTCATGTCTATAGGCGACGGTTACCACTTTCCATCAGGTGGACCGTCAGCTTGTTTGCCATTCTGAGTTGTATAAAAAAATAAAAAAAATTACAATAAAATCTAAAAATAAAATTATTTTTGCACTGGAACTCGTAATGTTTAACAGATTTTTAAACCATTGTAATTTTTCAACCATTTCATAAAGGAGGAGATATTTCTTTTTTGTGTGTATGTTTTATTATTTTGACGGATTTTGATAAAACTTTTTGCAATTGATATGTTTTATACAACGTAACAATTTATAAATCAATTATTGCGCTTGTTAAGCCGAATATCCGATTTCCATATAAACTTTCAACTTCTAGTTTATTTTTTTAAATACGAATTTTTAATAATTTCAATTTTTCCTTCGTTTTTTATCTATAAAGAATCTATCGTATAAAGTTTTTTCTTAATGGTTAAAGATAGATAGTATACAGGCCTGCACTATTAGTTTATAGTAGTAGGCAGGAGGCCCATCGATTGCCAGGAATTAATCATGATGGTTTTCTGTGAGAACCGTATGGAGATCGACCTAATCCTATTAGGACGGGAGGAAGGGATTGTTAGTAATGGGGAGATTAGTCCTCATTGCTATGAATATAATCTATCAGGTCGACCTTCACGCGGTTCCCCCTGGAAACTATCGTGACTAATTTATCGTTGAATTCGTCACGATGGGCTAACTGTCTTGCCTTTTCATCTTCACCTATCACCTCTTACTGGTGCCCTGCCAGTATATACCGATAGCGCAGGCGGGGTTACCATGCCATTTTCACCCATTAAAAAAAAACCTATTAGGTCAGGGGGAAAGGGATTATTAGTAATGAGGTGTAACTCTTGTATCCCTACGATAATTTCTAAGGGGACCTCCACGCGGTTCCCCTTAGAAACCATCGTAGTTAATTATTGTCGAATTCATCACTATGGGCCAACTGATCTGACTTCATCATCACCCATTAAAAAACTTATTAAGTCGATTTTCATATTGCATGGATTGGGACCAATAATCCTCGTTACATGCTATCATTTTTTTCTACCTACAGTTTTTATAGGCAAAAACCCTTATCTTTTTGTGGAAAAGTTTGTACAAAAGTCGTTTATTTGGGCATTGTATTCAAAAATGATTCCTAGGACATATATGGATATTGAAGATAATATAATCATACAATTTTTATGATCTGTTATAAGCTTGGCTTGATAGGTACTCTAGAGGTATGCAATTGACTAGGTAGTTTTTTTTTATTTGGAAATTACTAAAAAACATCAAAGAAACGCTAAACATCTGCGTAAATGATGGACAATTTGTCCGCGCATAAACTGTGTAAATTATTTACCTAGCTACTAGCACTACTCATAGTGATATACAATATTAGGGGTTTTATTATCACCGGACTAAAATATATGCCAAGGATTATTTGAATTAAATCAAAGAAAATTAAATCTAGTAAGACATTTTTTTTTATACAACTTAGAATGGCAAATAAGCTGACGGCCCACCTGATGGAAAGTGGTAACCGTCGCCTATAGACATGAGCAGTACCATGGACATAACAGAGTATACAATTTCGCCCATGATACCCCCCCCCCCCCATGCGTTGCCATTCCTGAGGACTCAGGTGTTATTCCTCTGTACCCAGTAAATTCACGCCATATCCCACCCTTCAAACCGAAACACAGCCATGCAAACACAACTGCTTCACGGTTGAAACACGAATGGGACAGAGGTACCCAAGCAATCGACTTTTGTACAAAGTCTCCCTCTGGTAAAGTAAAACGAGGTAAATGTAAAAGGAAATTTTGTCTATGACAAAAAGTCCTTCGTCTGTGCTTGTCATATATGTAGATGTTTATAAACCACCCGTTCCAGTTTATTGTATAGATTTATGTGCTTTTTAATTTATACGAGATGACATGAAGTAAAAAAAATCGATTTAGAACATAAAAAAAACCATTTTCAAATCTACCATCTGCTCACCTAGGGCGGCGGCAGCTGGCGTCGCACGCGCAATCAACAATGCCAGCGATCAATGAACCCACGATCACGAACGACCCCCGCCCTGACTGTCCCTGCACCCTTCACTATGTGTAGGGTTGTCTATCGATCTGTTCAATGTAATAGGGAACGAAATGCGCTTAGTGCTACGAGTTTCTAGTTGACTTGCTTCAAAGAAGTTTACAACAAGTATTATTCAATATTCAGACTAATGTCCGTTGAGGGTTAGTGCAATTTTTTTTTATTTATTAGAACTTTTGATTTGGTCTTGGCTATAAAGATTGATTAAAATGTTTAAGTTCTACACATTGAGAATATTTAAGCACATAATATTAAAAATTCGTATCTATTTAATGTTTTTAACAATGCTATTTATAATTTTACCATAGATAAAAATCGTAATACGTTAACCTTATTCACTTTTAATTCTAACTAAAAACGTAGCACTCTCGTGTTGCTAAATAGAAAATAAACAATGTTCCACGTACTCGTAAGTGAATACGAAAGTGAAAACTTACTTTTTTTGTCAACCCTACCGACCAGGTAGGACGTATTACATCCAGATAATATTTGTCGGTTCTTTCAAAGTTCCGACAACTAGAGGACGAACAGCTGATTCGTAAGGATTTATGTGAAATAAGTTTAAAAGAATAAAAATTAAAGAAAAATTTGACAAGATAGTTGAGTACTGTCAACATTTACTGTTTATAGCTGTATTATATTTCATTCAGGCGTTAGTGCCATAACTATAGTCCATTGCAGAATATAGGTTTTTTCATATTTTACTATAACAAGCGGCTTTGCGGTGCTTTGCTGGTACTGCTTAGGACTTCATGGTTTTGTTTTTGATTTCATAAACTCATAAATACTGTTGATTTGACTACTTAATCGTAATGGGATTTTTGAGAAAATTCATTGTATCTATTGGCTCACATATTTAAGCATTCTAACATCAGTTTTGCAATATAAATTCTAATGTTATTAATAAAACTAGAAAAAAAAAATGCGGATGAAGTCGGGCGCGTTCATTTGTGAAAAACTAAGTTACGCAATCGTTTTTCTATGATTCTTATGTTGGATATTTTTTTTAGAAAAACTAATAGTTGGGAAAATTGTCATTACTTAGCAAAATGTCACTTCGTGAAACTTTGGCCTGTCTATAGCAAAATCTATTTAACTGATTTTGGTGTAAGTCGGAGGCACTTGTTGACTGTTGTTATTTTCGTTGAGCACATCAGAATCTAAGAGGGAAATGGATTGTTAGTATTGAAGATCTAACAGCCCCATTGCTAGCAATATCCCTATCAGGTCGACTTTCACGCGGTTTCCCCAGGAAACCATCTTGATGAATTCTTTATGAATTCTTCACTCTGGGTTAACTAACCTGTTTTATTCTATGATATGATGATAGATGTATCATCTCTCACTGGTGCCCCACCAATGTATACTGATAGCGCAGGCGGGATTACCATTACATTATCATCTATTAAAAAAATGTGGTAGCGGCGAATCTACCTTCATTTTTATTGTTACATTTTACATTAGTAGGATTCAATAAAATTTTAATTTAATATGTTACAAAATTTTATTAACTGTCAATGTTAAGGAATTTCTTTTTATGGCATATACAACAATGTAAAGGTTTTACATATACATATAATGTTTTATATGTTATTGTTATTATTAGTTTCATGTTTCAATTTTGTGAAACTGTATAATTTTCCCCAAGAAGTTTTGCTGAATCCTTCAATTATTTTTTTGTTTTTTACACATATTTTGCCGTTACGTAATAGATTTAGTAGCGTAAAAGGTTAAAAAAATTTAAGAATGGTTTAAAATTTCTTGGGGTAAACTGTTCAGTTTCGTGAATGGTGTTGGGATTTAGTTTTGGTTTAAGCACAGATAATATAATATCAATAAAAAGGGGTTTTCAAAATACTTATAAATTTGAACATAAAGTTAATTATTAACCTAAGGTAGTTTTAATTTAGTACCTTAACTTCAACGTTACCATCTAAGTTTATATATAATTGAGAAAGCTGAATATCATTTAGGTTCAATTTTCTAAGTAATTATAAAATGTTATACTTAGGCTGTACCTAATTAAGTCAGGACCAACACGCTGTGATAACGAGGCATATCATTACGTATGAGTGGAGGGTACCAGGCAGTGGGGTACGGCACGCATGTGGCCAGCCAGGACCGACGCATCTGGTGACGAGGGGGGCGCGGCGGGGGCTAAAATTAGTAGCGAAGCGCCACGTGCGCTACGGACTACGAAACGAACGAAGCCGCTTCAGTCCGCGTTCAACCACCACGACGATCGCTCGCTCCCGTACTTTCAAGTGTTTATTTCTAAAGCTACACTCTCGTTCGGACTTCAAAGACCGCAGCAGCGGCGGCAGTGATAGTGTACGGAGTGTGGTACGGTAACCGGCGCAACGGAGGCGGTGCAAGGCATGTTGATGGCGGGCGCCCTGCCGGCCGAGCCCGAGGGGCTGCTGGCTCTAGGCGCGCTGCCTGGCCAAAAAGACACGACCTGGACGAAATTATTCGTCGGCGGACTCCCGTACCACACCACAGACAAGAGCTTAAGGGAACATTTTGCGGTCTACGGGGAGATCGAGGAGGCGGTCGTCATCACAGACAGACAAACGAGCAAGAGCAGAGGATATGGCTTTGTAAGACTCTCTTTATTTGTTTATCTTATTTTATATGTTCCCGTAATAAAAACTGAAACTTGCCGCTATTTATATATATTTCATAATAAGTAATGTTACCTATATTGACACGTAAAACCTGCCCGTGCGCAGTCAACATTTGTGGCTCTGAAACGGCAAGCATATCGTACATTACCTTGTTATCGCACCTTATTGCTACCTACGAGTACAATACAACTTGAGCACATAACTACAGAAGACTAGCCATGTGAGTTATATCGCAAAATTACCCAAACACGGAAGTTGTCGCTTAACGCAGGTGAACCTACTTATTAATCTTCTAATAAATTGCAGACGGCACTTTTAACTTGGATACAGAATTAAGTTTTCAAATGTGTAAAAAATAACAGTAAATTTGATACATATAAATAACAATTTGATACAGAATTTTAGTGGCCTATCCATTTTACACAAGTAAAATATCTACAGCTTGCAGGGCAGATAACATTGTTGTGTAATTTCATATAAAAGTCCAAATCTTGACTCAATTATGATTACTCTCACAGTTAACTTTCTATGCAACACCTATGTATAATTTAATTGTGTATAATTTTCTTAATAATAATTTTCTTTAATTAAGTTGAAAAGTATAAAAAAAGGAATGAATAGTATGAGAAACAGTCAGCTTTCCGGATACCCAGTTCAACTACCATCTCTTTAATGTAATAAAGTTTGAGGCTTTTTGTATCGTGCAAACTGGGGCTCGTGGGAAATGAATCACAACCCCATTTTTCAATTCGTACTGGGGTCGCTAGAGTCTGAGGGAGGGAACTTGTCCCTTTGCACCCTCTGTGTGACATCCAAATAACTGTAATAATCGCTACACACCGTTCGCAACGTTGAAGTTACAATCCTATGCGACCAATTACGCATCGAGAAAAAGCAGCCATTATGGTAAAGGCGATCTATGTAGGAATTAAATAAAAAGTTGTCCAATGACTTCATCTGTTTCAGTGGCAGTTAATTAAATCTGTGGAGTCGATTCTGGAGCACCACTGACTATCTCTATATCTAAAGTTTATATATTTCACGTTGATATTATAGCGAAATTATTAGTCTAAGGGGCCGTTTGCTTTTAAGGGCATTTGTTTTACCCATGGGAAAATATAGCTCTAAATATCTAAAATGTCCGACATGTGTAATGGTATTTAAGTATGTTCTCCATTACACAAAAGTTTTAATATAATTGCATCAGAACTGCTTTACATTTAGTTTTTGATGGTCGATACCATAAATGTCGACCCATTCTATCGATGTTTGAGTCATGCCACTGATACAAATTAGTATATTAAAAATATCTAAAAAAAAAAAAATTAAATTTTACTAAAAACATAAAACTTTTACGTTTGCGATCTATTCTAAACAAGTAAATGAAGATTGAAATTTATCTGTCGAGAAGGGTTTTGTCCTATAAAACCGCTGAGCAGAGACACGTCAAGCCGGCCGTGCTGAAGTACTTGTCGAATACAAAAGCCCGTCATTTGATACAGTGCGGGCTGTGGAACATTCAAGACTAACATTTTATTGCATGTTTATCAAATACACAAGATTTTGATATTTCAAACTTTGAAAGAATATTAGAACGTCATCATGAATCAAGTATGAATCATGGATAAGATGAGAGAAACAATATTCACTAACGTTTTATAGAGAAATGCAAAGACAGCGATTTAGTGGCACCATGCCATATTAGTCTGAATGCGTCAGCGCCCAATCCTAAATAATCCGGAGAATATTTATCATAAAAGATTAAACCAAAGTTACAGTTTCTTTGTGTTATTTAATAATAAAGAGCCTAAATATTACGAAGTATATAAGTATTTAATATAATTTTAGTAAAACCATTTTCATTATTATCAAAAAGACGAAGAAAGCTCCCAAACGTAAAGAGCAGTTTGACCCTTGATAATCGTGACATGAATAGTCACAAGATAAAATATTAACCATAACTTTGGAAGTAATGATTATATTAATGGGTATGATAATTTATATAATAGTTACAATGAAGTACCTACTAATACAACAATTAAAGACAAAGAATGATTTGCCATGGATAATCAACAAGATTTTTTCGTTTAGAATAAATCAGAACTAGAAATTGAATTAAAATGTAGTAGGTAAGCCTTAATTAAATTTAATAGTGTAAAAATTTTTAGAAGCCTTTGGTAGATTTCTTATCGATTCCCTCATTAGTTAAGATTAATTCGGGAATAATATCACAGTAGTAATGAGTTACTACTGTGGGGAGAGGAAGCCCTTTAAAACAAAATGCTAAGTAGCTGACATGAAGACATACGAAAATGGATTAATATCCTTTATCTTTTTTAGTTTTTAGTTCATTACTCCTCAGTCTTCAATTATTAACTGTGTTCAAATGAAACTAGTATTATTTTAGTTTGTACAAATTTGAATATTAGCTGAGAGAATATTTAGAGATTTATGTAATTAATTTACTTATTGGCTTATTTATTCGTTTTAAAATATTAAACTACTTGTAATAAAATCTTAAATACTCTAAAAATATTGTATCCATCTACTATTCGATTGTTCATTATCTATTTACTATTGATCATTTATAGATATTATATTAATCATTAAAAAATTTGTAGGTTTGTAGGTATCCTTCACCGGCGTACGATAAAACTGCAATTTACGTACAGATAAGCAATACGGCTTATCTGTGCGGAACATAATTTAATAATAAACTGGGTGATAGAATGCAAATAAATAAATTGTTGAGCTGGAATAGGAGCCAGCTACTTAAAGTATGTTGAATTTATTCACAAATAATTTGCATGTCTTTTCACAATGGCGAAGGCAGGATAGTGATAGATATTTTTTGTGGGTAATTGGGTAAATGTTATTGCAATTTGATTTTACATAACCGCGCTTCTATTTATTAAAAAAGACCCATTAGAAACTTTATATAGTCTTCCTTTCTCCCTTTCCCTTTAATTCTGTTTTTATTTTGTATATATTTATTAGTCTAATTATATGTTTAGAATGCATTAATATTGTATAAAAAGCAGGCAGGTGAATTTAGTAGTCACACAGTTAAACCAAACTCGAAATGTAACATCCAAAACAGGCCATATTTGGTTTGGGTCTTAAGACTGTATGATGACTGAGTAAGAATAAAATATATGCTACTTTACACATTTTATTAGTATTATTACACTATTTTACCAGAGGGAGACTTTGTACAAAAATCTTGCTTGGACACCTCTGTCCCATTCGTGTTTTTATCGTAAAGCAGTTGTGTTTGCATGGCTGTGTTTCAGTTTACGGTTTGAAGGGTGGGATATGGCAGTGAATTTTCAGGGTACAGAGGAATAATACCTGAGTCCTCAGGAATGGCAACGCATTTGGTATCATGGGCGAAACAGTATACTCTGTTATGTCCATGGTACTGCTCATGTCTATAGATGACAGTTACCACTTTCCGTCAGGTGAACCGTTGGCTTGTTTGCAATTCTAAGTTGCATAAAAAACACTTCAGTCTCAGGATGTCATAAGAAGCAACTAAAAAAGCAAAACAGAAACCACTACACATAAACGGAAACGAAGGAAAACTTATAATGAAGCCCATTATGAAGTGGTCAAACATTTCTAATTATATAAAGAAACCTCTGTCCAGTAGTGGGACATTAAGTAGTCGTCACATTTATTGTATATTTGCCTTACTATAAAATTGGCAATATTTTATACAAGGCAAAAAAAAGTTCGACCTACATTCTGATATAATACACAATGTCTGATTTATTTACGAATATAGATAATTTAAAATTTCAATATTCATTTTGCTCATACAATGTTTTTGTTTTAAATCTAGTATGTTGTTTCAAATCGGACAGCTTAGTATCAACAATGTTTGAACTCTTTTGTTCTATAAATGGATGAATCTCACGGACGATCTATAACCAAGGTTAATAATGATGAAAAGCTATTATGTAAGTCTATCTTATATATTTTTTTTTATGTTAGTGATGCTATTTCTTTATATAAAGAAATCGGCAAAAATAGTAAAGAAACCATGAAAGTGGGTTTCATAAGATCCATATATCAATTTCAGTTACAATAGTGAAACAAAGAATGATTGATGCAAGAGTTCAATAATGGTACGTCGGCATCAAACTAAGTTCAAATAGTTATATCCTGTAGTTTGCAATGAGCTGTAAATCAAATCAAAATACTGAGAGCGCCAAATTGTATGTAATGTATAAAATATGTAAAAGGTGTTATAAAAGTATGTAGATAGAGTAAATTTCGAATGATTGAATAGGCTTTATTTTTTATTTGGGCCGCTGCTTCGTACACGTGGATTTCAGAGATAGGAAAAGAAATGAAAGAGACAACTTTTAAATAGCGTGTCAAAATGAAACATGCACCAGTTAGATCTTCAGAAACAGTTTTGATCCATCATCCAATTTAGTGTTGTAGCTTTTGCGTGATGCCGAAAAAAAAAATCGAGTATTCATCTACGTATTGTAAAATTCAAAAATATTTCGTCTGCATCTTTTCTTGACTCTTTTGTAGCATACCTCTAACGACATTCACAGAGTCCCACGGAATTGCTTTACCTGTATTCTTGTTGACTCCGAGCCTCAAGGTAATAAAATTTGAGTGAGGACTAAGTGATTTAACTAATTATGACAGATGATTTCAAGCCTTGCCACGGGTATCTGTATCTTATGAATTGTGTAGGATCGATTTCTTTCGACATCTTAAATTGATCTTAACATGTTATTTTTTATTATTACACTGATCTTGCACCTCACTGATCTGTTGTAGGTGCATATATTAATTTTCTTAAACCGTTAATTACTCTAGAAAAGCTTTTAATTTACTCTTTATTTTTATCTTTCTTAATTCTTGTTTTCGAAAATTCTTTATAATATAAAGTATGTTTTAAATAATAAAGTATATCAAGTCTATTAATTCGTGCCAATATTAATGTTAATAAATTGATGTTTAATGATTCCCTAATAAAATTTTTTTTATTACTTTAAAATTTTCGATTTATTATATTCAAAAATTATAACAGAAGTGATTCCGAGTTTAGGGTTTTTATTTTTGTTCATTTTTTTTAAGTAATCACGACTATAGCGGGGTCACTGGCGCGGTTTCTAAATTTAATTTCCGAAAATGTGTTTTAACGATTTTAGACAATGACTTTCGAATGGACTCGCTAAATGGTAATTAATACGTAATTATATATTTAAAATCCATATTAAAGAACTCGAAGCTCTTAGCAAATGGGTGTATTTTTTTTTTTTTTTTTTTATAAACTTAGAATTAATTGGAAAGTGGTAACCGTCGCCTATAGACATGAGCAGTACCATGGACATAACAGAAATGTTTCGCCCATGATACCCCCATGCGTTGCCATTCCTGACTCAGATTCCTCTGTACCCAGTAAATTCACGCCATATCCCACCCTTCAAACCGAAACACAGCCATGCAAACACAACTGCTTCACGGTTGAAACACGAATGGGACAGAGGTACCCAAGCAATCGACTTTTGTACAAAGTCTCCCTCTGGTAAATTAAAGTTAATTGTAGGTATGATTGGAATGAGTCAACAGACGAGGCGTGGCGAGAGTGATCTGTGGGCGTCTCAGATTTGGGCACGCCTTCGACTACGGGAATGTTTTGTAATAACGGGATTATTATATTAATTTTTATTAAGCTTTAATTGTAAAGATATTTATTATTATCTTTTTATAAAATTTTACATTATTTTTTTTTGTCTTCAGTAAAATGTTATTTCATTAGGCATTATTAAAAGCAAATCTCTGTTCCAATTGGTTATAGTACCTACTTAATTTTAGTCCAGACTTTGGGATTATCTACACTACATTCATCTTCAATTTTATGATCAGTATTCCTCGAGTAATATATAATAATGTAATTTGTGTAGGTATGAATTTTAAATTCAAAGATGGAAATATTTTTCTGGTGATTTTGGTAATCGCAAAATGAACTAGAATCATTACGAGTATTAATGACGAGTGAATGTACGAATACTAATAATTCTAGTAAATTATTTTCTTATTTGAATAATCTAAGATTTTATTATCGTATATAGAATCAATATATAGACACAGAATCTAGACGTGAGAAAATACGACCTCAAAAATGTGAACCATTTTGAATTGATGTAGATATCTATATAATAACATACACAAAAGATACCATAAAATTTAAAGCCTTCTTTTTAAAGTCACTTGAAAATGTAACGCAAATAAAACATAACTGTTACCTCCATTTGCAATTAATGCTAAACAGCTACTTTCGGAAAATTATGTAAATTAAGCAGATAAAGACAGGATGTTACGATATCCCCGACACATGTGTACCTGTATAGCAATTTCTTTAAACAGTGTTATGATATCACCTAATATTTTTTTTAATGCATAATAATGGAAAAGTAACCCGGCCTGCGCTAACGATATACGCTGGCGGGGCACCAGTGAGGGATGATAGGTGAGAATGACAAAGCAGGTCAGTTAGCCCATCGTGGTGAATACATCTGGAATTCATTACGATGGTTTCCAGAGGGAACCACGTGGACGTCGACCTGATAGGGTATATTGCTAGCAATGGGACTGGTAGTCCGCATTTCTAACAACCCCTTCCCCCCTATTACCCAATATTGTAAATGTATGTTAATGTTAGATTCTATTGTAGTTTCTTCTAGGATTTACCTAGGTATAGGTTCTGTCGATGTACTTCTACCTCAGGAAAATCATAATACCTACCTACATTTTCCATGATATTGGAATATCATCATTAGTAAATCCATGGATACAGATCCCATGTATTAATGGATTTACTGATGATTATTTTTTCGTAATATCCGATATAAATACCAATATCTGTACAGACGTATGTATATGCATGGATGTTTTTCTTATAGCATTCTGTTCTAATTACGTACCCTGTAAGAGGTTTGTTATGAGAAATATATATTATTAAATAAATAGTACATTATTTGTAGACGAAGATTTCAGAATTACAAATAATATTACATTTGAAACGAGTAACAGTTAAGCAAGTAAGTTTTATTATCTGTTATCGGCCGTGCCTAACTTCAATTTGTACGCTTTATGTGTTACATACCATTCGGGCAGCGATATAAAGTTGATTGCTGTACACTGAAATAATATTACAAGAGTATTGCAGGTAATTTAATTAAAAGGAAATCGCAATATTGTATGATGAATGTACAAAATATTCTCGTTACATATAGTTTAGGTTAAATGTATTAAATATGTATATTCAATAGCTTGATTGTTAAGTGCCAATAAATTATTAAGTCTAAAGGCAGGAACCATTACATGGGTGTCGGTCCGCGCAGTAATATAAATAACCTCATAAGATTTTTTACTTGTATCATTCTCAACGTATTTTCTTTACTAGTAAATAGCTACATTCGTTACATTACTAATTTAAGATATGGTCAATATTTGTACTAAATTTTATTTAAATCCATTCAAAGGTTACTCAAACATATTTACGTGTTATTTCATATTTATTTTGTTGTTATTTTGGGATCTGTTTTTGGATGTTTTCCGGAGCTGTTTTGATTAAAATCAACGTAGTTTTTTGATACTATTAAGGTAAATTAGATCGTATGTTTTGGAGTCAAGAGTTTTTTTTTTGTATTTTGTATTAACGATGTCCTAACTTTTCCCATTCACATCATTAACTTTATTATTATTATCTTTCAATTCATTATTTTTGCCAGTGATTGAATAAGTAAGATATTGGATATGTGCAACATAATCTAATGTTTTTTACCTGTTATATCTATTTTCGGCTTAGTTTAACTTCGTGGATAACCTGTTTATATTTTATTGTATCAGACTTTCAAATTTGGAATAGGTTTATGGAAATCGCAGGTCCTGTTAAAAACATAAAATGTAAATAAATGCCAAGTCTCGCAACACAGTTTTTCCACTATAAAACGTTGTGAGATCTCTTGTAAAACCAAATCAGTTTCATTTGTAGTTATCGTATCAATGTTAGACATAACCGTGATTCCAATCTATTGTTTGATATAATTAACACTTCTCATTATATTTTCGTGAAGCTGTCATGGTCAGTTGACGCCCATAACTATCGCACGAGACCCTCCTCTCACCTGCTCACTCCTCAAAAACATAAAAGTGCACCTCGTAGGGACTCTTTCTCTGCTACATCCTTCTAGAACTAAAATTGTTGGCTACCGCTGCATGCTAAAAATATATCAATACTTTTAGTAAACATTATATAGAATTATATTACTAAATTATTATATTTATTAATTATTTATTTATTTATTACTTTATTGTACACAAAAATTACATTGTTATAGTTTAAGTAAGAGTTCTCTACCAGCAAACTTTGAATGGAAAGGAACATTAATTAATTTTTATTAATTATCATTATCATTGTAATTACTTACCTTTCTATTCTCCACAGTCAGTGAAGCTGTAGACGTTCGATGAGACGGAGGTGATCTATATGACCTTAGAAATTTCTCTTCTATTCACGTGAATAATTATTATGCTTAGTTCATTGTATTGGGAGCCATGCCACCTGTATACATTATACAATTATATTACTATTATGTATTGTATTATTATTTTTCTTCTTTCTTGTTATGTATAGGTATGTAGTTTGTTTTATTATTTCTTTCTTTTAAGTTTTTAATAATCATTATTTTTCATTTATTGAAAATGAATAATGAAATTTAGGATGTTTTATTTTTTTCCTTCTTTTATAGGCTAAATACTAACCAAATTTCAAAATTTGACACTCACAGATCATCAAAATAGATTTTTGATAATCTGTGAGTGTCAGTGACAAAATTAAAGAACTTTGACTAGCGATAATTCGTAAACTAAAAGGCAGAACTATTGGATATATTGACAAATAGCTAGTTATAGTATGCCCTTTTGATCACTAAAAAACATCTTGCTTTGTCCACAATGAAGTTATAGGGAGGTCAAAATGTCGTGAGTCGCTTCGAGAAAAGTATGGTACAGCTGTGCTCGCCTTGACGAGGGCACTGCCGTGCCCCCTGACGAGAATAGACGAATAGGATCGATTTCTTATCAGTATTATGAACTACGAGACAAATAAATAAAACATTTTGTATATAGAATGTCGATTCATTTAAATTTTTTGTTGTGCCTTATCTAATCTCATATCTACCTGAAACAACAGAAAAAATCTTTTAAAATTGAATGAAATTAAACCCACTCTATCTAGAGGTCATCACACATGTTGCTTTAGTTCTGTAGTCAATAGTCACATTTCTTGTTTTGTCCATTATAAAATGACACCAAATGTATAACGTATTCTTAGTATTCACGTATAGGGTATGTTGAGTTGCTGAGGGTCAACAGGGCTGGTTTTAACGATATTAGTAGACTGTAGACTCGAGGTGACGACCCGAGTGTCGCATGCATTACAATAGGTAATGCCGGTGTGACGTCAGCCCTGTATTATTTCGTATTTAAATCGATTCAGCGAGAATTTACAGAATAAAACAAATTTATATTAAGCTGTAGATTAAAAATTTTAAATTAGAGACAATTTTTGCGCAAAGGATTTACATATTTAAGGATTTATTGGAATTATACAATATTTCCATAGATATATTGTTTGAAATACAAGAAAAATGAAGCCTTCCATACACGAATATCAAGTTACTATGTATGAGAAGCTTTATATATTTATGGTCGTTTTTCAGCTTATGTTTCTTTAATATGTATAATTCAATTACGCTGGTTCGCAAAAACACTGCTTTAAAACGATGCCAATGTTTGTATCTTAAATATCGCTGGAAATTTATTAAACATTTTTTGACGCTATCAAGAACAAGAATATTCTTTATTAACTACTTAAGCTGTTTACAGATTTTATCCCAGTTAATGCACTTTATAGTTGAGTATATTTGTCAATTGAAATCATTAATCATAACGGGTACAAATAATGATATTGTTACTTTAATAGTCGAAGTCCGTGGCAAGCGAGTGGTTTTTTTTATGGTTGAAAATGGTATAGTAACCCCGCCTGCGCTATCGGGATACGCTGGCGGAGCACCAGTGAAGGGTGATAGATGAGAATGAAAACAGGCCAGTTAGCCCATCATGATGCCCATCAGGAATTAACCATGATAGTTTCCAGGAGGAACCGCGAGGAGGTCGACATGGTTGGGTATATTGCTAGCAATGGGAATCTCAGTCTCCATTACTAACAATCCCTTTCCCTTTAACAAGCGAGTGGTTGAGAATTGCCGAAAATATATAAACGATTATCACGAAAAATATTTAAAATTAAGAGCTTCCTCGTTTTATAGTAAATCGAAAATAATCTTAACCATATTTTTTATTTATTGCAGGTGATAATGGGTGATCGAGCGGCTGCAGAACGAGCATGCAAGGATCCAAACCCCATCATAGATGGTAGGAAAGCAAACGTCAACCTCGCGATACTTGGAGCGAAGCCTAGAGGGAATCTAGCGCCAGGTAAGTTTGTTTTTTAATTCTTTTCTTTATAGCTAGAAGGTGCATCTTTGCTCAACTATATTATTTAATGATATTATGTCGTAGTATATATGTTTTTTAAATACGATTGTGTTCTAAAAAAAATCAACTTCAATTGTGGCACAACCAGTTATTTTAATTTAAAAACTAAAGTACTGAACTGATTTTGATAAAATTTCTATTACTAGGACTAATTTTTTAGATAAAAAAAAAAAATTCCCAATCGGTTTCTATCTGATGGAGTTATGAGATAACAATCATATAAAAATACAACCGAATTGAGAACTTCTTTATTTTTGAAGTTGGTTCCTAAAAAGTACTTAAGCGATGCAATAGTGAATCGCGCTCATGAGTAAGGGTTCCTATTGAATTCGAAACTAGACAGGCATCCCCAAATTAAAACGTGAGTAAAGCCGACATAAATCATTACAAAAAGTAACTATATAGCATTTTTTAATAGTAATATTTTTTATTACTGTTCATATAAGGACAGAGGATAATATTTTTGATCGTTCAGTGTAAGAATGGTTTTGTAGTGCACTAATTTGTCAATTATGTAATAATATTGAAATTTTGGAAATTTTGGAATCAACCGGATTTATTTTTTGTGACAAAATTGCATCCAACTTTTATTATGATTATTAAATTGATCAATTGCGTTTCAAAATCGAAATTAATTTTATTTTACCAGTAAAATTATAATCATAACGCTTTTGTCTTTTAGTTCGTACGCCTGGATTTCAAAAGCAGGAAACGTATCAAAATTAAGACATATACCAGTTTTAAGTTAGATTTTCAGGAACACAACTACGAAGGACGTACGCAATTTGGTACTATTGCGTAATGCTGGACAAACAGACAAAATTTCTAAAAAAATATTGTTTTGGCTTCTATTGTTCTCATTAAGGACCCCTCATATCAATTTTTCTTAAACATCTTCCATGTAGAGACATTATTCCGTTACAATTTTATTATATTAGTAACATACGAGACTTTTAGTAATAATAATATATAAAACAATATTAGAATACAAAAATAATAATAATAATACATTTAATATTATATTTTGGCTCATGCACACGTCTCATACATACGTCCTTGCGCAAACTTCCAATATTGTAGTAAACAAGTAGGTAGTAGGTATTCACTATTTGTAAATGTTTAGGAAACAAGAGTAAAGACGAGTGTAGGTTTAAATAATAAAATTTCCGTTTCTGTATTCCTCCTCCTTCTTATTCTTATATTAGGTGACTCCATTACAATCTACCATGTCTAAATTGTATTAAAATTGAATTCTTGTGAACTGAACGCGTCGTTGTTTACATTACGAAGGGATAACCGTGGATACTGTCGGCTGTCGACGAACACGGGAGCGAAGCTTATCTCTCAGCTGTTTGAAAAAGGAACATTTTTTGCTCGCCCCTACTTTTTAGGGTACCGAACGTATTAACCGGAAACCCTTACTGATTTTTTTACGTACAACTGTTTATTGTAAGAGTTTTTTTTATTATACATCTATGTATCTAAATCTTCTATTACGTGGTGAACAGAGGAAACTGATAATCAAAGGCTTCTATCTTCTCATTTTTTTAATGATTTTAAAAGTAGGCTGTTTTCAATTCGATTGTATTTTTTGTAACATAAAGCAATAATCATTGTATTTAACAAATCCTGTACGGATCTGTCAATAGTTTTTCCAATTTATGTGTCTTATTTTAATAAATTGCGATAGATTCGTTATTGGGGTTGATTCTGAGGTGCCATGTTTTCAAAGATATCATTGAAATTTAAACTTTAGTTTGATATCACAGCGAAATCTGTACTCTAATTACCAATATGAACTAAATTTAATTTATAGTAATAGATTTAAGTAAAAATTAATATAAATTTAGTTAATGATGACCCATAAAAAAGTAATTTCATGAAACCATCTTATTAAAGTATTAGGCTAAGAGATATATATGTTTAGAGAAATCATGGCATAAAGCCAGGCCCAATGTCAAAAAAAAATGTTAAATTATCAATATACCTATATCTTTTTTTATTCCACTGAGGTGGCAAACAAGCATGCGGCCCGACTGATAGTAGGTGATTAAGGTAGCCTATGAACATCTGCAATCTGCATCTATACATATTTTTGTAATTCTCAAAGAACAACATAAAATATAATGTTGGTTTAGTTAAATTCAGATGGGAAATATACTCTGACGGTATTTTTTATCGGAAGTTTAGATGGTTACATACTCGTAAATTGGGTTATTGTGTGAATTTTTTGTACTGAACCATTATTGCGTTGAGCATATTCGTATTCGTCACACTTTTTTTTTAATTCTTATTGTCATGACGTCGAACAAAAAATAGTGAGCTTCGCGTGTGATGGAATCAGTAAGTACACTGGGGGGTCAATACGTCTCACATGTGATCGCTGACAATCCATTTCATACAGACATGTAGACTAGCTTAAAAAATGCTTAATATTATATTAATAGTTCTTTGTAAAGAAATAACAATAATCGTGATAAGTTTTGTAGTTCACACATTACTCGTATTTCGTCACCGTTTCCGTTCCCGTAGGTGTCGTAAAAGGCGACTAAAGGAAGTCAATGGTCGAGAGGTAGGCAGCAGCGTCCCTTTTAAAACATCACCAAAGCCTAACCCGTCTGTCAAGCGTAGCAACTACTGGCAAAATGACATGATAGACATGAGCAGTACCATGGACATAACAGAATATACTATTTCACCCATGATACCCCCCATGCGTTGCCATTCCTGAATACTAAGGTGTTATGCCTCTGTACCCTGTCAATTCACTGTCATATCTCACCCTTCAAACCGTAACACAGCCATGCAAACACAACTGCTTTACGGTTGAAACAGAAAAGAGACAGAGGTACCCAAGCAAACGACTTTCGTATAAAGTCTCCCTCTGGTAACTGTCCTTGTAGTATAAAAAAAAAGAATTTAGGCTTACACGTTTGATGCAGTCGAAATAATAGAAATTATTTTTAATGTGCCGATATGTTTCTAATAAAATTAAGTAGGGTACCTACCTATTGATAACTGATGCGTGCAATAAATATTGTTATTGATAACAAATGATACGCATACTTAGTAGCTTGTGATAAGAGTCTATTTAATAGCTATCTCAAAGCATTTACCGCAATAATATGTACGTATGTATTGAATAGTTTTTTTTTTCTGTGAAAACTTAGATCTTATTTAGACATTTTTTTTTAGATTTTTTGTAGGTATCTGTATAATCCTCATATAAAAAATAAAAGAATGACTGATATTGTAAAATATGAAAATTGTAAACATGTTCGGATTTCATTTGATGTATACTCGTATTTGCATGTTTTTTTTTTCTTTTTTGTTATGATGAAAATGGAATGGCAAACCCTCTTGAGCTAATGGAATATACTGGCGGGGCATCATTGATGCCTTAAGGATACTAGAGGGAGACTTTGTACAAAAGTCGATTGCTTGGGTACCTCTGTCCCATTCGTGTTTCAACCGTAAAGTAGTTGTGTTTGCATTACTGTATTTCGGTTTGACGGGTGGGATATGGCGTGAATTTACAGGGTACAGAGGAATAACACCTCAGTCCTCAGGAATGGCAACGCATCAACGTCATCAACGCAGCAACGCAAGGGTATCATGGACGAAACAGTATACTCTGTTATGTCCATGGTACTGCTCATGTCTATAGGCGGCGGTTACCACTTTCCATTAGGTGGGCCGTCAGCTTGTTTGCCATTCTAAGTTGTATAAAAAAAAATACTTCACTGATGCCGCATCAGTAAAGTGATAGATGAGAATAAAAACAGGTCATGTAGGCCAACATAACAAAATTTACCACGATGGCTTGAGGGGGACCGCGTGTAGGTCGACCTGGTTAGATATATAATTCTTCCCTCCCCGTATTTGGATGTTAGACTTCATACACATTTGCACGGACTTTAATGAAACTGTTTTGTCCTTTCTTTCAAATGGAGATTTAAAACCGTAAAGTTGTATAAAAGAAAGACAAAATAATTCAATAACTCTAAAATGGTTTATGAGAGATGTCACATTTTTTATAATTAAGGTAGGTTACTAGTTAATAATTCTATACTACATGAATAGATTCTCATATAGTATTTGGAACTGTATGCAGCATTTTTTCATGGGTGAAAATGGAATGATGAGGGATGATATGTGAGGATGAAAGCAGGTTAGTTGGTCCATCATGATAAATTAAGCAATAATTAACTACGATGTTTTCCAGGCGGAACGTTATTGATGTTAGTACATTGCTAGAAATGGGGCTGTTAGGCCCCATTATTAACAATCCCTTTCCCCTCCACTGTATTCAGTACTTTATGATCTAGACAATTTACCGCTAATAAAATAAAAACAGGTGTTCACGCCGTGATTAGTGTCGGAAACGAGGCGAGCGTTCCTACCGGAAGTACCTAAACGTTCGGAAACGGAAGTGTTCGGTGGCCGGTACGCTCGCTAATTGATTGTGTAGTACACACGCACCGGCAACCCTTACTGGGTGACATATTGGATTTTGTTGCTTTAAATAATGGTCCTGGATACCTCAAGGGCTATTATGGTTATTATCTTATGGAGGACTAAGCATCATCTAATCTCAAACTAAATAGAGTTTGTACTGTAAATTCTATACTAGATAACTGACAGTCTTTACATGTATGTATAAAAAAAAACAATTTTTTTACATTGCACAGACCAACATAATTTTCTGTATAGGGTAGTATTCGAACCCACAACCATCAGATACCATCAAGTTCGTGAATATAAAAATGTATACAGATTTTTATATGTTATTATTCTGGTAAAATTTTATGATTCTGTGCACGTCAGTGAAGTTACAGGTAATGGTTAGTTATTTTATAACTTGCTTGGGTACCTCTGTCCCATTCGTGTTTCAACCGTAAAGCAGTTGTGTTTGCATTACTGTGTTTCTGTTTGAAGGGTGGGATATGGCGTGAATTTACAGGGTACAGAGGAATTACACCTGAGTCCTCAGGAATGGCAACGGGTGGGGGGTATCATGGGCGAAACAGTATACTTTGTTATGTCCATGGTACTGTTCATGTCTATAGGCGACGGTTACCACTTTTCATCAGGTGGGCCGTCAGCTTGTATGTCATTCTAAGTTGTATAAAAAAAAGATGGACCCCATATTCAATATAGATATTAAATATTCAATCTTTTAAATTTGAAAACGATGATATTGTTAATTCGTCTGTACTCTATTTTTCTATTTGTTAAGCTGTAGTAATAGTTCTACTAACTTTAAAATGAACTTACAATCATTCTTGTAGCAATAGGATATATCAAATATTTTGTCCTGATTAAATAAGCAGGTAATAATAAATCGAAATAAAAAAAAAAATTATATACTAGATATATTATATATAGATATTAGCACCTATAAAATTGATTAACACTTCTATAACAGAAGTTCATTCACTAATTTCGTTTAATTATTTAAATTGGTTCGCGTCAAATATAATTTGGTTGGCAGGTGCTCAAATATAAAGTTATACAAAATTGCTTTGGCCATTAGAGCATTCCATGGTCAGTCTGTTTGTATGTGTTTGTGTGTAGACACACAATGATGTTGCATTATGGAACTTCCGCACTCTTGTATTACAATTGAAGTGTACTTACTTAGCTGATAACAGTACCTGATATCTGATATTAAGATGACGATAATGACTGCATCATCATGACTGATTATGATTAACAATAGTCTCTTGTATTCTGATTTTAATACTAATACTATTAGTACTAAACCAGATTTTACATTTATTTTTTGCTACGTACTATTACCGTCGATGTTTTTGACTAAACATACTATTCCTTACTTAGATTCAGTTTTCACTTTATGTTGACAATGTTCTTTTTACCAATATTATAAATTTGAAATTTGTTGATGTAAAGATATTTTGCCTAATAAGATCCGAATGCAATATTGTACAGCGATAGATCAATAATCTTTAACCTAATTCACGTGGAAAAGACACCGGATATTTTAAAAATTTTACATCATCGTCATATCCATTTTGAACTGTCCACTGCATTTTACCAGTAGTTGCCACATTTGGCAGGCGGAATGGCAACCGCAGTTAGACTTTGGAGATGTTTTAAGAGGGATGCTGCTGTCCATCTCTCGTCCTCCCTTAGTCGCTTCCTACGATACCCACAGAAAAGGAAGGGACGGGATAGGGCGAAAATTTTCACATACACGATAAATATGAATATTTTTTTTATATTAATGCCTATTTTTTTCTTCTAACCCGCCACCTTACCTACATAGATTGGTTTAAAAAATAGAATTGTGTTAATCCAAGGTAATCTAAGATTGGTACATCTTTTACGTAACATATTTCTTTGTATAAATGTAATCTCATAGTAATTTCAGTAGAAACATTTTAATGGTAGGATACGTAGAAATTTCTTGTTCATCATCGTTTTTGCTGGAAAAAGATTTTGTATCCCTGAAATTGTTATTTGATTTAAATATAATTATTATTCAGTTTAATTTTCTCATAAACTGGTCCGGTCTTCCTCTTCTTATATTGTCTCGCCAACTAGTGAAGGTTCAATATGAGCTCACGAAATCTCTCCTTGTTTTTTTTTCGAAATGGATTAATTCGGCTGCACTTGCAATACTCGTCTTCTCCCGGATGTTAAGGAGCCAAGGTTTTTTCTGCAATCGACCCTAATCTTGCCAGCAACATTGCTCATCATAATTACATAGAAAGTAATATTTGTCGTGTCTAAGTGACATGACCAAGAAGAAGTTTTCCGTTTTTTTTTTATGATGGGTGTTGCAATAACATGCGCTGTTGTTTAGTCTGGCGCAGAATCTATATTGCTGATCTTTCTGTGTTCAACTTATCCTCAACATCCGTCTACATACCTTTATTTTAAATGTTTCTATATTTTTTTAGGTCTTTTTTAATTGTTGACGACTTATATCTTTATAGAATTATGGACCAAATGTAGCAATAGTCCAGGTAAAAAATAAATCTATTTTGCCTTTGTCTAGTTATGAATTCGTGACTCCTTATATTTTTTAAAATCAAGTAGATTTTTTTATTAAAGTACCGCACTGAACAGCTGTTCAAAAAAATAACTGCGAAGCGAACTTGGTTTTGCGATAATACTCGTACATACGTGTGTATGCTAGTGTGTGCACACTGCACACATTGAGTACAGTGCGAGGGGTCGCGGGGAAGGCACACAATAGGTGCGCGCGCGCATGACGAGACACCTGGCTGTGTGCTGTACCGGCCTCGCCATATGTCGCCTACTGTGCCATCCGTGCCAAGCCAGCGCTGTGCCAACCCCATCGTGACGGTTCTGATGAACTACCACCGTGGCGTACTTTTCATGATCCAGATTAATTAATTAAGGAAATAGGTAGTCTTTTTCATTGCTAATATACTACCATTTAATACCATAATTATCTTTATTTTAATGTTACCTATAAATGGGAGAGTCTCACATTAAAATTTATAATAAACAAAAAAGTTGTTTTCTACTTCTTGGCGTCTTAACAATATAACAAACAGACATGAAATAAACGAATCGATAAATTTGTTACTAAGTAAAAAACTTGAGAACGTCTCTGAAGTCTGAAGAAGGAATCGCTGAAAGAAATCTGAAGGGGGTACTTATGAAGGAAAAAAAAAGAATTATAAAAATTGCCCGAAAAAGTGAAACACCTTTATTTTTCTTTTTCCTGGATATGTGATATATATGGAATTGTTTCGAGCTACCAATTTAAATATCTCAATCAAATATTGACGTACTTTTAAGAAAATTACGCCTGTCGGGTCGGCTAGTTTTAATTAATTTTGGTCAATTTTGTTATATCGTTCTACTGTGGCCTTTTAATCTTTATTTAAAAATTTAATTGGACTTTAAACATCCTCTGTAGTTTAAATTGAAGTGCCGATGGTATTTACTAAAGTTTATTTGAATAAAATTGACAATATGCCAAAAGCAATGACTAATTTGACAATACCTGCAATAAACGGATAATATAATAATATTCTCAGAAATATGTTTAGGGTAATGAGTTGCATCTGGCTTTATTTTATTAAGCGACTTCTAAGAAGTTTTCGATTCACTTGTATATTTCTGTTACGCGATTATTCCGCCAACTTTGAATTGATAATGATAATTATTTTTGTAATCTCTTCCGTGTTGATTTCATATTAATTTTCTTATCATTGATGCTTTTGGTTAGTCTAGCAAAAACTGGATGCTTCCAGAGAAAATATTCTTGTCTATTATCCATACTGGAAATCAGAGAGTTACAGGTTACGTAGTACATGTTAGTCTCCACGAATCAGGAGTACAGTGGTATCACGGTGTATTCTGTAACGGCCAAGCTGCTGTTTGTTAGTAAGTTGCTGGTCGTATCGCCTTTTATCAACCGACTTCAAAAAGAAGGAGGGTTTTAATTCGGGTGTATTTTTGTTGTTTGTTGCCTTATAACGCCAACAGATTTAAACTGATTTGGTAAGACTTTTTTATCTGAACAGATATATGTACAGACTCACAGGTCTCATAGATTTTTTTTTATAAATCGGTAGTTAGTTTAGGTTTTAAATCAAAATAACTCGTTTTGTTACATTATTTTTTTTATGGGATAGATTTTAATTATTTTTCTTATGAGTCGTCAAGATGTTTCTTGTATAAAAAAAGCATCGTTAGCATTTAGATCATTAACTTTTAAGCTAATGATTAATAATTAACTAGTAATTATGTAATTAATATATAATTAATTAAATATCTATAAACTATTAATTAAATAATTATTAACTATTAATTACACAATTATTGACTATTACTTAAATAATTATTAATTATTTAATTCGTTAATTCTAGTTAAGTACGAGAACTAAGAGGTCAGTTCTAGTATGTAACGTACTTATCGCGAGATCTTATCATAATTGGGATTTCCCTAAAGTTCTTTCTTTTAGTCTGCCAAACAATCTAAATTACTTAGACACAAATGTAATGCAGGTAAACAGGTTTTGTTGTAACGTGTATCAAAATGACATAAATAAGATAGGTCGATAAGAAAGACTTATGGGAAAACGATGTAAAACTTGTAACAGTAATAATCTTTACTAATAATATAAATGAGTTATTTTATATATTTGTTGTCTTTTAGCGCCTTAACGGTTTAACCAATCACTATTAAATTTGCTATACACATTCTATATGGGATGGAAAAGGATATAGGATTTTTATTTCTGTCAGAAAACATATTTCGGTTACGCGGAGAAAATTGCGAGTAAAAGCTAGTAATTAATTATTTAATACTAGATGTGTATAGGGTTTAGTACCTATTAGTGTATAGGCATAGATGAAAATACAAAAAAGTTTAGATTCATCTAAGCACTTCCATTGTACATAATACATTATTTACTCACTGTTATACCTAAACTACTACATATTTTAATATACACATTTGGCCTCGTAACGATATTAATGTATGTTGAGATAAAAATAGCCACATAAAATTGGCGATTATTCGAAATAGTTAGGTGTAACAGCTTCGCACAATGAATGCATTATTGTTGATTCACTGTTCAATAAATACCCTGTTTAGTCTACCAGTGTATCTTGTGAGATTAAGGTTTATGGCTGTGGTGCATTTGTTTATCGGACCTTTCATAAATGTATGGACCAGAATACTTTTGACTTCCAGCGACGCGAAGCGCGACTAGGGTTGTCATCTGTTCAGATTTGTTCTCGTTGGAAGACCGTCATTTGAAGAAGCATTGACACTTCGTTTGAAAGTGCGGTTTTCGTCTAGGCTTGGAATCTTTAATAATCCGTTTTATTTATATCTTTAATATAAAAAAAAAACTTACATTAACGAGTGTATAGATTTTAAGGCCAGTAATTCATCATTTCTAAACACCTTATCCTGTTTAAATTTGTTGATTTTACAGATAACAACCCTAGCGCGGGGTAATATGTTTTGTTAGTTGTATTGGACTGCATGTTGTTGGTTGGGCAGAGGGCAATCGACGGAAGCGGGGTCAGTATTGTTTCCAGGATATAAACATTTTAGGTGACTTTATTGCTTTTGTCTTTTTTTTTATTTTTAATGACAATATAATTTGACGAATATTCTCGAACGAGGTGAAACAGCATTGAAGTCATCTGTAAGATCCTATCTGTTCCTTGAAAAGTATAACTAAAAGGTTTTACCTTAGATTAAAACTAATGGTTAGTCTAAACAATCATTAATCTAAGGTTTTTTTATATATGTACTATTAGTCATTAGTAAGTACATAAATTACGTTTTATTTACATTTTCATAAATACAATTTTGTCTTCTTATTACATGATTAGACTTTTTACTTAGACGCCATGTGTAACTTCTGTTTATGTCTAGACAAAAGAAAGTCTACGTTATTAAAATAAAAGGTTTTAAAGTAATATTTTTTATCTATCTTTAGATCTATAGATTTCAGCTTATAAAATTACATATAGACATTATTACCTATACTGTGTTACTTAGAGTTTTGTTAAACACTGTTTAGATAAATAAATGTGTTTTAAATACTATTTGACTATGGAACATTTGTAAAAAGCTGAATTTGAATTCTGTTTAACTTCGAATCAAGTTTAAAATTTCAAATGACCGTTGGCCTTGTGCTTGTGCAACAGTTTTTCAGTCAACTACCAAGTCCAGTTCGAACTTCAAGTCCTGTTCATATTAAATGAAATTTAAGTGTGCAAAATCAAGATCCTATTGTGAAGTTTCCGTTAACGTGGCCGGTTCTGAAAGGGCCTTCGTTTCTCAATGCAATGTTCGTTGTTGCCGTTATTTAAGGACGGGATTTAATAAGTCGTATGCGTGTGCGCACCCGGCTTCTATGTAAATGGTTTATTATACCTGCGACGCTTTCATGCCCCTCATGCAAGAAATCGAACCAACAATACTGTTTTTTTAAATGTTTACAATTGCAAATGAGCTGCATAAACAGGGCGTTATTGTGAAATATTCTTTATCTATATCCACACGGTTTACATATGTACTTGTTAAGGTCTTTCTAAAATCCAAACTTCAGATAAAGAAAAATTATACATCAGTATATAACAAGGATTTGTAGCGTTTTTGGCTTTGCACATACGTAGTTAAACTTATATGAAAAGTGATTTACCACATAGCGATTTACTTAAGGTGGTACATTCTTTCCGCGCTGAATCCTGAGGTTTTTAATAATATACATAATTAATACACATTGTGGACCTTAGAAAACCGACTTTAAACCAGGCAAAACTAGTTACTTTGATTAAAAAACTAAAGTATTGAACCGATTTTGATAAAATTTCTGTGAGCTCAATCTGTAAGTAATTCCTTTAAAAAAAATCCGAATCTATTTATAACTAACGGAGTTATGAGGTATAAATATAAAAAAAAAAAATAGAAATCAAATACCTCCTTAACACCATCAACGCCTTATAACAGACAAGAACTATTTTAATACAAATTTATCAAAGAGGACAAATTGCCTTGTATGCCTCAAATTATTTCAGTGATTTTATCTAAACGGAATAAGAGTTTCTTTCGTATGGAAATTGTCATAAATCTTTCCTAGTAGGGTCTATATGAACTAAGAAGAAACGTTTTTAGGCAAAATTTCTGGATAAACTATAATAGGTGTATAATTATTATGTTGGTTAATTAGTTGTCAGTCTGCTTCTTATCCATAGGTATTTTTAGAAGTAGACCGAATTAGTCATCGAAGCATTTGGCGTTCCATTGTTTCTGCCTACCCTAATGGGAGACAGGCGTGACAGATATGTATGTATGTATGTACCAAATTAATCGTGCCCACCCTAGAACTGTCTGTTCACCCTAGGATGTAAGCTAGGCTTGGCAAAGACATGTCTGAGAATATATAATTATGCGCTTTTTTAAGTAAACATGCATACGCCAATATTCTTATTATAATGTTAATAACATTGTTAAACATTGTTAGTAACCTCAAATAACTATCCAATCCTAATGATGGTGGTATGCTCACTGCCTGCTAGGTTTGTTGATAATAAAATTTCGAATATGTTTGCCGAAATGAGGCCAAGTCGAATTTTATATTCACTTTAATTAAATAATCAGTGCTTGTCTTATTAAATCGACTAATATTTAAATAGTATTATATATGTATATACTATATTGCAATTAAACTTTTGTGGACTCGCATGTTTCACCTTCTATTTTTTATGGGGAGATTAAAATTCAAGAATAAAATTAACTTAAACGAATGATTTTTAAAAGATTAAGTAATGACGTGATTAATTAATGATGAAACAATTCGTTATAGTTACCATTAAAGTTCATTAAAACCACCTCTCTACATTGTATTTAGTTATTTATGTTACTTTTTTAGTGTATATAAAATGTTTAGTTTATAAAGTTGTGATATTTTTTATGGAAATCCATTCGCCTTCATTGATGGAGGGGTAACGGCGTATCTGTCTTCGGCGCACGCGCATCGGGCGCGCGCCAACATAAATAAGCATATATCTGTATAAGCAGTCCGTGAATCCGTGGATCTATAGATTCAGATTGATAGGATGATAGTGATGCATAGATTTTATAGAGAATTTAACAGTTAACATTTCATATTATTAACAATTAGCTGTATCTCGCCGCATCACCCGTGTAATTCAGTACATAAAATATCCTAATAAGCTAAGTTAGGATATAACCTATCCGTGTGCTAAATTTTATTCAAATCTGTTCAGTACTTTTACTTGAACTACTTACTTTTTCTCGGTAGATAGAGAGAACAAAACCATTTTTAAAATTAGAACTTAGTTATAATTTTGAAGATGGATTTTATAAATCGTTTTAATATTCGATTAATATTATTACATTTATTGAATTGATCTAGTTAGTTTTCATCATCACATATGTTATATTGCTTACCTATATTACCTATTTACCTACATATAGTTTAAATAATGTATTATCTATTAAATGAGAAAATAAATTATATTCACATATGGCGATGCGACGCCATTTCGCGAACCATAGAAATCGTGTGCTCAAGTGTTTCCATTCAAGGTTTCATTAACTCGATACGCTTTGTCGTTACATGTCACTTGACATTTATTTTATGACTTCAGTTATTATAGTTATAATTAAGTATAAACGGAGCCTCCATGCATAACAAATGTATAACAGGGTAGTAATTAAATACCTTCATCATTATACATTTTATTTAGTCATACTATTGTTTAAAGTACTTGGATTATGCCATAGGTTGACACAGGGAATGGTCACCTGCGTCTACCGGGATGAAACAGAGAATTTTTTTATACAACTTAGAATGGCAAACAAGCTGACGGCCCACCTGATGGAAAGTGGTAACCGTCGCCTATAGACATGAGCAGTACCATGGACATAACAGAGTATACTGTTTCGCCCATGATACCCCCCATGCGTTGCCATTCCTAAGGACTCAGGTGTTATTCTTTTGTACCCTGTAAATACACGCCATATCCCACCCTTCAAACCGAAACACAGCCATGCAAACACAACTGCTTCACGGTAGAAACACGAATGGGACAGAGGTACCCAAGCAATCGACTTTTGTACAAAGTCTCGCTCTGGTATATTGAGATTTTATTGAGCTAGGTGTTATCTTGTGGAAGTCCATATCACTGTTTATTTAATTAATTAAGCTAATATGAAATGTTGTGGAATTTCTGGTACTAATAGTGGTGGTCAATCTTCGAGTGTTGGCAGTCATATGCATACTAATGTTAGCAGAATTAAACAAAATAATTCTAATCAAATAACCAGTGAAGCAGAGAAACGCATCAGAGGGAGACTTTGTACAAAAGTCGATTGCTTGAATACTTCTGTCCCATTCATGTTTCAACTGTGAAGCAGTTGTGTTTGCATGGTTGTGTTTCGGTTTGAAGGGTGGGATATGGCGTAAATTTACAGGGTACAGAGGAATAACATCTGAGTCCTCAGGAATGGCAACGCATGGGGGGTATCATGGGCGAAACAGTTTACTCTGTTATGTCCATAGTACTGCTCATGTCTATAGGCGACGGTTACCACTTTCCATCAGGTGGGCCGTCAATTTGTTTGGCATTCTAAGTTGTATAAAAAAAAAAGAAAACCAGTGTAAGTAAGCTAAGATTTACGCAGGTTTTCTGATCTTTCTACCACTATAATAACTCAAAGGTTTGATGATAAATCTTTAATTAATATTTTTGTATTGCTGTTTTTAGGCAACTTTTTCAATTCTTCTATATTTTTTTTATAGCTATGTTATATGATTGTTGCCAATTCTGTACAGATTTTGAAATTTATTTTTACAATCCTTAAGTTTTCATCCCGTTGATATTCTAATATTAATTAAGTAACCATTATTTTTTTCTTTTCGGAGCAAAAAACTTAATTTTTGGACATTTTTTATACAACTGAGGTGGCAAACGTGTATGCTACACTTGATTGTAAGCTGTTACCGTAGTATGTTATGTGACTATGAAGAAATATTTTTACCTCTTTTTTTTTAAGAACCCCATTCTTTCATAAAAACTGCAGTCACGTATTCATACACGACAAATTTTTGTTTTCAGATTTTGACTATACTCCTTGAGGCATGTTGTTTAGTTTCATAAATATTTCATGTCACTGAATTTCGGCTTTATATACCTATTACGACTAACTCAGTGTACTCGTATGATAGTAATATATACCTACATAAAGAAATTGAAGCAAGGTTATATAGACAAGTAATATAAGACTCACATGTACAACAATGTTCAGTGTTATAATCTGTGTGTGTGTGTGTGTGCGTCATGAAAAATTATATCAACAACATCGTCTGAAAATTAATAAAATTCATTGTACAACGAACTATTTCGACGAATATAATGAATATATTGTACTCGTATCTTTATACTAAAGTATATCTAATATTTATGTAAGCATTCGATTTTCTTTAGAAAATGGTTTGCATTTTGAAGTTAATTTTTGAGTATATATTTATTTTATTACGCGATATTTTCACCAATTATAAATTAACTTTGATGAACCAAAATAGGTAAAAGATAAACAGAATTCGTCAATGAATTTAATAGTGAAAAAATCAATACAACACCAATACTAGGAGTAAACCCTATCGATTGAAAATAAAAACATCGAAGTCAGATTTGACGAAGATATCGTGTAACATATGCACAGAAAATACAGGCGACAACATTTCCAATTAGAAAAATATTAAAAGTTCAGAAATGGCGTTAGGTATAGAAGCAATAAAAACCACCTTTTGACTTCGATTGAAAATAAAATAATTTTGTTTCTACGTTCAATTTATTACTTTTTTAATTGCAGCTGTAAGGAAATTTCGTAGCCCAGTTTGTGATACGTGGCAGTAGAGCAATGGGCGATTTCAGCGTTGGAGGCGATTATGAAAACATTGTTAAACTTTTATTATATGGGCGTTGATGAAGGCCGCACTAGCACTTGTCCAAACATACGACGACACGTTGAATTATTGAGTGGTGCCGGCTCAAAACTAATCGATTCACACCTTTCTACGAACTAGTCGAAACATTGTCAGTGGCCTTTCATTTAATGACTTTAATTTATGCTCTATATAGTTGTGGAGATTGTAGATTTACTTCGTTATTTATTTGACTAGTTTTTTACTCGCGCCTTCGTCCGTTTGACCGGAATAATAAGCATAGATATGTATATGCCGTTCTTTATAGTAAAAATTTTAAAATAAAACGTTTTTCAATTTCGGAATAATTTTAAATTTTGTTCGATTAAATAAACTTAAGTAAAAATAATCAAATTGGTTTTGTTAACGCCTGCAAAGTACACCGAATTTAATTGTTAAAGGTTTTTTTTTTTATAAAAAATGTCGAATGTATTCCAAACTACAAGAAACTAAGAACTAGTGTTTACAAAGTTATAACGTAGGAAGGTTTTGCCTAATAAGTTTTGTAACATCATAACAAGTAATTCATATGATAAATTAATACACTTTTTATATAAAATGTGGCATTGTATTGTCTATTTATGTGAGTAATATGGATTACAGACTAGATTGTAAATGCGATTGCTTGATGTAAATCTATCAAAATGTGAAAATATTGAACAATGTTTATGGAACGTTGGCAGTATCACGCAACTTATTTGAAATAGGGCACCTATTTTTATTTTGTAATTATAAAAATGTCGCTAAATTTTAAAACATATATAATAACAGTATATAATATATGCTTATTTTACTGAACTAGGTGTTATTTTGTGAAAGTCCATATCACTGATTAGATTTTGTTTTATTCCTCTACCATTACTATAAGTGCGACTTGCAACACTCGAAGTATAACTCCTCTAATTATTACCAGAAGTTCTACGACCTTCCATGTTAGCCATAAATTTCCGACCGCCATTCCGTCCATGCATACGACCCGTGTTCCATCTCTAGACGAGGCATCTTCAGACAAATTAATCGATTGCTGCTTGAAGCTTTGAAGGTGAACATTAGGCTTATATTTATCTATACTATTTGTGCCCATGTCTTCGTCCGTGATATTGAAATTTATTTATACTATTTACCGGAATAAAAAACAATAGGTACGCTTTCTCAAAATAATTTCTACCTAGTGCATATAAAATTTAATGATGGTTGGTTCAGCTTGAATTAAACGCTTACATATTTAGCACAAATAAGTAGTTCATTCGATTCATAATTTCATGGTAACCCATTTTACGAAATTGTTGACACCTTGGTTGTTATTTAATTTTATCGCTTTCTCTGTGAACTTTTCGTATAAAGAACACATTTAATTAAACTATTAAACGTGTAATTTCAAATAAACTTTTAATATTGAAATCCCTAATTAATAAGGTACATTTTTGGGGCTGGAAGATAATGAAAGGGCAAGTACCTCAATGTTTGGCATTGCAGTTGGCGGGATCGCGTGCGCTGTTTAGCGCCCTTCGCCGATGCATTACTTATGCATGTCCCCCTTACGCCACTTCACCCCCTAATGCTCAGCAACCCCGATGGTTTTTATTTCGGCTATGGGATTTAGGCTTTGAATGCACTGATGACGGCGCACGTGCCTGATCGATAGTAAAACTATACTATATTTAATTCCACGGGTAACGGGGAGAGGAATGAAATTTAAGCGAAGCTTGATGCTAACAACAAACGTCCAATATTGAGCGTTGCGGTTAGTTTAGAAGTTGAATAAACGAGGAGAATATTTCACCCTTTGATGGCATTGTAATATTTTTATTAGCAATATAAGGTTTATAATAACCTTAATTAAAATAATAACCTTAATTAAAAGGTGTTACTTAGAGAAAAGTAAATAGACATGGGATAGTCCGACATATTTATCGATTATTATTGCTATCGTCGACGTGCCCACATCCCACATTTTATAATTTAAACTAGTTTACGATTAAATTAATATTATAAGGAAGAAAAATTAGATTTTTTGTTTATAATGAATAAACTCAAAAAATACTTAAATGATATTTAAAATTATTTCATCTATTGAAGCTACATAATCAGCAAATAACATAGGTTATATTTTATTAAAAAAAATACCGTCCAAACCAGGTGTAGGTTACTAGTGTTATACATTTTATTTAAATTGTTATCACTAGTCTAGTACAAACATTTGGTGTGGAGGACTAAGACTGACCAACACTAGTTGAGATTACAAGTGCTCTGATTCTTCTTATTAGTGATTAATGTGACCTGGAATTTGGATCGACTAACTGTCTGATAATGGGGGGAAAGGGATTGTTAGTAATGGAGACTGAGAATCCCATTGCTAGCAATATACCCAACCAGGTCGACCTCCTCGCAGTTCTCCCTGGAAACTATCATGGTTAATTCCTGATGAATTCATCATGATGGGCTAACTGGCCTGTTTTCAGTCTCATCTATCACCCTTCAGTGGTGCTCCGCCAGCGTATCCCGTTAGCGAAGGCGGTGGGGTTACCATTCCATTTTCATCCATCAAAAAAAAACTGTCCGATAATACCTATTATTACTAGGAATAAGGAAGGTCGTAATCTTTACTTGTCGGGCCAGTCACGCACGAAATCTAAGTAATGAGTACAAATTCAACAGTGAGTGAGATGGACTTTGGCAAAAGAATACTTAATTTATTTAAATAAATTTGAATAGCGTTTTAATATATAGGTTTAGGAATAGTACAATGTTTAGTTACCTCAGTTTGAATTAAAATATTTGAGCTAAACTCTACAACCTAAAATAGTAGACGTATAATATCAAAGAGAGATAAGTGATATTTCGAGATTTCAATTCACATCGTCCGACATTTGGTCAGCCGATGAAAAGTATGTTGATCGATACCACTGCGCGTTGTTTATAATTGTATGAAGTGAAGCCATACTGGAGGTTTGCAGTGCGCCAGTGAGTAGCGCGACCAATTTCTACCGCAATGGAGAATTATATTCGCGATAAATTCGAAACAAGTATAATTTACATTGATATTTTCATCTTTTCTATATTTAAGCGACTTCAAAAAGAAAGAGGTTTTCAATCTGACGGCATTTATTTATGTACGTTATATCATATTTTCGCCAATTCTGAATGGAATTTATTTCCATGTTAGTCTTTTGGACTGATTTTGAAACAAATGAAGTTTTTATGTGGAATGTTTTATATTGTCTCTTTTTAAATAATTTAACGGAAACTCATTTAAAAATTTAAATGTCATTTTACGGAAAACAACTCCAGAAATTTTATTTAAACCATAATGTAGCGAAATAAAATTCGCTTTTTAGGTAAATAGGTAAATTTCTAAATTATCCCGCTATCTCAAAAACATAATTATTAAATTATCTGAATAGATAAGTTTATATCCATGGCACACTAACGTCAACGTTGTTGAACGTGATCCAAGAAAATAATTGTGTCTTCCGTATCGTGCGGATATAATAATGTGGCATCTGTCCCAAAAAACTAAAAGAGTTCTGTGACTGAGTACCATATCATCACACCGATCTCAATATATTAATACAGTGAGATCAGCATCAGATTTTAATTCTAGATGTTTTATATAACGTCAACAACCCGGTGTCGCCACAGGAACACTCGAGTGTAGCAGTTCCGCTCCCTTTGTCGTACCATTTGTAACACGATCTCTAGCCGCGACTTCCGCACGAAGCCCTGCGATCCTTCGATAATCCTCTACCATCGTAGATTACGTTCCGAATATACTCATGTTTAAATACCTACCGGCCTAGGTACGAATACGATTCTTTAGATTCTAGCATACCTTTGAAGTTAACAATTTTAATTTTTTACAAGGATCCGTAAGCCAGTCCAGTAAGCTTTCTTCTTGTCTTAATTATTATTTATGTACAACAGCTGGCGAGCAGAGGTTGGGCGAGCGAGGCTGAGTTCGTCCGCCGAACGACGTGGTTATTTATAAAACAGAGTTGCGTCTCGTTTTGTCTTCGGCGCGCTCTTTATTTTGTCTAAATATACGCAGTTTTGGGAACGTCGTCGCAGCCGCCTCTGCCGCGACATCAGCTCTGGCAACGGGCCAGAGACTCATCTTTCTTCACCAGCTTATGTTAGCCTACGAAATTTTGACTTAAATTAGGGTAAATGGTTTATTTTTCAACAGATCTAACATATAGAATATCTAAGTATATCGAGTAAGATTTTGTTTTACACCTAATCGTATCTGTAAAATCCTTATCTTTAAATATCGATCGGTCGCAGCATACGCGTGTTTTCTCCAAAAATAAGTGTCCCAGGAACTAACGCTGCGAGGAGGGGTAATTAATCGCTGCCGTAAACGGAGCTTAGTTGCCGATAATTTGTGCTGGAGTCGAATTGATGGGTGCCAGTCTCGGAGCGACACCGGTCAGATCAAAGAGAAGGCCACCGGACACGCAAAGCGAGCTCTGTCACGGTCGTGAGACTAGTGCTCAGTTCGGCCATATGAAATTGGGCCATGACTGAATTGAATCTATTCTTAGGCTAACAAACTTACATGATAAATTAAAGTTACAATGTATTTACAATGAAAAACTGTAGTAACAATTAATGAATCGTTTTCTTTTATTGTAACATTTGGCATTGGCACTAGCACAAAATCAGAACTCATAAATGTAGCGTAAATAGGTTACGCGTCGATTGTTTAAAGTTGTATGGTTTTGTGCACATATATTTCGATAATTTTTTTTTAATGTGTATTAGAAATAATGGCATTGGAATAAATAGACATTGATGGCTTACACATAATATAAGTACTCGGTCCAACTCAGTCCGCGCCTGCATCTAAAATCGTATTTCCGTAGAATCCTTACAAGCGACGTTAAGCACTTACTGTATACTTACCGGGCTTTGCAGTTCGACGACCCGGATTCCAGAAGTCGTCCTAAAACAACCCGCAAAAGTATTCAAAACAAAGCTGTATTCGAATTACACCTACACATTACTTTAGTCAAATTGTTCTCCGAGGGAGGGATGTAGATGATTTCTGCATGACCGCGTCATTCGCCTTTCAGGAGTCAAATATAAAAATAATGCGTCATAGCTGTTTGTTCCACATTATTCAGTTATTGAATATTCGAACGTGAAACTATTGTATAGTAACCAGCAATCGATTACAACTGAAATCTATCTGGGTCACATACAACTAACAAAAGAACATCGCATTCAGGCCGTGCGACAATGGACATGGAAGGATAGAGGAAATTTTTTTAATGAATCAAGATAAGCTTTATGGTGGACAGTGGTTCGACCTCGGCCGTCAAATGGCATCCAATCGATCGAACTGCGGTGGCACATCACGCTCGCCCCCGTGCAGCACGCGATGAACCCCTTCATGTGAAATTGTGTCTTTCTGACCAGTTTCTATTCGATGTTGACAAGTGATGCAATCAGACATAAACGTTAGGACATTAACAAACGTTGAAAAAATAAGTGCATTAAGGAAGTTAGCATAAATATTTACACATAAAAAATACCTAGTGTATCGTTCAATGCCTTTGTGTCTATTTTAATGTCAAAACACAAGAGGAGCCAAATGTACGCAATTATTTTGGCAGTAATTATACGATGGATGCGATATTGGCAATCGGAAGGTCAACACGATATTACCGTAACAGTCGGACCGCGACATCATCCGGGGCTCTCCGGATGTGATCCACTGTAATCACCGGTGAAATTTCACCATGCACAATAGCTACGTTGTTATAGTCCGGCAGAGGTCACGCTCTTGCGGCCGTTACCCGTTAATCAGCGATTTATAATACCTATTCTATTATTATGATTGCACACTTCCTAAATGTGATATGTTATTTAGTATTCAAAATATAAATTTTAACAAGTACTACATGAAAAAAAAATAAACAGGAAATGTCATTGTGCCCAATGGTTTATCGATATCAATCAAGTAATCACTCGAAGCATTTTAGTTTTGTCCTGCTGCCAACTACTGAACCGAAACCCATTTATAGCGAATGTTTGTCGTCTTCTTGTCAAGAGGTATGCCCCTGGATGCCGGTGCCCGGGCGGTGTCCGCTCCGAGCTACAGAAATAGATGCCGCCTCGCGCGACTTAACAATGCAATAAAAAGAAATTAACACTTTGACGTTGCCTGCTCTAAGTTGACTCGTATGTCATTTGGATGTGGTCCAATCTCTTCGAAATATATTTTAGTTTCAAGTCCTCCACAGCCACTTCCGTTAAGTGAGAACAAAAATAACGACTTTGAACATAGGAGTAACGAAAGAGTAATAGGTAGTTAGGAACTTTTTTTACTCAGAATTGTTGTTCATGTCGTGTTGTCACCTTATTTTTGTGTACATTAAATTTATATATAGGTGATTTTGTTGCAGGGTTTGGTCTGGCGGCAGCGGCGGCGGCTGGAGTCCGTGCCGGCTACCCGACTGTATTACAATCGCCTTATGGGTGAGTACAGTCCGTTTCTGCTGCCTACAACGCATTTGTATCAATGTTCAATGGTTCAACACTCCGATATTTGCCAGCACTAGCGGCGCCGCATGTCGTTCTGAATACATCTCACGAGACAAAAATCAGATATTATTTTATTTAAAATGTCAGCTTTAAATTTCACACTAAGTTTATAGTCCGATTATTGTATAGAAAAATAAATGTTATTTTGTAGTAATAATTCACTGTAGTGTTGATCTATCTTATTTTGGGTGATATAGGCAAAATTTAACATTTTTTTCTATTTTGCTGATATCGGAATAATCCCGTCACACTTAGCTCACGAAAACACTTGTCGTGCAACATGTTTTGCGTAATTTGGCAATGTCGTATTCTCTTAAGCAGTGTTATCAAACATGTTGAGCGTCATGTGTAGCATCTCAATTGTAATACATGGCTAAATTAATCACTGTGCTGCCTGTGTAACTTGGAAATCACAGTAATAACCAGGGACACACTGCAATTGATAATATCGTTAGTAACCTATGACATTCTGGGTAATATGCATTATGCTGTTAGGTGTTCATAGGGTATAAGGGTATAAGGTACAGCAATATGGTTCGTCCAGTATGCTGAGCTGACTTTTGTCTCGGTAGATGATGGGAGCGGCGTCTCCGGACGGCTAGCGTGGCTAGCGGCGCGGCGGCCTGCGGACTACACCTAGAATAAATTATCAAACATTTTCACATAGGTATCTATGGCAAGCGTGAGCGTGAGAGTGGATTTTTTTCGTTTTGGGTGTGAATTAGTCGATTGGGTTTTTTAATGTTTACGTTTTATAAAGCTACAAAAGCATGGGCGGCTCCGGCGACGTAGGCGCGGGCGCCGCCCAACGCAACCACTACGCATCGTTCTCGACACTCAATGTTTTCTTTTATGTTTTATGCCGTGTTCGTGTAAGATTTTGTTGATTTGAATTGAGTTTTGTTGGTGGTGGATTTCGTATAATACACTTACTGAGTATTGCAATGTACGTGGACTTTGTAGGTTGGGCGGTGTGGTCGAGGTTGCGCTGTGTGTGCGTAGGTGTGCGCGCTACCTCGATCGCTTCTACCGCCGCCGTGCTAGTTCTACCGCTCATCTCAATTCGGTCATTACTATACCTATGCTGTAATAGTAATTGCTCTCGACTGCCGCCCGACCTGCAGCCTGCGTGTATCTATTAATTACACCGTGGCCGGAGGTGGCCGATCGATGCGCACTAGGGCCGTTCTACCACATATTCATATATAATTCATTGGAACTCATGATCGAAATGAAAAAATAATCAAGTGAAAGCCTCATTCGATTAATCCGCTCTATGTGTTTTTTTTTTCAATTAAATAAAACCACATGGTACTTACCAACAATGTCATTAGTCCAACTACAATAGCAGGGTTGTATTTTAGAATCAATCTACTTACTTGCAATGTATGTACTTATATACTTTGTTGGAATTTTCTAGACTCATATACCTAATATTTTCGCTACCTATTGTTTTAATATTTATCGTGGTGTTAATTATTTATTTATTGTAAGTGAGTAGTTATTTTCTTGGCCTCATTATAATATCAAATGTCTAATAAAATCCTAGTTTTAATAACTAATATTATTATATAATCAATAATATTATATAATAATATTAATAAATTAATATTTCATAAACCTGAACTAGCTAGGTGTAATAAAATACTTATTTAGTAATAATAATAATAACGTGTTTTATAACTATGTAGATGTGACAGCTCAGCTTGTGTGATGAATTGATGATTTGCCAGTTTTATAATGCTGTTTGTATCTATCTTAGTTTATGTATTTAATTATAGGTATATATATATATATATATATATATATATATATATATATATATATATATATATAATATATATCGTAATTTATTTATTTATATATGTTTTAAAATAGAAAACCTATATGGGAAAGATATAGACCATTTCTTTGTAATACAGAACGTGTCGGAATATTGTTTTAATATAGATGTGAATATAAATAGAAATAGGACAAGTAGGTATTTGCGAATAGGGACAGTAAATTTTCAGGTAGGCGTGATGAACGGGCGGAGCAATGTAGCGGGCGTGTTCTACGCATGCGCTCAGCACCCAAAATCCTGTACCATGATACCCAACCGCGTTTCACTCTCGAGTACCAATCCGACCATCCCTATCATCCCTGTAGAGTCAGAGAAAGATGGTTGCATAGTAAAAATTGTTCGGTCGGTAACAAAGTGGTTGCTGATCGAGAGTACTCATAAACTGCTGATGCGACACGATGTCCGCCGAAGGGATCTTGATGACACTTGACCGCCTTCGTATGTTCAGCAAATTAAGAATAGTCGCGTCACTTGTATTGTCCTGTAATAAAACATTTCTATAAAAATCAATTATATTTATTATAAAATTACATTTCCAACTATCTAGCAGGTTACGCTGGTACGTAATAGTATCTCTGTCTACAGTTGAATATTTCTTAATTGGCACACGGTCCGTTTAGCTACTTTGTTGCAATATCGTTCTTCCTGTGGGCCCCAAATGTCACCGGGATTTCGTAACTGACAGATGTACGCGTATCTAAATCTTAATTTTAACGTTTCCCCGACGATCTAATGATAAATACGGAATGCCGGATATTTCGGTCGAGGTAGAGTGAACAGTGCCGCACTCCAAATATTTTTAATACTGTCTTTTTTAACTTCCCGGGGAATGACGCACGGCGGCGGTTCCTCGACTATGTTATCTTCAGACAATACATTCGCATACTTACAATTTTATAACAATTTATCGATGTCTACTAACATAACAAAACTAGACTTGCTCGTGCCTGTCAGCTGCAGATGGGGCTAAGTTTAGTGTGACAGTTTTCAAGATTAATAATGCGGATGACCTTTCACTGATTGTCTGGCCAATATTCAATGTGGAGTACATATGCCGGTGAAAGGCCATCATCGGTGTTGAGGCGTCAGGCATTAAAGTTTATTCTTTAATGCGTGATGTCTGCTTATTGTCGGTTCTTCGTTATGAAGGTGATATTGAATTGGCAGGTTGTCACCTGGATACGTGTATGGAGCGCCGGGATATGTCGGTGCTGTTGGCGGGGTGGGAGCAGGTGTGGGCACAAGCGCGGGGGGTCTAGTGCAGTTACCACAGCTGCAGCACGCCGCGGCGGTAGCTGCTGCGAACCACCTATATGAGTATCAAGCGGCAGCCGCGCAAGGCGCAGCGGCCTACCAGCAACAGTACGCGGCGGCAGGATTTGATCCATATGCTACTGCTGCAGGTTTGTATATTTGTATTTTATGGCACCATTTATAAGATATAGTAAATAATTTGAGCGAAGTGATACGAGGTGCTATTTGTAATTAAAATAGTGTAAATTAATATGGAGGTATTTTCTTCTATTGATAACCAAATTAACTTTTTACTTTAATATTGGGCCAAGCAGCCTTATAAATCGATAACAAATATTATCTACACATATAAATAAAATTGGAGTGTCTGTTTGTAATATTGAAATAACCGTTTCTTACTACATGTATATGAATATATATACGGTACATACACCAAAATATTTTTTTTACAATTTATAACTTAATTTGGATTAAGTAAAAATAAAATAAAATTAAGTGGGTATCATAAAAAAGAAAAACAACTAAAAAAATAAAGAATCGACTGTTAGGCGGAACGAAGTTCGCCGGGTCAGCTAGTTATATATAAATCAATACACATATTTTATATCTAAGCTCCTAATCTCATTCAAACAATTTTGAGTTAGACTATTAGAGAAAAAGAAAATAGTACCTACAAGATTTTATACTAAAACATTACAACATCTGACATCATTGTGATACTCTTGATGTTACTTTTGTGTTGCATTGAAGACTAAACTTTCCATACCCAATAATCTTTGTATATCCACCTTTCAAATCGAAATTGAATCTTACAAGCATAACTCGATGGAAACATTGTATCAATATTTATTAGTACTTTTTTGATTAATTGCACTTAGTTGTATCAATTTAGCAGGTCAGCAACTAAACTATTTTAATTTCCTTGATTCCAGCAGCAGCGGCAGCAGCAGCCAGTGGGGCTGGGTACATGTCTCCTTACTACGCTCTGCCAGGCGGTGGCGTGCAAGCTCCACTCCTTCCCCCACTGCCTTATCCTCCGCCTCTCCAAGAGGCACGGATGCAGTAAATTTTGAAATTTAAGAGTACTCAATGCTGCTGTAGCAATACAGTACTTACACCTAAAAACAAAATACGGCAATATCTCAATTCTGACAAAATTTGCCCTTCTTGGGATGTCATATAAATATCGTGCTGGTTCTTGCTAAAGCAGCTTTGATTAGTAAAACAAATATGTTTAGATGAAAAAATATTATGAGACGGTGACAAATAGTTACATTTTACTTGCGAAGGCAGGTGAAAGACAGCCAGTCTTATCGTCTGAAGAGTGACGTTCAGGAAAGCCAAATATTTAGACTAACATAGATGATGTCTAGAACTAGTTGATTTTTAACAACCAAAAATATTAATGAATGACCAAAGCTATGAGCTTTTATGTTAGAATTAAGGAGCCATTGGGTACTTAATTTACTTTGAAGAAATATCTACTTGTAATATCCCGTATAATGTTTAGGAATAAGTATATTAAAGGCACTAAGTATATAGCTGTGTTACAAAGTTCTTGCCTCATCCATCCGACTTCCCAACATCACACATATTTTCCTACTTTTTTATACTAAATAGGTTAGTTAGGTGTACTTCTTATTGTAGATGCAATTTTGCTTTTTAATATATTCGAATATTGAAACTTTATAACGGTATAATATAAAACCTTAAAGCAAATAGCTGTTCAATGACAATAAAGAAAGATAATTTACAGCATTTGAAGCATCATTACGCCTCTTATTGTTAAGAGAAATCTGTAAACTTGTTATTTATTTTATGGCATAATTACATAGGTACCTATGTTAATATTTTTTTCTAATGATTAAAAAAAATGCAATTTAAAAAAATAAAAACTATTATCTAAACTTATTTATGTTCTAATTTTTTTCGTTTTTCTGACTACGTATCTATTGAAGAAGATATAGGATTACGATTATGAATTATTATATAAAGAACATATTACGCTGTCTCTACTAATTTTTTTTTTTATATTATGTAAGTAAACCATTCAATACCAATATTATATAACCTCATTCTTCAGATATGCAATGGATAAAGACACAGACAAAAGAGAAAGAAATGTTACAGTGTATTCTGTTATCTTCGTGGTTCTTGTCTACAGTTGTTAATATTTTTTTTATTAGATGTTGCTTAATAAAATTATTTTATAATAGCTTTAATATACTTGTGTATTTTGTTCGCAATCGTAATCACTACGTCTATATTTGGGTCAATGAAATTTATGGAAGTTCCTATAAGTTCATTATTAAATGTTTCCGTTAAATCTAAGTAAGCAGGTATTCGAAAAGGTTGTAATAGCCATAGTATTAGTTTTGTGTAAAAAATAAAACAAATGCATTCTTTCTTATAGGGAATCTTACACAAAACTTTCGAATGTATTGTGGCGTTACTGAAAGGTCTACTAACAATATTCACAAAAATCATAATGGCGGGAAAATATTTTTTTAAGATTTTATTTTCCATCCATCACCATAGACTAAAGCAGAGGTGAAGTTTGTTTATGTAATAACACCATGGCGACCTCGTCATTATAAAATGAAAATAAGTTTTTCTATCAAATACCTACTTGTAGTCTGGTAAAGATTTTCATATTATTTATATTTAATAATTCCATAAAAATAGTTGAAACCTATAAAATATACTTATCTAAACAATCCCATATCTATTATAGAACCATTTCCTCTATCTTAGTAGCATAGTTCTATCATCTTAATCACGGCCGAGTTCTCAAGTCTAAAATTTTGCAGCTCCCGCCGAAGATTCGCAGTGATTGTTAAGTTACTTTAAAGTGTTGTGACTTCGTTTTGAAGCTGGGTATTTCACTATAAATGTAATTGATCACATAACTATGTACGTATGCAGGAAATATTTTACTGTCTTCTGTGTTGAAACATCTAGTGCTGTGTAACTCTAGAATTTCTAGTTCTATAAAATGTCCATGTTGCTCAACAGGCCCTGTTAAAGGCTTGGTTTAGCTTAAGATTGAAGGAGATCAATAAAGGGCTACTAATTAAAATATAATTATAAGTGATATCTTAATCGCCGTATTACGAAAACATGTTTTGTTTAGGCCCTTTTAATATTATTTTGTTCTCCAAAGCGGTATAGGGTACTTATTAGTTAGAATAATTGAATTACTAGTCCATGTAATTTTAATGTAATGATTATAGGCGTTCATCGGCCGTCCTAATTTTTTTAATAGAAATCTCAAGAAATAACACGAGAACGATTCGGAAAGTAGGTAGGTACATTTTAATTGTGGACAATACTGAAAAAAATATTGATATTGTCTATTTCAAAACAAATAAAGATATAAATTCTACACAACTTTTGTGTACTGAATAATAAATTGCAATTGGATTATAAGTACTTAGTTTATTATAATCCACAAAAATTATCTTAGGTACCTACATTATATCTAAAGGGTTGGCCGGGAACCTACCTAGTACAAGTTAGGGACATTTAGAGTATAACTGAAAATTAGTTCGTAAGTCTTATTTTAATTATAAAAATATGCTGTTATTTGTAATTTATTTTGTTGATATTTGTAAATCTACATGTTGATAACTATTTATTATGTGGAAGAGTATGTAATAAAAAATTGTTAAATATTTACGGGCCGAATCTAATCTCTCTTGTTGCGTCTCGGTTTATTCGAGTTGAAATCGCGATTCGGTCTAATATATTGTATTGAATTATACACGATAATAAATATACATTAATATAAGTAGATTAAATTAGATGCATATACCAAATGGAACATAGAATCATGTTAGCCATAAATGCGGCCATCTTGCCTTAAAATGCATATTGATGTACTTATAGTTTATATAAATTTATATGACATTATATTACACATATCATCACAAATACAGATATACATTCATCAGAGTGACGACTACAGTGGGTAGTTCTTCTCTGATCAGTCCATATTATAGTGCATTTCATTTGACAGTAATTTTAAGCACAATCTATAATAGATATCTATCTATATTACTTACATACTTAAATGAATGTAAATTCATAATAAATACCTAATAATTGTTAAAATTAATTTAAAAATATACTACTATGTACTTAATTTAGGATATTCTAAAATGGAAAAATAAATTTTTAAGGTACTTAGTTGGAGTTTTTTTTATTTAAACACCTTGAATTAAATATAAATAGTTATTTAGTTATTTTTTCTTTTTTGTTTTCAAATTCAACGTTTTTGTTCGAAACTAAGGGGCTTCTAAAATTTCTCGCTTAATAAGACCATTACCAGAGGGAGACTTTGTACAAAAGTCGATTGCTTGGGCACCTCTATCCCATTCGTGTTTTAACCGTGAAGCAGTTGTGTTTGCATGGCTGTGTTTCGGTTTGAAGGATGGGATATGGCGTGAATTTACAGGGTACAGAGGAATAACACCTGAGTCCTCAGGAATGGCAACGCATGGGGGGGGTATCATGGGCGAAACAGTATACTCTGTTATGTCCATGGTACTGCTCATGTCTATAGGCGACCGTTACCACTTTCTATCAGGTGGGCCGTCAGCTTGTTTGCCATTCTAAGTTGTATTAAAAAAAAATAATAATAAGAAGAAGTAGACAATGCGCGCTATGAAAGGCATTAGATTAAACAGTAGCAAACCTATTATTTCTTTATGTATTAGAAAAATAAAACCAATATGGTAATTTCATTGTTCAATTTATGAATCAAATCAAAGTATGGTGCAAAGGAATCTTATTTTTGTTAAACTGTTGTATTCATTAATTTTATCTTAGTTTAGAGGTCCTACTTGCTAAGATTCGTAATGCTGTCGTCATTTTAATATCCAACTTATATTTAAATATCTATTTAATTAATCTTTAAAATGTCATCATATGAGAAAGAGACAAAGAGTATAAAAAAACTACATAAATAAAAATTAAATAGGCACATTTTATATGAATTTACATTGTATTAATAAATTATATGCGCCAACTGAACTTTATGTAGATTATACGCTAATCTAATTAATAAACTGAATATAATATTTACGTAGAACAATCATTTTAATATACAGAAAAAAATTAACATTGGATATATTACCCACCAAATGATTTAGGTGAGTGCAATGTAATAAGTTCATTACTGTCTAATTCTATATTTAAATATTCAGTTAAAAAAGATTTGGGTCGAAAGTGATGTCGTCAAGAATCTGGCATGTTTCCAAATGACATCATAATAATATAAAGTGTCTGTAAGTTTATCTAATCTAAGTCTACCTATCGTGGCAGTTATTTATTTACTTATTTAAAAAAGTGACGCGATGGCACTATGGTGAAAACAAAAAACAAAATGTAGCTAAATTAATATTAGTCAATGTGTTGGTCGGTAGGTAAAATAAGTTTATATATTTATATATAAACTTATTTTACCTATCAATTTTCGATAAAAGTAAGTACAGTTTTTATATTTGCGAAAGTATGAACACGTAATACAAAATTGATATTTCAGTACACGGTGGCGTTTTCTTATTTTTTCCGTCGACGTTTTTAATACAAAATCATTCAAATACGGAAATTCGTATATTACTAATTTAGTAGTGAATTATAAAATTAGTATTTACTTATCATTCAAACAAGAAAATCATTTAGATTCGTGCATCGCTAGTGAAAATAGAATAGTAATGCCGACTACATTATTGGTATACGCTGGCGGGGTTCAGCTTCTGACGGAAAAACCCGGTGTTGCCAGCCTGCTTGAAGATCTATGATGATTATTTAAAGCTAAATCGATTTTTTCACCATCAGCTACTCTCCCAGCCAGCCAAATTGATTCAGAATTCCAATAATACAATGAATAGTTGTTAATTAATTTTTTGTATCAAGATATAATGAGTGTTAATCTGACAGTAGAAAAAAAGTATACAAATGGGGACAATAATGCGCAGAATGGAATATAATGTTTTTGATATAACATTCCTTTACTAACGAAATGCAATGATTACATATTTAGTAGCACACTCGATTAATAATTAAATCTGTCAGTATTGTCATCGCTATCTAGTTATCGTATCTGACAGTTTGACACTGTATTGTCATTTTTGACATTGACATATATGTCATACTAAGTTCCTAGTCAGCAAGTCAATTATTGAGGTTATGTTTTTGTGTATAAATAATAATTATTTTCCAATAGCTTTGTGGCATAAATTATTCTAATCTGTTTTGTACGATTCATACAATTTCAATTGTAATTGATTTAAAATCGTTAGCTAATTCAGTATTATTAAGGATGGCTGGCCAGGGACACCAGTTCCCGGGTAATTTCCAAGGCAATGCCGGTGGCATGAGAACTGGGTTTGGTGGAGGACCCATGGGTGGTCAGATGCAAGGAATGCCTAACCAATTAGCAGGTAAAATTATTTATATTGTATATTCCTATACTTATGTGTGTAATATGCGAAACAATAAATGCTTATGAAACCGCGGGAAAATATGTCAAAGGTAATATAGAATTTTTATTTATTTATACCGTTTTTATATTTATCGTCTTCCTTCTTTTGCCTGTGTTTGATAATAGATTAGTATTCTTTTGTGTGAAAATGAGACAAGCTGATTTGTGACTAGTCAAAGAGACTAAAGTCTTCTTTGTAGCACATAAGCAAGCTTTCCAGTACATTCAAGTTCTGGAAAGCCTGCCTATGTGTACTTTATTGGTTAGCTAACGAATTTATCATTATGTTTACCATTCTAGATATACCTACTTATTGTTATTTCTTGTCACTTGCAGAGGTTAAAATTTATAGTAGAAATTTTATTATGTAAACTAATATTATAAACAGGAAATATTTGATTTTGTTACATGAAATGAATAAATTCAATAAATGCTCAATAAATGATTTTAAAAATTCTTTCACCTATAGAATATTACATTATTTGCAAGTAACATTATAAATATGAACATTTTCTAAATTGTTAGATAATAATTGAGCAACTTTGAATTAAGTTTGGTAAATAGATAGATCATATCTTGTCTTATAACTATTTACTACAAGTCACATCAGAGGCAAGAGTCCTAGGAATTCTTGATACCATAATGCTATACTGCAACACTAGTAGTAAGGAGTTATTATAAGTCAATGTTTTTTATACAAATTCATTAGGTAACTGTACTACAAGTACAGTACAATTATTTTGAAAATTTATATTAAAAATGAAAGTATCTTTTTGACAAATATTTCTAGTGATAATATGTATACTTATTAATATTATAAAGAGGAATGATTTGATTTTTTTTTGTAATAAATAAATTGAAAAACTACACAATGAATAAAAATTTTTTTTATATATTGTTTTCGAAAATGTTGTATTCATCTAAAGTCAGACTGGATCACTAGTCTCTCATAAAAATTTAAATAACAATATAATATAACAATTTTCAGGTGTTATGGGTGGGCCGATGTCAAATCCTGGCGGAATGGTTGGTATGGGCAATCAAATGGTACCACCATATGGAGCGGCCATGCAGAACCAAATGGGCAATATGGGAATGGGACCACAGGTTAATAAAAAATGATTTCTTTCATAGAAGTTATCATAGTCCTTTCTGCTGCTGCCTGCATATAAATTTTTTATATGAAAGTGATATTTCAATTTTTACTTTAGATATATTTTTTGTTTCACATTGTGTTTACTGTATGAATATTTTCTTGTCTAATTTTTTAAGCCTGGATAAAACACTATATTCCAATTATTACAGAGAATATTTAAGAGAGATTGTAGGTTTTAGTACAAGTAATACTAGAAGTTAAAACATTAATTTTTAAAATTTTGTTATTGTGCCCTCATCAGGCAAAAACTGTTGCATCAAATTGAATGAGGTTTTCACAGTTGTAGTCCTGAAGGTTTAACTTAAAAACTGTTGTATATTTAATCTTGGTATGCGATCTAGAAGTGGTTTATTTAATTATTTTTTTTGCAGCTGAAAACCATGTGTGTGAAGTAGCATACATAAAGCTGGTCTATTATGAAATGTAATAAATAATGTATTTAATTTTATGCATAATTGTAACCTGTGTTTTTACATATTTTAGAGTATGGGAGTTGGCGTGGGCGGCCCACCAGGTGGGGGACTTGGCCCTCAAACTGTACAGCAGCAAGGTACATGTTTTCTACATAGTGTTCTTTTGTGGCATATTGGTTTCAAAGCTCATTTAAAAACCTAAATAGTGAGATTGATCACATGACAGGAAGTAACAGTTGCCAATAGACAATAGCATCATGGAAATCTAGAATACATGATGATGCCCATTATCATGTAATGTGTGGTGTGATTCCTGATGACTACTAATATATATATATATATATATATTTGATTGAAATTGAAACTGCATAGAGATGTTGCATCTCTGTGCATCTTCTACCGAATTTATCATGGGGAGTGTTTTGAAGAATTGTTTGGATTGATACCTGCTGCTGATTTTCACCATTGTACAACCCGCCATAAACTAAAATTTCATTCCAACCATCTGTACGAGTGGCGGTCCTCCATCGTGCGTTTTTCAAGGCACTTTCTCCCACGCACAACCACTCTTTGGAATCAACTTCCAGCAGCAGTATTTCCGAACCGATACGACAACATAACCTTCAAGAAAAGAGCATATTCCTTTTTAAAAGGCCGGCAGCACACCTGCAATGCCGTAGGTGTTGTGGGTGACCATGGGCGGCGGTAGTCACTTACCATCACTTGAGCCGTATGCTCGTTTGCACCCTGTGTTGTAAAAAAAATATATATATGTGTAGGTGTATTACTATTCTATTTATTATTATAATATAGGTATGGAACATAATGTTTAATTTGAACTAGGTATTGTTAAGTTTAACTGTACAATTTTTATCATTGAACATTCTAGTTTTCTTTCAGCTTCTCAAAGGTTGGTTGAAAGAGATCTCTCTATAGAATAAGTCTGCATGTCTATCTGTCTGTCTGTCCAATGTAAAGTATGTACAGTAAAGATTTTACAATACAATACTATGTCTCCCTCCTCTGTTATTTTACTACTGTATCTAACTCCTTAAAGCGAAACACAGCTGTGTAAACATAGTTACTTCATAGTAGAAGATTAGTGAGTGGGACTTAAGTTCTGAATCAAATCACATTTAAAAAGTCTTTTTTCGTCTCTAAGATAAAAATACAAGTATACATTGATTGTGTAGATGATGAAATATTCGCGTGTTGTTATTTTCAGCGGGTATGCAAGGCGGTGGGGCAGTGGCTGCAACTGCCCCGTCACCAGCGCCCCCTGCCGCCGCACCGCCACCGCAGCACAAGGAGTTTAATACTGCTTCACTGTGCAAGTAAGGAATAAAAAAATATCAGTAACAATGTATTACTCCATTTGTATTTTACATCAAGTATGATTTGTATTGTTCAAATCCAATCAGTTGTTAAGCATGAGAAATGCCCAAACTTCTTTAAAAATATTAGTGAATAATATTAGTAGAGTATAAGAATTTTAAATGTAATAATGTATGTTTTTATTTTATAGATTTGGCCAGGAGACAGTACAAGATATTGTTAGCAGAACTCAAGATGTCTTCCAGACTTTGAAAGCTATTCAGGTGAGCAAAAGCAGTATTTTAATTTAATTATATTATGTAGATTACTTAGGTGAGTATTAAAAAATGACTTTAAAGTTATTTTTATAATCTTTTACAAAAAGATCCACCTTACTACAAAAGCCAAATGCTCTAATACTTTTTAAAGCTTTTTAAAATAAAAAAGGGAGAATGAATTTTGTTAAAATTAAAGTTGTTGTTTTTTATATTTAAAGATAATACTAGAGGGTGCTGCTTTTTTATGGTTGTTAGTAACTACCTGTTAACCATGGTTTTTCTTGCGTTCATCGGTGTATAAAAAATCCTATTCGTTTTGTTAAGATATGACCTACCTGTATATAAAATTTTATTGAAATCATTTTAGCATTTTAACTATTTAGAGTAACAAATATCTAAATATTTTTACAAACTATAACATCCTATTAATATAATAAATAGGACAGTTTGTAATGATACATCTTTGTTACGCTTTTGTGCAGAAACTAAATGAATATGAATAAATTTGGTCCATGGGTACTTTATATCCTAACTTATTACATAGGATATTTTATGTACTCATTTACACGGGTGATGCCGCGAGATACAGATATATGAGAGATAGATAATTTATAATATTAGTAGAATAGAAATATTATGTGATTATTGTTATGTTTGTAGCCACCAAATGGTACGCAGCACGGAGAAAATGCCAGTAACGACAAGAAGGCCAAGATGCAAGAGCAGCTTCGTACAATACGCCTTCTGTTCAAACGGTTAAGATTAATCTATGAGAAGTGTAATGAAACATGCCAGGTAATTTTTATATGCAACTCAAACTATCAAACAAGTTAACGACCCACATAATAATCTTCATCATTTTCTTTTTTCTGTTGTATGTGTGCTGTTAAGTATGTGTATGTTATGTATATATTTAATTGTTTATATATTATATATGTATGTATGTATATATGTTTGTATATGATAATATTTATATAATAGTGCGCCACCTACCCTTTGTCTTTTTCTCAATGACCTCTACCCAAAGGTTGTCTGGAAGAGATTGCTTAGCGATAAGGCCGCCTTTTGTATCACTTTTCATTAATATTTACTATATTTGTTATTTCTCTTTTTACTTGGTGCAATAAAGTGTAAAATAAATAAATAATGGATAATGGCAATCGTCACTTTTAGATATGAATAGATCCTAGGACATTACATAATTTAAAGTGACATTCAGTATAGGTCGTATAGGCTGCAGTTTATGGGCGGCAGATACAAGGGCTGGCAATTTTTGTTAACGTAAAATCACCTAATTGTAATTCGTTTTTTATTTTATACTTTTATCACTTATTCTCTAAATTTATTCAATAATTTTTCGATATCTACCTAACTTATTTATATTTTCATAAACGTCAAAACATCAAAACGTAAAGTAAACAGACAAGTGAGTCTCCCCTTCCTAGCAGGGTTACAGAACGTATATATTAAAAAAAAACTAAATTCAGTACTGATGCGTACCATTTGTACGTTGCCATTCTTGAAGACTTAAGAGATACCTCATATTCTGTAATTTTATTGCCATATCTTTGAAATTTTTGTCCTTATGGGTTTATTTAATATACTAGCTTCCTTTCGCCACTTTGTCTACGTGACCGGGATATGTTTACAGACCCTAACAAAAAGGAGTCCATGTTCTCCATATACAATACTATGAGTATACCAAATTAAGGGTTTAAGAGGTAACAAACAAACTCACTTTCGCATTCATAATATTCACACACTCCGGACACTTCATACAAAAATGCCATGATCCGTACTTGTTACAAACAAGTGATTTCTGTATTCTGTACATGTGACAATGTGTGCGTGTCTGTTTTTTTTAAATGGATGATAATTGATTGGCAACTCCGACTGCGCTGACTGTATACGCTAGCGGACCACCAATGAGGAGTGGAGTGATAGGCGAGGATGAAAAGGCATGTCAGTTAGCTCATCAATTGATGTTCCAAGTTAATTAACTTGGAACTGGGCACGATAGTTTCCAGAGGTAACTGTGAGGAGGTCGACCTGTCAGAGTATATAGCTAGCAATGGGGCTTCTAATCCCCATTACTAACAATCCCTTTTCTCCCTTGTGCGTGTGTGTTACATTTAGTGCGGGAAAATAGAGTTTGGGTGCTTTTAGGGTGAGATTAGATCGCAGCGGGCGGCAGGGAATCTCTATACTGTACTTTAGTATCTACTATTACTTATATTATGATATTAGTAAGGATTCCGGTTTTGTTTTAGGCGTACTTGATCTGTTTTGATCGTACTGGTTATCAGTATATATGTGTTTAATTTATAGGGCATGGAATACACACACATGGAAAGTTTGATCCCATTAAAGGACGAGGCGGAAAACAAGACATTGGATGAGAGGCGCAACACTGAGTCCTATAGACTTGCTTTGGAAGAAAATAGGGAGCTCACTGAACAGGTAATGTTATTTACAAGATTATTAGTATTTTATATTGATAGATGTATGATAAAAAATAGAGTTTTGAATTTTGATTGATGTACGATAAAAAATTAAAAACACGTATGATAAAACACACGTAAAAAGTGTCCGAGCTGACGTGAAGGATAATTAATGGATTGAGTTTTTTATGCAGCATGGAATGGTACTCGTAAACAAGTTGTCGTCCCATTTGATTTAAACAAACTGACGGCCCATCTAATGGAACAGTGGTCACTGTTGCCAGTAGACGAATGGAACTCTGGACGTAATGAATAAACTGTGTCGCTCATAGTTCCCCTTATACATTGTCATTTCTGAAGACTAAGGTGTTTTTTTTTTAATAAATGATAAATGGAATAGTACCTGCACTTGCGCTAACTATATATGTTGGCGGAGTACCACTGAGGGATGAGTAATATAATCTATATATTATTCTGGAAAAAAATTTAAGTCCCTAGAAAAATTACGTTAACGTAACTCAAGGTATCAAAAATTTCCATACTAAAACTAATGTACTCGTACAATACTAACTTGCCTTTTAATCTACCCGTACGTAATCGGGCTGTTAATTATTAAATATATAAAATGTAACATAATAGTTTTATGCCAACTAATAATAATCGCCATGTATAGAGTACTATTTATATACTTGTAAGGAATGGCGTTCCTTTGTTCAGTTAACTTTTCCAGTTTCTTATTAAAAAAAAAAGTTATAATATTGACTTTATGCTTATTTATTCTTTGGCAGGTGGTGTTGAAAAATAAGCAGTTAAAAGAAGTGATAACCAATTTAAGAACAATCATATGGGAGATCAATGTTATGTTGTCTATGAGAAAATCGTAAACTGCTAGTTATTTAAATGGTTTATTTATAATTAGATACTTAAATTTATTAATTGTAAATTGTTATAGATGACTTTTTAAAATATGCAAGTAATTTTTTCAATAATGATTGTGACTGAAGAAGATTCGAAGCGAGTGAGATTTCGAATTGCTCCTTCGATGTCATTAGGCGGTAGACATTACCAGTAAGAGTGTTTTACCACGTGAAGTTGTTGATTCACTTGGAAGGCTTTTTTAGTCACTATTAAAATGTGATTTTCATGAAGGAAATTAATAATGTTCACGACTATAATTCCTAATGGGATAGTCAGAGGCATCTGTCGACTGTTGTATAGTACAGATTTCACTTAGCATATGAGACTTCAACATAGCAGGTTTGGTTTGATGTTGACTTTAATAGTATTTTTATTAGCAGTTAAGTCATCATAAAGATTGTATACTTACTGACCACAGGCTCTCAGGTCTTCGGAAATGGCAGCATTTCATATAATAATTTTGAAAGTCGGTTTACAAATTCTTTTTTTTCTTACTTTAGTATATTAAGGAAACAATGTTTGCATTTTTTTTTTGTCCAGATAACATAAATTTTATTTATGATAATGAAATATATTCTTCGTACAATTACAGATGGTCTACCATGAAATGAAATTCCGAAATTTCGGGCTCAATTTCGTGTTTTTGTTCGTATCAAAATCGACCCAGTAAATGGAGCTTAACATTTCGTTCATCACAAATTCTATTCTAATAGTCCAAAGGAACGATATTTTAACCTTTTTAATAATTTTAAACAGCATGTATTATGCAATTTTAACATCAAATTTCTGTTTCGTTCGTCCCCGAAACTTCGGAAAATACTTCATGGTAGGCCCTCAGATTAGGACAGTGTATCGTTATTATTTTCAGGATATCGTAAGACACAACTAAGAGAATAAACGTACTAGCGTGATATTAGGCTAGAATCTTGTTATGGGGAGAGATTATTGTCCAGTAAAGGACATTAATGACAACATATCCATGACTATAATCCATGGATATATAATGTTGGTAAGTTCAATTAAATATTTTCCACCAAGTTGTATGTTTATTTCTGTAAATATTTTGATTGTAATGTAGTATTAGGTTTTTTAATATGTTGTACAAATGTAAATTAAGATACTTTGACGATATTGTCATACTGAAAAATTTGAATGAATATAAAAAATAGCAAAATGTACTCGAGACTGTTTCGAGACTTTAATATAATTTAAATGTCTTGTATTATTAAGTCTTATTCACACGGTGGTGATTTTAGCGACATGCTGGCGATTTTAAAATTAATGTGTTGCGAACATTAGCAGTGACTTTAAAATTGCAAGCGATTAAAATCAGTGCCGTGTGGATATGGTATTAGTTTTTTGTATGATTATTTTATACGGTACATGGCCTATACTATTGCAGCAATATTGCTTATAAATTCTGTGGAGTCTATTATCATATCTAATATCAATTGGCGAGGGAGAGCAGTGGAATCTTTAGAAATGGAGAGGTCAGTTCTTATTTCTTTTTTACCCATTAGGGTTGAAAATGGAATAGCCCGGCTTGTGTTATTGGTTTACGCTGGCGGGGCACCATTCCGTTTTTACGGCATTATGAAATGTCATATGGCAAACTAAAGAACTCATATTTATTAAAATAGAATTTTATGTCTTTTGTAGTAATAAAAAAAATCTATACTCGATTTGAGGAAGTTATGTAAATTTAAAATTGCCAATAACAATTCTTAATCGAGAAAGATCTTTTAGTAAATACAAATCATTTAGAATAATTGAATACATTTTGAGAATTGAAAAACCGTGTTATGTTGTATAATTGTAAATGTATTCAATTGAAAATAATGGGATGAAAGCAAATTTTTTTGTATTAAAAAATTTATTATTTGTATATAGTTGATTTTTTTTACTTCATATTTTTGTCGTGTTTTATATTTTGTAGTTATTTTACATAGATTAAATAATTTGCAATTTTAAATAGATATTTATCTGAAATTGACATTGATAACGTTCTTGACATAAACTTTGTCTGTTTCCGATATATATCAATGTCAAGAATTATTTATCTATTATTTATTAATTAAATTATTACGTCGTATGGTTCTAGCATAGAACGGGCCACTCCTTTCTTTCCCTTGAGTGTCGTAAAAACTTAATGAAACTTAATGGTCGAGGGATGGGCAGCAGCGTCCCTTTTTAAACATCTCCAAAAGTTCAACAGCGGTTGCCAACTTGCCTGCCAAACGTGGCAACTATAGTCAAAACTCTCTTTATGGAAAAGATTTATGTTCAGTAGTGGACTGTTAACGGCTAATATAATGGTTTTAATTATTTATACTCGTTTTTTTTAATCTAAATACGATTGAATATAATAAATGTTCCTTATGTTCCTATTGTGTATAAATTTTATATGGGTGATTCGTAAACCTATCATGACCTATACCGGAGGGAGACTGTACAAAAGTCGATTGCTTGGGTACCTCTGTCCCATTCGTGTTTCAACCGTGAAGCAGTTGTGTTTGTATGGCTGTTTCGGTTTGAAGGGTGGGATATGGCATGAATTTACTGGGTACAGAGGAATAACACCTGAGTCCTCAGGAATGGCAACGCATGGGGAGTATCATGAGCGAAACGGTATACTCTGTTATATCCATGGTACTGCTCATGTCTATAAGCGACGGTTACCGCTTACCATCAGGTGGGCCGTCAGCTTGTTTGCCATTCTAAGTTGTATAAAAAAAAAAAACATGTTACGCTTCATGCGTTGCCATTCCTAAAGACTAAGGTGTTATAGCCCTGTAATTTCTAATTTTATTGCTGTATCCCACTCCGATTGTTCGGTAAAAATATTAGGTTATATGGTTTAGAGAAATACAATAAAACTAAAAATAATAATAATTTAATGCTACAAAAGTAGTTTACATTATAAAATAAATAATTGAAGCGAATGGCAAGCGTAGTTAGGGCTCTCTGAGTATTCAGTAACTAGCATCTTAACGTAAGTACCTACGGGGATTATAAACTAACGCGTCCTTTATCTACGTTCGATGGGTTTTGCAATTTCGAAACTGGCTTTTTTCTTTTTTTCCAAGATTTTTTTCTCGTATGGGCGTTTGTCGATTATGTCAACGGGTTCTGGAATCTTCTTGATCTCTGATTGCTGTGGAATCTCTGGCACATCTGGTTGGGGCTGATCTGCTTGTTCTGGTATTTCTGGCGAAGCTTCTAGATCCTTCCCTGCACTTCGGCCGGCTGGAAGCGCGTGGAAAGCCTCGGCTAAGTCAGGGTTGATTTCCTCGAGTGGCGTGTCGCCTGTTCTGATATAGACTGGGACGTAGCCTGGCATTGGTGGTAGGATCTGCCATTTTGGACGTGCCTCTGAAACAAGATTGGATGTTGAATTAATTTAACATCCTAAAACCGTTATCTATACCTACTTGATTCCACTGAGACTTTATCTAGATTTTATAGCTTTCTCTTACATTAATTAATGTTTAGAGAATTAAAAAAAAGGAGTATCTAAAGACTTAAAAATAATAATTCTTAGTAAGATTATTTATATGGAAATATTATTCAACTAAATATGAATTTCGTGTCTGGTATATTGTACATTGTAGGCGTGGTTGACTAATCAATTCTTACAGCATCTAGGATTTCATTAAAATCTTTACAAATGCCGATGAACAAAAACATTATTGTACCTATATACTTAGGTATGATATCACTTCTGATTCACTTCTTATATGTTCGTTTAAGTTAAAATTATTTATTATATTTTTCTATAAAATACATAAAAATACAATTTATTCTTAATACAAAACTAAATATTAGTACTTTTTTATCTCGTTATTTCGTTATGGTAGCAATTAAAAAAAAAAAACAAAATATTCGTTCTGTTTTAAATAACATATATAATATGAACTTATTTCTAAACCCAGCAATTCTGAATATGCGTTAATCTATTGTTACATATGTTTTCGTTACTGCATCCATGACAAGAACAAGAAGCTAGACGTACTGTCTTAGTCTCTCACATATCATAGTGAAAATGCAAATATTTATTATCATTTGACTAAGAGTCCTAGATAATTTCATTAAATTTTGGCATGGTAGGGGTTTTTAATGGATGATAATGGAATGGCACCAATGGCGGGGCACCAATGTGAACAATGAAAAGGCTGGTCAGTTAGCCCATCGTGATAAATAGATCTGGAATTCAGCCCGATGATTTCCAGGGAAGACCACGTGGAGGTCGACCTGATAGGATATATTGCTAACAATGATACTGGTAGTCCGTATTACTGACAATTTCTCCTCCGGTTTGGTTAGGTTTTTTTTTTCTATCATTTTCTATCACCCTTCACTGGTGCTCCGCCAGCGTATCCCGTTAGCGCAGGCGGGGTAACCATACCATTTTCACCCATAAAAAAAACCATGATGATTTCCAGGGGGAACCGCGTGGAGGTCGACTTGAGAGAGTATATTGCTAGCAATGGGGCTATTAAATCTCATTACTAACAATCCCTTTCCCCCCGGTTAGTTTAGGTACTAGTATAGTATTATATTATTTGTGGTTTAGGTTAGTACCATATATTAAAAAGAAACGTGCTTTTACCTTACTTACATAGAAATTGATTGTAGGTAGTTAAATCTATATTTAAATATACGTGGGTATTATGTAAAATAGACTATTATCACTAAATAACAATCGCAATTAATATGTTCCATTTAACTAGGCAGATAAGTGCATAGGTTTGTTACTGCAGGATGCAAACTACTAGCGCATGCATCGTGCATGGTTACATACTCTTATATACGTATGTATGTACATCGTAAATTCGCTAATACGAATATAATGGTTAGGTCCGCAGTGCACCGCTTTTCTTGTTAGGTCGTTAAACCTATTAGACTAGACTAGGTACAGGCAAATTGTACTTGATAAAACAGGCTCCCTCTGATTCAATTTGTTCCCGAGCTTGTATAACAACGAACCTAATATATCAAGAAGAAAACTTGTTAAAATATATCAGGGAACCTATGGCAATATGCATTCTAGTGTATTTAAGATTATATATTGGTCCTTTGTAATGAAATCTAAATTGAGATCCCATTTCCGTACTAAGCCTCTCATTTGGGCCGTTGTATCTTTGGCCTCTTATATTCTCAGACATGTTTTTGCGAAGCTTCATTCGGGGCATGGAACCCATGGAATGCCAGTGGTAGCACGCGATGAAATAATTTTACCACGCAAATAATGAACCCGCTTCGTATTCGCACGGGTGTGATATTTTTCAAATGACTTCAAAAAAAGGAGGTTCGTTATTCTCAAAAAAAAAAAAAACATAGTAGTATGTTTGTTACCTTACAACTCCGTCAGTTATAAACCGCTTTGGAAAATTCTTTTTTTATTTGAAATGATATATTTCCAGATTTGTCCTATAGAAATCTTATTAAAATAGTAGTAGTTTATATTTTTAATTAAAATTGCTGGATTTTGTAAATCAAAATAATTGATTTTGCCACGACTGATATCAGTTTTTTTGTGGAACACAATTTTGACTTTTATTAACTCAAATTTTTCACTTTTCTGTGTGATTTTTTGTTCGGAAAACCTTGTGTTAACAATTACAAACACAACAAAAAAAGAATTCGCAAATTAAATTCGCAACTTCATTCTGAAGTGATGCGCTTACATTTAGCAGTTTATTTTTATTTATATAGAAGATTTAACAAATATCAATCTACAAAACAAAGAATTTTAGGTTAACAATATCCTGTTTTATTTTTAGTCTATTACTAAGTCAAGATTCTTTGATAGCATTCCAAAGGCGCCTTTTTTTTTAAAAAACTTAGCTTTTGCCCACGCCTTCTTACGCGTAGATTTTGGAAGTAGGAAAACCAATTAAATAGTCACATCTAGATGTCCTTTCGAAAATAAATATGCATTAAACTTTAAGTTCGAACTTCAGGATAGATAGGATATCAATAGAATAAATCAGGATAGATCTATAGAAACCGCTTTCAATTCGATGCAGGTTGCGTGATGCCGGAATAAACATACAAAAAGACAAATGTACAAAAGATAACAAATAAAAATCTTTTTGTCTTGTTATTATTCTTGTTTAGACCTCTCATATAAATTTTTCCCAGATAACTCCTAACCAAATTCATCTAGTTACAATTTTATTGTATGTATCTATTCTATGTATAGTAATATAAAAGGAAAGATTCGTTTGTTTGTTTTAAAATTTCTATCATCCACAGAAAGCTTCGTTATCAGTGAGTAACATAGGTTATATATTATTTTAGAAAGTTCTATCTACCCGTGTGAAGCCGGGCCCGATTGCTAGTAATAAATAATGGTACGCACACCTGACCTACATGATTCTAACACAAAGTTTCACAGGTGAGTAGTCTCTTTTAATTTCTACAATTTTTCTAATGCCGCGATGTGCTTTTTTCACAATCTGGACATAAATATGCAGAATCACAAGCGCATCAATTTGCATCTCGAATTGTTACGAATAAATAAATTGTAAATGCAATCTTGTTTATCGAGATCATTCGAAGAGTACAAATGAGCAGTGGGCGCGAAATCACCATTTTGTATCTGTGGTCAAGCTGTATTGTTAGATTTGCAGGCTTGCTGCTATTTGTGGCTGGTAAACTGAACTTCAAAGGTAGACTTTGAAGCTGATTATGTACTTATTTTACCTATTTTTGGCTAATTATATACATAATATATAACAGATCCATGAAGAACAATAAAGTTAATCTGATTATTGAGGTGCATTGGTAAGTTTTATTTTTACATTAGACCATACATATTCAATGTGTAATGGAGGCGATTAATCCATTAAAATCCAACGTTACGAAATCAAATTTTATTTAAGTGCCTAAAGTACTGTACGTACGTAGAGGAAGGTTGAATACTTTTAACGGAACTACCTTTGTTAGAAATATAATATAACCTATCCATTTGACTTCTCTCTCTTTCTTTTTTAAACAAAAACACTTATAAGTAAATAGTTTAGCAGGTTATTTTATAGATTATTACCCTTTAATAATGACCCTCTTCTTAATGAAAACTAAAATCTCTCACAGACTTATTTTTTACCTTTTAAGTTTTACCAGTAGTTAGTAATGGAATGCGCTTGGAAGATGGGTTGACAACCGCAATTAGGCTTTTAGAGATGTTTTAAGAGGGGCACTGCTATCCATCTCTCTACCATTAAGTTCCCTTAATTGCCTTAGTCAGTTCTCTTGAACCATTTTGATTAATTCCTCATGAGTACGTGATGATTGGCCAACTACTCTGATTTCTTATTCACCTATTATCTCTCACTAATTTACCTCCAGCGTATATTGATAGAGTAGGACATGTTACTTTACAAGTAATTTCCTCAATTTTTGCAAAGTCATAAAAGACATCGAGAGGTTCTTGTGAGCATGTGGTGGTAAACTAATAATTGTGACATGGTTAGCTCTAGCTGCAATCAAAACATCCAAATTGCGCGTGTGTGAATAGTGGCCATCCAGAATTAGAAGAACAGGTGAGGCTTCAGTTGGGTGGGTCTTGTCAACGAAATGATTGAACCAGTCTGTGAACAGATTTGCTTGAATCCATCCTGATGGGTGGCATCTTCCTATTGAGCCTGGTGGAGCTCCCTTCATCAACGTTTGCGTCATATTTTTGCGGGGAAATATCAGCAGTGGTGGAATAAATATGCCACTTGCGCTCATCGCTGATACCACAGTCACTAACGAGCCACGTTCAGCCGCAGTCAAGCTACCTACTTGTCTTTTACCTCATACCAATTACTTTAACTATTTTACTCTGTACAATAGATAGCCCGGTTTCGTCGACATTAAAAATTCTCTCTGGAGGATAATTATGTTTTTGGAATTCTTCTTCAATAATGTTAAAAAACTTATCCACTGCTTCTTTATTGAAACCTTGAGCCCGAGCATTGGAAGTTCCTGTTGGTGATCGGATGGCAAGTTTATCTTTGTGGCGTAATAAAAAATGATCAAGCCAAGCTCGCCCGGCTATGTTATTTCTAAACGGATTTTAATCCATTAAAATCCAACGTTACGCCTGAGTAATCAAATTTTATTTAAGTGCTCTAAAGTACTGTACGTACGTACTTATTTCTGTTTCGCAACTGTTTCCATCTTATCATAAGGTAACCTTAGGGTAGTACCTAAACTTCTAATTAACTTAAACAGCCTTTATTGCTTTAATAGGTATAACTTAGATTATTCCAACTCTCTAGTAAAGGAAAATAAATAATATTAATTCAGGAGACGGTGGTAGGCTCGCATCCTGCCATGTGGACATGTCGAGCATTGTATTCGTGTTGTCGACCAACGCCTCTGAATATCCGTGAAGGAATTACAGCCGTGGGCACTTATATTTTAAAAAAAGAACAACCATGAAACCATCTCATGGATCAGTGACGAAGGCCAATGCCCTCTAGTTTTCATTCTCTACAATATCCTTACATTGATGTTGTCCTGTACCGTTAGCTTAAGCTAATATCTTTCCATCTTTCATCTATCTACTTGTACGTAATGCGGATAATGTTTATGTCTGCCTTATAAGGTAAGAGGCCTGAACGATAAGACTATCTTAATTCTTACATATATCTATTGTTTTGTTCATTCGCATAGTTTTTGAATCATAGCGTACGAAATTTTTTCTTTTTAAAGACAGTATACTATATGTATGTAATATGAGTATTATAATGTATGTTATTTTTGAATTACTCTTTTAATTTAATATTGTTTATTACGTTGCATCGTCAATTGTATTTTCTGTTATTCCAGCCTATGGTGGACTGGTAGATAACACCATATTGAGTTAAGGTCGACATCTCTGTTTGTTTCTTTTCATATGTTTATGCAAGCTCGGCAATTACGTGCAATCATTTTTAGCACATCATTTATTTGGTAATGTATTGTAAATCTAGTGTGTCTGTTCCATCCAGCTCCACTCCTTACGCTTGATATGCTATAGGTATGTCTAATAAATTTCTTTATCTCATGTATGTAATATATTCTTAAAAATTTAAAAATAAAAATTGTTGCAAACAACAAAAAAAAAACATTGATTCCATTAATTTCCCATTACATATTTTTTTATGCTATTTAAAATGGCAAACAAGCTGAAGGTCCACTTGATGGAAAGTGGTAATCCTCGCCTATAGACATGAGCAGTACCATGGACATAACAGAGTATACTGTTTTGTCCATGATACACTCCATGCGTTGCCATTTCTGAGAACTCAGGTGCTATTCCTCTGTACCCTGTAAATTCAGTGCCATATACCACCCTTCAAACCGAAACACAACCATGCAAATGTATATAGATAATGTATGTAATAGGTACATACATCATATATATATATATATATATAAATTGTTTTATCCCAATATAAACAACAACAATCACGATACAGACATCCGGAAGCGTTACTCTCATAGAACGATTATAAATTATCGTGTACTTAACGTTAGTTAGTAACACATTTTAGGTATAATCATGCAGTAAAACGTGATTGCGAAGAAGACGACATACAATGCTAAATGCTTAGCTAAATGCAATAATGTGAGAATGGAAATTAATTTATATTGTAATTTAAGTACTTATGTTGTTTTTCAGTTGATAGGTAGTGGCCTTTTTTTTAAATAGAACTTAGAGACTAAGCAATATCATCATAAGGTTGTTGTACAAAACATTTTATTTATGATTACTTAGTTATTGACTTCTGTTTTCTTTGTAGAAGAAACATGAATAGGAGACAAAATGTTAAAATTTAATATAGATATTATTATATTTTTAAATATTTTTTTTTCAAACGGACAGACTGTACAAAAACATAAATATAATTTTAAAATTTTTGATGTAAAAATAGTTACTTATATCACGAGAGAATTAAAATGACCATCAAATCAGAAGTAAATACTACCTATTCATTATAAACAATAATTAATATAATTAGATTTATAATTGCCGAAGATATTGCATAGGAAACAATATGATTTCTTCCTTTTTGAAATTACAAGATGATAGCGACTTTAATGCGTCATAATAATTTTATGTGCTAAAAATGATCAGTTACTCAAACTACCATTTATTTACCAGGCAACGAATAAACCAAAGCACACGCTAGAATATTAGTAGCTATAATTATATTATAATAATACTTAAACGGGAAAAGTTAATTTACTAAACTGGCTCGATAAAGAATCTACCTAATAAGAAATATTTTTTGTTATTGTAAGATTGTCTGTGTCAAGTATGAACTATTTTTGTTTTTTTTTTGAAATAAGAACATCTCAATTAATGCATTAGTGATAATTTGGTGGGTTTATTCGATTTTCAAAAAACGACAATAAAATGTATATGTAACTACCCATCCTTGTATCATTAGGTATGTACTTGTACAGTCAGCTTCCGTATATGTAATATTACTTAGGAAATCAACGTCAATGTGATCAAAACCATTTTTTTTTTATAGTATTTTGTCTACCTAATTTGAGTTTTAATGAGCTGTATTTAATTTGTTTTTCTAACACACCTACCTACTCCACTTTGAGAATAAACTACTTGTGATTAAGCTTTTACTATGCATTTGTAATGCAAAGACAGTACGCATATGCATGCATCGTTACCTGCTAGCTAGAGTACACATCAAAAAGATGAGATGTGAATGCACGTATTCGACTTTCGCCTAACGGTGTGTTCATAATACTAGCCTTGGACTTTTTGCTTGTCAAATTGTTAACTGTACATCTATTTCTCAGATTCACCGACGAATTTAAACTCAATGTTAATTCAGATATGGTCAATTTTCTTTTGCAATTCATATTGCTACTATCGGATGTTCGGTACGTAGTCGCCCCAGATTATTAAAAATTAGTAAAATTTACTCATTGCTAAAGGCGATATTTTGCCCGTTATGACATATGGATGCCAAACCTGGAGCTTAACTAATCATAACATACATAAGTTAGAAACTTGCCAACACAGTATGGAACGAAGTATACTGAACATCAAATTAAAAGATAAAGTAAAACTGGACACTATAAGGAAGAAAACTGAATTCACGGATGTTACTTACTGTATCAAGAAACTAAAATGGAGGTGGGCAGGACATATAGTTAGAATAAATAAAGAAAAATGGTCTAAGGATATTACAGAGTGGTGTCCGAGACAATATAAAAGAAAAAAAGGGAGACAGCGTCGTAGATGGGAAGACGATATCAAAAAAATAGCGGGACACACCTGGAAAAGACAAGCGCAGAATCGCATTCAATGGCGAACTCTAGGGGAGGCCTATGCTGGACAGCAAGACAATCTTCACGTACCGGTGTCAAACAAATAACTAAATTATTATAATTATATTGTAAGATTGTTAATAAAGGCTATTATTATTATTATTATTATTATTATAAAGGCGATCTCATGATATCGAAGATTACTTATGTATGTAAGAGAGTTTTAAGTCTATTTAAGTAACAATTTTATTAAATATATATATTGTAAAATCAGGTGAGTACCTCATTTTTGCAAAGAAAGTTAATATAAAATTAATAAGCATCTTTAAGTGTCCACAACTATTGTTTGTTTACTTGTTTTAATAAATACATTTAAATATATTGAAACAACATTTTTAATTTTCTATAAACAACTTTTTGTAGTTATATTTTGTCTTAAATATATGTTACAATATTCTTTTCAGGTAAAGACCGTGTCATGTAGTAAGTACATCACATGCAACATCACTACATAGTATAATATAAAACAAAGTCGCTTTTCTGTCCGTCCCTATGTATGCTTAAATCTTTAAAATTACGCAACGCAGTTTTTTTTTAATAGATAGAGTGATTCAAGAAGAAGGTTTTTATGTATAATACTTGTATAACACAGTAGAGAAACACTGATGATTTTAGAGGTTTCTAATGTGATGTGATGTAATGTGTACCCGTGTGAAGCCGGGGCGGGTCGCTAGTTATTAATAATTAATTGAACGCTTAGTGTATTCAAATAATCATGTTTGTTATGTTTACATTTATAACTGTAACATTATCAGTCTGTTTACAAAATCATTTAAGTAAAACTTTAGCATAGACAAAATAATAATATTTTCTTTTTTTCTATGACTTTAGTAACACGCATAGTCCGTGTGGTGATGGTGTATGAAATATAATGTGATACTTCTTCTTTTCATTTCCAAGAAGCCCCTAATATCAGGTTACGATATCCCGGCCCATGATAAACAGCATTAATACCTGCAATAGCGCAAGAGATAGAAAACGAAATATAATTTATCAAGCCCCTTTAGCGAGCTGTTAATAGTGGTCAAATATTAATGCCTTATTAGAAGGAGTGGGACGTTAAAAGATTATAACTGAATAGGCAGTTGCATTTTTTTATGCAACTTAGAATTACAAACAAGCTGACGGCTCACCTTATGAAAAGTGGTAACTGTCGCCTATAGATATGAGCAGTACCATGGACGTAAGACAGTATACTGTTTCGCCCAGGATGTCATTCCTGAGGACTCAAGCGTTATTCCTCTGTACCCAGTAAATTCACTGTCATATCCCACTTTTCAAACCGAAGCACAGTCATTCAAACAACTGATTCACGGTAGAAACACGAATAAGACAGAGGTGTCCAAGCAAACGACTTTTGTACAAAGTCTCCTTCTGGTTTAAGGAATATTAAAGATTCATAGGTCCAACAATCTCCAACAATAATATTATGATATTTGATCCACACTAAATGCACCACATTTAATGTGCAATTAATCAATTCTACGAAAGTAGGTCAAGATGAAAAGTCATATCATGTTTCTTATCTATTTAATACATGTATAAGTCTAAACAGTACAGTAATATTACCAGTACATATATATCAAGCACTCACATTGCCCGGCCATTATCATAACTTATACAACAGATAAGTTAAACTTAATTGTAGAAATTTGCGTGAAAGTGGGTTGTGGTGAAGGGTACACGACTTGTTCATATATGTGGTACCTACTAGCTGTTCACCGCAGCATTGCTCTCGCGAAGTCATTATATCCCGTTCCCGTGGGAATTCCGGATTATCCCGAACAGTTTTTTGTCATTTAGCAGTCTTTCAAGAATGACACCACATGAGAAGTATGGGCCTCACAAAAATGTTCATTGTGTCATTTTACATCAGGTGGCCTGCGGTTTGTTTACAATTCTATGTTGCGTAAAAAATTGCATGAACAATATGTATAGCGCATACTTAACACAAATTTAAAATCGGCCGATTGTTCAATTTGTTGAAATTCGTACGAAAACTTAGGAATACATCCAAAATACTTAAACGATAATAAAGTTTAAATTCAAAGTTATGTCAGTTAATAGTAAAAATGGCGTTGATAAAACTGCCTTTTTTAAATGTATCTTCCAACAAATTTAGACTGCAAAGTGATACAATATGTTATTAAGAAATTACTGGTCCATAACCACCCCACTGGGGGATAGCGATTATTAGTAATAACAGAAATAACAGATCCATTACTAAGTATTACTACAATGTACCCTAATAGGTCGATATTCATGCCTTAGGATCCTTTGTGATTAACTTTTGATGAATTTATCACGATGGGCCAAATGGCCTGCTTCATCCTCACCTATCATCTCTCACTGGTGCCCTGCCACTGTGAACCGATAACGTAGGCGTGGTTACCATTTTTATTAAAAAAAAATTTCATTAAATACAACCACTCGACTTTAGAACTTTTATTGCTTTAAAAGACGCTTATCTGCGTTTGTAAAAAAAAATACGTCGTCGATATAAAAAAAGCTATCGACCAAGTATCAGTAGTCGGTCAGGTGTAATGGGAGAGTCATTGTCCTGTCCACTGGCGTATAACCTAACTTGAACCAGAACGGGTTGATCGTGTTTGTTTTTGCATTATTATAAAATTCCTACACTTTCAACTCTAAAGTTTATGCTATATCGCAGTGGTTGCAATCCATTGCGGTTTTCCTCGGCTTAGATTTAGTAACAATAGGTTCTGAACGGAAATAGTCAACGTAACGGTCAGTTAATAAATTTGTTATGACATTACGTGGTGGGAACAATTAAGTTTTTTGTAATATTGGACCTGAGAAACTCATTATAAAAGTTCGCAAGCTGTAATCAGTCTTGTAGACATCTTTCTCAGAAACATGATATCATGCTTTCTGGAGATATAGGTAGGTATGATTTAATAAATGTTTGTGGTGACTTCGAAAAAACTTAGATTGGGATGAGTAATTTGAAATTGATAAATGTACACAACAATCACGATTGTTTAAAAAAAACTATTGGTTAAGATATGTTTCGTGATTTGTTCAACACATCTGGGTTTCATAAGGTTACAACAAATAAAATCAGATCAAAGTCAAAACAGAACGACGGTAATTTTTATGTTAATTTTGAACTACGAAATTAAATTTTCAGATAAAATTTTCTTTAAACTACTATTGTGGCGAACAAGCATACGCCCTGATTGATGGTAAATGAGGTTACCGTAGCCTATACGCCTGTAGCACCAGGGATGTCATGCGAGCGTTGCTGACCCTTAAAGAACCTTAAGACCCCTTTTTGAAGAACCCCATCCTATAATCTTTAGGAAAGCCTCAGCAGGATAATCATTCTATTACCTGAGCCTTCGCGGGAAGAAGCTTCTCTGAATCTAATCTACAATTTAAATGTTATCTAATTTCATGTTGACGAAAGTAATAGGTATTTATTATACAAACCTTAACGTAAATAATAATTATTACTCAAAGTAAATATAATATTAGTATTGTACTGAATTATTTCATTTGAGAACACGTAAGTTTCTAATGAAGATATATATCTATTTTAAGTTACGATGGTAATCTTCATGTTTTAAAGTACTATTTAAAATTACAGAAACTAAAGGCAATGGTTTGTGTAATTTTACAGAACTATGTTATTATTGATCAACATTTAACACCATAAAAATAAAGCTGATGATATTATTAAAAATATGTACGAGTATAAATAAAAATAAGAGATGTTCGGCTTCTTTTTTTAAAACACGTAATTCTAAAAAGGTTTTTTTTGTAAAGACTGACGCTCAATCTTCTAAAGTAACTATTGATTTATTGATTACAATAGTTTTATTTTTATGGATTTGTATTTTTTTGTTGTTGTTATTACCTAAACATTAAACCAGCATTAGGTATCTACAGGTAATGAAATATATAAAAAGCTGTGAGGGCACGACCGCGGAAAGGACTGGATGAGTAATACGATATCGAATCCGTGTTACAATACTTTGTAGGTATTTATTATAGTCATATAAAAAAAAATAACTAGGCGATGTCTGTACATGGAAGATATTTGAGAAGTATTAATTTGAGAGGTCTTAATAAGACTAAAAACAATAATAAATTAAAGATGCGAAAACAAAATTCTTTTCACAATGGTGTTCCTGAAAGTCCACAGTATGGGGTTCTTCAAAAAAGGGATAAAAACGTTTCTTCAGGGTCGGCAACGCGCGTAATGCCCCTAATATTGCAGGCGTTCATAGGTTACGGTAACCGTTTACCGTCAGGTAGGTCGTAAGCTTGTTTTCCACCTCAGTGGTGTAAAAAAAAGGTCTAACGTAAAATTTAGTTTATCAAAAAGTAGTAGATTCAATTGGTTTTCCTATTTCTTTATGGGATATAGGTGTGTGTGTTTGGAAAAGTAATAGCATTTAGAAATAAACTTTTTAACTGGTATGGTACAGAGTCTGGTTATAGAATGTCGTAGGTACATAAACGGAAAACCAAGCTATTTTCCATATACGTTTAGTACAACATTTTTGACCTACTTTAGGCAGACTAATATCAACATTGGAATCGATACCTTAGCACCATTTTTGTCTTTAAAGTTTCAATTTAATATTACAGCAAAATGAGCAAAGTAAGGACCCGAATAAAGTAAATTTTAGTAGAGTTGTATCAGAACTGTTTCATTTCTCGATGTTCCATATCATAATAGTTTTTCTAAACTAGAACTAGGGGGTAACCCTATTTTAACTATTACACTATTTTGTCGCTTTCATTCAAACTGGGAATTTAGCACAAAAGAAAGAGATAAAACAGTTCAATAGCTAAAATAGCTTATGAAAGGTTTAATGTTTTTATAAATAAGGTGGTTAAATTAAAATTGTAATTTTACAGATATGTTTAGGAAATAGTTTTTGTAGGGTATGGTAGTTACGAGTATACCTCAGAATCGACGGGGGTCGATTTATGGTCTTATCTAAAATTACAAAAGATTATGAGAATAAAGTAAGAGTTTATATGGTGGAATTCACATGCAATTTTCTATTATATTGCTAAATATGGAAAGTATGTTAAGTGTTATAACAGAAAAAATAAAAAGAAAAGTTGAGAGGTGTAAACTGCCGTCAATTGAAAAGTTTAACATATAGAGTTCACCTAGATCGTCTACAGTGACTATTTACTTTCACGTATACCTTTTAAGTTATATTTTAATTAACTTAATAGATTTTCGAATGGAATAAATAAGGACAGTATATCCTAGATTAATGCATAATAAAATACTTTTTATTCTAATAAAAGCAAAGCAAACAATTTTTATATTTGAGGGCATTTGTAATGGTAAAATCTATTCTGAAGGTGTTGAGCTTTCGAAATAAATGTATCCGTACTAGTTATTAAATATAATTAATATGCTTTATGTATTAGATATTCTACTTAATTATGCATTTAACTTTGTTTTGTTTCATTGCTTGATTTTTTTGTCGTATACTGACTAAAGCTTTTTGTTTTGCTTTAGACACGATTTCGTTTTGCCTTAATTAGATTTAGAGCGTTCTATATTGTTCATAATTGCAGTGCAGTTAATTAAGATTATGAGACCGATAAAAACATCCTATTTAATAATAGTCACTGAATCTATTTATAATATGTATAATATGTTATGTACGTATTATGTATTATACATAGATTTTTTATTAATCTTCAAGATGGAGGAGCTTTTCAATAGAATGATATTTTTTGTATGTCACACAATATACTCGCAAATTCTGATCCGATTTTGATATTTTTTTGCAATCTACAAGGATTAAAGATCGGTTAGGGTCATATTAATTCCGTCACGATTGAAGTCACTGTTTATTGTAGAAAATGTTAAAATAATAAATAATATGGTTATATTTAGATACAATTAAAACACAAAAAGAATTAATGTTATGATAACATTAAATGTGTTATCTACAAAAATTATCATATTTTATAATATATTACAAATAATATTTATAACTTGTGTGCACGACGCACCTTTTTAGTTTCTTTTTTAAATTTATTAAAAAGATGTTTTGTTTGTAATTTGAAGTGTGTGTCAGTTTCGGTTTTGTTTTTGCCTTCGCTTTTTTACTCCGTTGGTTTGATATGTATATTTTTTTATATTATTATATTATCTTTCTAAAACACCGTGTTTCCATACCAGCATACAGTCCTTTCGCCCACAACTTGTATTGATAATGCCTTATAGGCGTTCTTAGTAAAATTACGTATATTATTTGTTTATTTAATATTTACAATAACTTTTATTACATCTAAATCTAAGATATACTATTTTTATATTATAGATAATTATTTTATTTCTAAACATTTGTTTGGTAATGTTTGAAAGTAAAATCTTAAATGTACTTAAAATTAAGTATAAAGCCTAATGAAATAACTCACCTATCACCACGTAGAATGCAACACACAATACAACCAGTGACTTGTACATTTTAAATTTGATACGTTTAAGTAATTAAAAAGTTGATTAATGAATAAAAAAAAATCGCGATCGATATACACGAGAGCACAGGCGCGTAGTATGAGTGCAAGTAAGCGAGTGATGCGCGGGCGCAGCGAACCGGATTAAAAATGTTAGGACTTACGCTCACTGCCCTAGTACGCAGGTCCCAGTGGACCAATATATAGTTTCTCTTTTTCCTCTTCACGTAATCCAGAGTCCAGATATTAGGGTTGGCAAAAAAGAATACTGACATATATTATATATAACCTACATAAGTATAATATTCTTACCAACTTATAACTTTTTTTTTCTTTTCTATAAGATTGCTGATTGATTCGTTGCTGGCGATCGATGATGCTGGAGTTTGGCATGTATAAGTTTGGTGATAATACAATATTATAGTACCATTGAGCTAGTCAGATGATGAAGATGGATGGTGGCCGTGTTTAATCTCGTTTGATTTTTCTTGACGATAGGATAAACTTAGACTTTAGACCTCATCTTTAGAATCTGAGCTGATGCTCTAAAATGAAGTCTAAAATTTATAAAACTTGTTTATTTAAATATTATTAAGCAGACTTATTTTATAGTTTGGTACATATTTTAACAGTCCATTTCTAGGCATATTTCTCTACCTATAACATGAGGAAAGAACTTAAAGTTATCCAAATATTATAAGTTAAGTATTAATATAGTATTTTATTTCGGGTTTTTTTTCTCTTATACTTGTGTGTTACTTCGCTTCCTTAGTAGCCTTTTATAACTACCCTAGTGGATTTACATTAAGTTATATATTACTTATTATTTTTACGAAACACAGTCATTATTAGTTTACGATTCACTATTTTATAAATCTTATTAAAACATATTTATTATTACAATTTTTGTTAAATATTTATTCTTTAGTTATCAGTTTTTAAATATAGTTACCATTTCTATTCTTTCTAAGAAAATGCAATTCGATGAAACTGAGAGACAAATAGTCTGACGTAATCTATAAATTTAAGTATTACCACAGATAATATAACAGTAGTCAATAAATAAATACTAGTGAACAAAAAACTTGATAATTTTCTAAAGAAATAAGAAGTAAAAACGCCTAGTAATAAACCAGGATAATGAAAGATTTCTATTTTTATCGTCAGTCCTTTGTTTCCTTTGTTTATTAAATTAGCAATCGTTTTAACAGAATTTCTCTGTTGTTGAGCGTAAAGTTATCTTTATTGATAATATACAGTTTTAATATACAGGAAAATGTTTATATATAAAGTAATAATTCCTGAAATCGATAATAATACATAATATTGTGAAATAAGTACTAGTTACATGATAAAGAAATTAAAACAAAAAAGTTTATTATAAGACGATACAATATAAGAAAAATCTTAGATGTCATATGATATATATATATATATATATATATATATATATATATATATATATATATATATATATATATATATATATATATATATATATATATATATGGCAGGCGAATTGGCAAATCGTAGTTAGGCTATATATTATACACATTCCATATTAATAATAATTATACAATTATAATGCTTCAGTTTGACTCTAATATGTATTAATATATAAAAATAAAAAGTAAAGGAAAAATATTTTTTTTGTAAAGAACTTGGAAATATTACTAAGTAGATGAACCTGATGAAAAATGGCAATCTTCGTGTATAGACATCGCCTATAGGTGCTCTTCAAATACTAAATTCAGCATTCTTCGTTCCACAATTTGGGAAGAAACATGTACATACAACTATGCCTAAAAATCGACAAAAGACAAGATAAATTAATAATGAATTGATAATTATTGTTTGTATAATAAAATTTATTGAGACCTAAGCAAGCCTAAATAATATACCTATGTATAAAATTAAAATGTTTCAGGTAATTTGATAAACCGCAGTGCAAAACGATTTTTTTTATACCACGAAGGTGGCAAACAGGCATATAGCCCGTTTGGTAATAAATAATTATTGTAGCTAATGGACTCCTTTAATATTAGAGATAACACGTGCGCGTTTCTGACGCCGAAAAAACCTGAAATTAATGTCGTATTAAACCCTGTATTCGTAGATAAAGAATCTTTGTCCCATTCGTGTTTCTACCGTGAAGCAGTTGTGTTTGCATGGCTGTGTTTCGGTTTGAAGGGTGGGATATGGCGTGAATTTACAGGGTACAGAGGAGTAACACCTGAGTCCTCAGGAATGGCAACGCATGGGGGGTCATGGGCGAAACAGTATACTCTGTTATGTCCATGGTACTGCTCATGTCTATAGGCGATGGTTACCACTTTCCATCAGGTGGGCCGTTAGCTTGTTCGCCATTCTAAGTTGTATAAAAAAAAAAAAAATTATAATTGATCTGTAAATTTAAGACGAGAACCAAGGAAGAAATTATAATTAACACATTTTAGTAACTTCTATGAATACACATTTGAAAGGAAGGCTTTGGTTAGTTGTAAAACTAATAATTTTCATAAATATTCAATAGCTAGTATTGAGAGAGCAAGAGAGTCGTGAAAGTAGTATGCAATCGTAATAACTTAAGTTCCTCACAGTAATTTATTGTCTTTCCGACACGCAACGTGTTATACCATATACGTGAAATTTAAACAGCTAGAAAGCTTTCATCTTAAGAGGCAGTTACTATTATATGGGATAATATTATGTGGGACTATGGGATCCTTGTTTTCATAGTCTTTTTTTAATCTAAAAAAAGAATTCAAAACTTAAAAAAAATGCAAAATCATCCTACAGATATTTTGATGGTAATCATTTGCCGTGGAACGTAGAATCTCCAATCTTCACCTGAGACCCTTCTTCTTTCTTCTTAAAAGATTAATGCATGAAATAAAAAAAACATTTTTGACAAAATTATTGTTCATACTCTAGTGTTAATTATTATTTAAATAAATATATTTTAATTATTTGTTATTTACCTGCTATCCTTCTGAAATAGTTTTCTATGATGTAAGCATGCAAGAGAAGTATTAGGTACATTGTAGGAAACTGGTGCTACCGTAGATATAGAAACAAGGCTAGTTCCTCGTGTTACGACGGAAAAATTAATCTATACTTGTAAAATAATTTAACTTAATTGACTACGAATGCACAGCTAAAGCTATTAAGTGTATAAATTTGAAATTTGGCGCATAGATTTACTTTATAAAGCAGACATCTACTGAGAAAAGAATTTTGAAAATTTCAACATAAAGAGGAAACACGAAACCATGCGTACAGAACCGTTGGTACATGGCGCACGTACATGCACACATACACTCACACGCACGCATACATAAACACACACACACACACACACACACATACACACACACACACACACACATACACACACACATCACACACATGTATGCATGCACACACACGCATGCATGCATTTAGATATACTTATTACTAATATTAGATAATGTTTATGTCTTAATTTCATGGTACTATGATTTATGTATTTGCATGGTTATGGAGGAGCGTGACCTTCTGATACAGGTGATAACACTTACTAGAAGGTCACAACAACGATCTTAGTATTGTATCAATTTTGTTACGAAATAAATATTTTTCATTTTTTCATTTTCACCTTACTCTGTACTTGTGGATTGTGTCCCCCAAAAAACCGACTTTAATTGTGACAAAATCAATTACCTTGATTTAAAAACTAAAGTACTAAACCGATTATGATAAAATTTGTATTGGACCAAACTGTGACTATATCCTTTCAAATTACAAAAGAATTTTCCAAAGCGGTTTAGAAGTGGCGGAGTTATGAGTTATAACAATCATAAAAAAAACTGAACAGAAAACCTCTTTGAATGCGGTTAAAAAGAAGATATTCAAGAATCAGTTTTGGTTACATACATAATATGTAGACCATATGTCATTACCTCGCCTTAATAGCTAAGGTTTATGGATAATGCAAATGTAACCTGCTCCTTTGTAACTCCGATACTTGTTAGTAAAAGCTAGTAAGTAACGAGCTTTTGCAATTTACAAATTACAAAGTATCGAAGATGTAATAAATTATAATACCACTAAGGAAAGAAATATTATAGATTTAGAATAAGTTATAGACGTCATAATATTCTTTCTTTTCGTTTAAGAGTTTCCTCTTATCGGTGCAACAAATTTTCTTTTTAATTAAATATTTAATAAAATTAGTCATAAAAACTTAGGAATGTCTAAATTATTTCTGACTTTAAGATGTAACTTTAAGGTTTTTATAAGCACACACTTATTTTATAGATTCTATGAAATAAGTGAATTCTTCTAAAATAACTCAGTTATGTATTTATTTTTAGAATTATTTTTGATTGAATGATCCATCAATGTTATCATCAATAGTCTATTCACTTCTACGTTTGCATATTCCACCCTTGATGTCTTCAAATAAAGGCGATTTTTGGATCTTTGAATCAATTAAACCTCGCTGTTTCTCGAGGATAATTGGTCTATTGGAAAGCAGGTTACCTCTATATATATTTATTGCAGGTTATAAATACCTCATAGCATATTTCGGTATCCATACATCCACTCAAGATTTACTTATTGCAAGGATTTATTAGTTATTTTGTGAAAATTTCAATCCAGAAAACATATTGTAGTGATTATATTGACTGTTTTTTTCAAAAGTGTTGCGTAACATGTTTTTTATTTAGCAAATGGCGAGGGTTGCATCAGTGAACAAGGCCAGACAAGGTCGGGTATTGGTGCATCGACCCCTCGAGTGCGTTGACCCTGAGCTCTGTCCACTACCAGTGTTCCTGCCTAAGAGCAGCTAAGAGTATCTATTAATTAAGCTATACTTAAGTTTAGACTGAAATATATAAATTGTTACTACTTAATTATATGTAATTGAATCGTATATAGAAAATATAAAGTTAAACGAAATACTTTTAATTTTCAGTAATGCAATCAATAATGATTTATAATTAGTAAATTGAAACTTTTGATTTATTATGTTATATACTATTTGATATATTTGGATTGGAAAGAGCCTATCTACATAAATACTGTAAAGAGGAGAGGTTTGATTTTTTGTTTGTAATGGATAAACTAGAAAATACTTAACCAATTTTAAAATGTCTTTCATCTATAGAAATCAGCAAGTAATATAGACTGTGTTGCTATGTGGCACCAGCATAGAATAGACGACCCCTTTCCCATGAGTGTCTTAAGAGGTGACTAAGGGAATTTAATGGTCGAGAGATGAAGCAGCAGTGTTCCTCTTAAAATATTGCCAAAAAATTAATTCCTTGCTAAACGTAGCAATTATTGGCAATACCTTCTTTCTAGATAAGGATATTATATGTTCAGCAGTGGACAGGTAACTAGGCTGATATGCATAAATATAGTCCATATTCATTATTATCATATAGTATTTCATTAAAAAAAATGAAATCCCTACAATAAATGCAATTACGGACCTATCTACTTGTGTGAAGTCGGAGAGGGTCTCCAGTTTCGACTCGTAACATAAAATGAGAATCCTTCGTGCATGTCTCATGGATGGAACTGGTTAGATATTAAAAAAATATTATTATTTTAGTCTAGAGAAAGTGTTTTGATATTAATATTGTTTATAATAATAAATTTTTATATAGTAGAAAGTAGAATTTCTTATAGCAATAGAGTTTAAAAAAAATATTCATTAGTATGCATAATTATAACAGTGTCATGTGACTAGTTACTCATAGTGGCATATCGCATTGTATTAAATACAAAGTGTATTTAATTTCCCAAGTTGAAATATTTTTATACCATTTTATTACTAAAGATTTAAAAAAGTTACCTATTATTTTTCACAGTGTATAATTCTCTAAATTTCCCCATAATTACGTTTAATATTATAAAAAAATGCTTTGAGTCATTACATGAGTCCATTTTGAGGTCTGTGTAGTTATAAATACTAAAGGCAGATTCTTTCGATACGAAAAAAGTCTATAAAATATTAGGGTATCATAGTTGTCATCAAGAGGAAGAGGAAGACCGAGGAATAACTACATGGGACAGATAAAAGAAACACTAGGTGTCATGTCGTATAGGGAGATCAAGGATATGGCCTGGGATAAAGCTGGCTGGAAGAAGATGCATGAATTAGTTGCACAGACAAGAGGAAACTCTTAAATGAAAAGAAGAAGTTGTATAAAAACTCTTAAATACCTATGATCCCTCATATTTTGTAGTCTAATATATCATTTACGAAACCTTTCTGTTGGTTGTACTATTTATTATTTTCTAGGTTGTATGGTTCGTCCGTACCGTTTGCGCGCACTTTTGACTTCACGAGATGTTAGCTGAGGCACTTAGTTAGTGACCGTAAAATTTAAAATGCTGTTTTACAGTTTTAAGTATAGTGTACTTAAACAATTCGAGTGTTTATTTTAATGTCAGACTTTGTGAACTGAATATGTCCCATTATTTTTAAACTTGCTGTTGCTTGATACTTTGTTTGCATATTTTTTTTTGAACCGACTTCAAAATGTAGAAGATTCTCAATTCTGTTGTATTTTTTTTATGTTTGTTACCTCATAACTCCATCAGTTCTGATTTGGATTTTTTTTTATCTGAAAGGATATATTAAAAGATTGGTCTCGTAGAAATTTTATAAAAATCAGTTAAGTAATTTAAGTTTTAGATAAAATAACTGGTTTTGTCATAATGGTAGTTATTTTTTTTTATGGGGATCACTCTTTAATTATTTGACACTTAAATAGGATATATCGCTGTATTTTAATTAAAATGCGAATGTGGTCTAAAATGCTCGACACTTTTAACTTTGATGAAGTCAGCCTTATAGAAAAACTAGCTTTTTGACCGCTACTTTGTACGCGTAATTTTTAAAAGTAAGAAAATCAATGAAATAATCTATTTCTAGATGGCGTATCATAACATATGTGTAACAGTGAAAACAGCATCTAATTTGACGCAGTAGTTTTTGTGTGATGTCGTAATAAACAGACAATTTTTTTAAAAGTTAATGTTTTGGTTCCTATTGCTCATATCAAGTTACAATTTTATTATATTACTAATTTGTATTTATTTGTATCGGATTACCATTCATTTTAAGAGAATTTTTATCTTTCAGGTTTGACAATATTTATAATTAGGTATATCTTGCAACTTTGTCTGCGTGAATTATTATTATAAATATTATATTAATATAATATTTTAAAACGACTGTAGGTTTGTTCTGGCCTCATGTAAAAATTCTGCACCGAATTAGATACGGTTTATACAATTATATTTCTAAAGGTCTAGCTTAAAATCTGGTATAGGTTTTATCCTGAAACGCCATCAAAAAGTAGTATATATCATGATTTTCTTACTTTTGAAATCCATGCGAAGTAGCGGGCAAAAAGCTAGTTAAAATATGACTGTCTGTGTATAAAATTTTATTGAAATCTGTTTAATAGTTTTTGTGTGAAATCTATCCATCATCACAAACTATCGCATTTATAATCAGAACATTGTTTTAGGCGGTAGTATTAATTATTTTCTTGCATAATGATTACATTTACTATAATATAATAGTGTAATCGTAGTTGTCTTTAGTAGGTATTTTAGATAGTTTGTTAAAGAGCGTAATACTTAAGGTCAATGTTATCAATACTTAATACTTGCTGATAGCAGAAAAATTGAGAATTCAACTGAGGTGACTATTATGAGCATTAGTAGCGAGAAAAGTTATTAGAAAGAGAGAGAGAGAGACAGAGAGAGAGTTACTTGTGACACACAGAGACTGCGAATTTGATTTTAATCTATATATAATCTATGCAACCTTATATAATCTATGTATCCTTATATTCTGAGAGGAGCAAGGCTCGTTTTAATTGTAGAGTGCAAGCCAGGCAATTGCCTAAAGCGGTAAAAGTTTTAAGTCCCCAAAATTTTGTACCATTGATTGTAAATTTTTTTTTTTCAGAAAGGCAATGTTACTTATCGGGGACTGACTATTTAAATAATACATGTCATAAAATCATACGTTCCGTTGTGTCGTAAAATCAGGCTATTTGGCCCCGGCATAGAACAGTCCACCCTTTCCTGTCCCGTTGGTGTCGTAAAAGGCAACTAAAGGAGCGCGAGAGTTGGGCAGCAGTGTCCCTCTTAAAACATCTCTAAAGCCTGCCAAGCGTGGCAACTATTGGCAGTACCTCCAAATAGGGAGGTTTATGTTCAGCAGTGGATAGTTAAAGGCTGATATAATGAGGATGATGATAAAATTACACAAATTGCCTAGCTCTCAAGCTAGCTTATCCTATGTATTGAAAACTATATAATATATTTAAAGATTGTGTCCTACAAAAAAAAAAATTGTGACAAAACCAGTAATATTGATCTAATAACTAAATTACTGAATCGATTTTGGTATAAGTTCTATGGGATTAATCTGTACGTATATTCTTTCAAATAAAAAAGAATTTTTCAAATCGGTTTAGAACTGACGGAGTTATGAGGTAACAAACACAAAAACAACTGAATTGATAACCTCTTTCTTTTTGAAGTCTTTGTTGAAGAAGCTGAAAATATCTGCGAACACAACTCAATACAATAAATAAATAAATGTCTATATTCAGACCGAAGTCAATTTAGGAAAGTTTGTTTTCTTAATAAGTCAAAACAAGAATCATAGGTTAAATCTAATTTGCATAAAATAATTGCTTGTAAAAATATTATATTATTATGTCACAATAATTGTTTGGACATGAATGGGAAAAAAAGAAATGTGTTCATCTATATAGTTGGTTGTATCTCATTCAAGTGATGTAAGAATATATATTTATGTCATAAGTTATCATCATGATATTATTAGTACATGTATATCAAGTGTTAGTTATATGGTTTTATTCTAATTCTTTTCACTATATGTGATTCTCAAGTGGATTTAACAAGAAGTAATTCTTAATTAATTTTCAAGTAGTAAATCCAATTGGTCATGGCTGGAAAGAAGCCATATAGTATATTTAAAAAAAGAAAAAGAATGATTTGAATTTTTTGCATACCATTTTTGTATCTCTTTGTGTAATGTTTTGTAACTATAATTTTGTTATGTAAATAAATACAAAAAACACTAGTGGAACTATAAAAGTGGTATCATTTTGGAGTACGTCGTCTACTAATCGTCTTTTTTAAAACAATATTTTTTAATTTAATTTTTAAACAATATTTATTTCATTTTAATAAGTTTAATTTTTATCAATATTGTTAATCAGCTACCCGCTAACAACATGCTTTCTAACTGCATTGGGTTGACTGGAAGAGATCTCAGTCAGAGATAAGTCCACTCTTGCTCACAGTATTTATAAATGCATTGACAATGAAGTTTCAAGTGCAATAAAGAATATATATTTAAAGACCTTTCGTTGTATTAACATTAACGCTACTACCCATCATGATTAATAAGTCATGGAGGGTAAAAGTGACATATTACGAGTACTAACTAGTTATATACTCCTTTGTTCACAGAATAAAACATTTCTCTTCATTATTTATAAACAATCTACCTAATACAGGGTCAGGTTGCAGAATGTCGTGATAACATCTTTATCAACGCGTGGCGATATCACAGAGGCTTTGTTTGTATTTAAATGAATAAGGAATAAGTATAATTGATCGTCGCCGCTTTTACTATTTATATATATATATAAAGTAATGTATAAAGGGTGATAATGGAATGGGAACCTCGATATACGCTGGTGCCCCAGTGAGGGCTTATAGGTGAAAGTGAAAAGGCAGGGCAATTAGTCCATAGTGACGAATATCATAAAAATTAACCACTATAGTTTCCAGGGGGAACCATGTGAAGCATGTGCTAACAATAGGGCTGTTAGTTCCCAGTAGTGACAATCTCTTGTCTCTTTACATATAGTAATGTTACAGACTAACATAATTATTTATTAGTTTGACTGGGAAAAATCTCTTCAAGAGATAAATCTGCTTGTATACCTTCTCATCTTCCTTATAAACTGATATCAAACATTTCAAATATCCATCACCTTTCCTTATACATATCAAGATTTTTGACAGAGTAATACCCTATATTATTTATTCTAATTGTAGATTAGGAGAGAGATTAGCGTATTGTTATTACTCTGGCTACATGGCTTTGCAAAAGCTTTTATTTATAGGTTTTCTCCTTTTCCACTGCTGTGTTTCAGTTTATTCCTTTAGTTTATTCTTATGACTTACTATTGGGATAGAGAAAGAGTATTCTGTCACTATATGAACGGGGCACCTCGCCAGGGTATACTAATGGTGTAGTTGGAGCTACCATTCTATTTAAATCATCATTCCTATCATATGTACATATCAATAAAAATAATATGTATAAAACTAGTATACAGTAGTGAAAACTGTAAGTTTTATTTTAAAGTCTACTGGTTTTTCATAAAATTGTATTAACTCGTATATATTTAATTAAATGAAAAAATGTATTAGCTTAGTTTCTTATCTGTTCTTTTCAACTGAATTTATATTCCGAACTGAGTTATAGGTTTATAAAAAATGAGTATTAAAAATCAAAAATACTTGTAATTAGATTTAGTTAAATATTTTTTTTATTTACTAAATTACAGGCATTGTGATAAGTATCGTTGAAGGTAAGATTAAATGAAAAAAAAATGGAAAATCTGTTATTATAATAGCTCTACAGGAACATCGATGCGATGATTCATAATTATAAAATTTACACGTTTTTTTTGCATTTCTGTTTTTTAGCATCTACAGCGCGAGGTTTAGGTCACGATCACCAATTAAGTTAATTGTGGTCTATCCAAACACGTTGTAGGTGTCAGAAACCATTATCGCAATTGTATTGTGCTCTTTTAGTAATAAGAGCCTTCATATATTACGCCACTACACGATTGTACAAAAGCAAAAAATACATAAAAGATTCTTAATCTTCAAGTTACCTAGTAAACGCATATGAGTAGCTAATCGGTGGAATATTAAACACATTTTAACCGATTTCAAAATGAAGGAGGTTCCCAATTCGGTTGCATTTTTTTATGTTTGTTACTATACTCGTATGTGTAACTCCTTTAGTTGTAAACCGAATTGATTTTTTTTTAATCTGAAATGATATAATTTGTTTTCCTGCTTCTGAAATTCTTTATGTACGAATTAGTGAGCAAAAAGCTAGTTTTAATTTATAACAATCGGAATTGTTATAAATAAACTAATATTATTGTTAATAATAAAATAATAATAACATTATTATTCGTGTTGTGACGTTGGTTGACGCTAATGAAATCTGAAAAGCTAGTTTTAATTTATAACAATCGGAATTGTTATAAATAAACTAATATTATTGTTAATAATAATAAAATAATAATATTATTATTCGTGTCGTGACGTTGGTTGACGCTAATGAAATCTGAAATTGTTGAATCGATTTTAATGAAATATTTAATGTCTATTGTTTACTCCAATTTGAGAGATAGGATAGTTATTATCCTGATAAGAAAAAATGGTACTGATAGGTAAAACTAGTACCTAATATTATAATAGTATAAAATGGTCTAAAAGTTACTATTTCGAAGGGAAAAGACGTAGTGTTATGTGAGAAGTCAAAGATTCCATTACTGTGATTTCGATTAAACTTCAACTCCTTCTTCAACTTTATTATGTGCCTACACTACTTTTTATCCGCGGTTTCGTCTGCGTGACTGGGATGTAGTGATTGTTCTAGACATAGAATAACCTATATCCTTTTCCATTTTAAATAGTGCATATGGTATATACTAAATTTCATGACGACTGGTAGAACAAAGAGGTAGTAAACAAACAAATTTACTTTCATATTATTTCACATTATTTGTTTATATTTGTACATTTAACAATCATGTAGGTAATTATGAATATTTTTTGAATAATTTTTCAATAAAAAATACGGCCTTACGCAAGGATTGTCTACCATTTTTTTTAAATCACATATAGAATATTCATTGGCCATGACATTAACAATGATCTTTTGAGTGCAATGAATGTCAAAGAAACAAACCACCTATATTATAAAGTTGTAATAGTCAGACATTGCCGTCTCGTTCTCGCATGCAGGTGGTAGCGATAGCATATCTATCGATAGATTCGTTTTCACATATTTAGGGGAGAGTCGTTTAGGACGAAATTCAGTCTTGGGAATCTTGGATCACAGTAAAACTTTGTCCGATTCATCTGTCATTACCATCACCATCATCGCCATCATCATTATAACCCATCTATCGTCCGCTATAAAACATAAGTGTCCCTCATATTTCGTTACGAAGTATAGTTCTGAGATATTTGCATTCAGCAACTTCTTGCAACACTTACGATCTTTTGAGGTCGACGCACACTGCACTTGCTTGCACAAGGTCCCCATTCGAGAACCTTTCTTCTTTATTGGTCATTCTGAGCTATCACCGCTCTTTAATGATTATTTATAATCTCTATCAATAGAACAAATATGATTTATGAAAGACGTAGTTTCTACGTAGCATATGCGTAGGTTCGTCGACTTATCACCCCGTCTGTTATTGTAGGTCATTAAAAATTTCTTATTGAACGCAGTAAGATGTCTAGACTCGTACGATGATAACCTGACCTTTTGTATTACACTAAAGCAGTTTATAAGTAAAAACAAATGAGATATAATTAGGTATGTTAATAAAGATCACGATTGTTCAGTGTAATAATATTATGATAAATTACAATATTTTAGTTATGATAAAAACGTGATCATGTAACATTGTTTTGTTTGTTTCCAGTCATGTTGTTTAGTACACACAAAGTACTTGGAAAAGAGAATGATAGACTACTGTTTATTACTACTGTTTTCTTTATTGATTATTTTTTATATACTAGAATAACTTAAAAAAAAGAAGGAATTGTTGTTGTTGAAACACGGATTAGTAACCTCATTGCTAGCAATACATAATAAACTAGCGGTTCCGCCTGGAAAATATTATAGTCGATTTATTCTTAAATTCCGTCACGATGAGCTTACTGGCCAGCTCCATTCTCACTTATCTTTCACTGGTACCATGCCAGTGTATACCAGTAACAGACTAGGTTATCATTCCATTACCACACTTTTGAAATTTCCTACTATTAAAACAGCACATATTTATTAAAACTGATTTTTAAAAAAGAAGCAGGAAGTATACTTACAGCGCTTGAAAGCTGCTTTATAATTTGGTACTAAAATCATAAATAAAAAATACAGTCACGTAATTTAAACTAGTTTATAAAAGTTTTAACAGCCTTAGTCTTCAGGTTTTCTACTCAGCTGTATGATAAGAGATATCTTAGCCAATTGTTAAATAAACAACATAACTATTATAAAAGTTCAGGCTCTATTTATAATGAAATTTGAAATGTTGATGGAGATTGTAAGAGAATTTTGGCAGAATTTGAACTATTCGAAATATGAATTCGAAATGTAAAATGCTATAAGCATTTACATTTCTTTAATCATAAGAATATTAACATAATCGAAGACAAACCAAACTAATTGTAAACATCTAGTTTATAATTAATATGAATTGATATCATCTCTATGTAATCAATGTGAAGTCCTGTCTCATAATATGAACTGAAATTACAGTAAAAAAAGTTTTGTTTATTTAATAAGTAACCATTACATATTCATTAAATGGTTACTTTAAAATCTGTATTCTAGAAATATTGCTGTTTACATTACATTTCCCTTTACAAATTATAACGCAACAAATTACATAGGTGTCGATGGCTGGTCGTGTATTATGTCTTCAGGCGTTTTTTTTCACCATTTTTTACCATTTGAGTCTGTTTAACTATTTTGCTGTTTTTTAATGGGTGATAATGAAATGGTAACTCCACCTGCGCTATCGGTATACACCGGCGGGGTACCAGTGAGGGATGATAGATGAGGATGAAGCAGGTCATATATATATATATATATATATATATATATATATATATATATATATATATATATATATATATATATATGTTTTAAGAAAGTCACCTCACTATAAACTTTATAATACCCTCCAATCGCGTCATATTCTACCGATTCCCCTAACATAAGAGAAACAGACAAATGGTCGGCCCCAGTCCAACATCTACCCCGTAACACTCTGCAACGGGTTGCTCTTGTGTGCCTATTTACTGTGTGGAGAACTCGTGAATCTCCTGGACATTCCCTATTATCGTTTCCAAGTGTCGCTAGTGATTGTTTACCCAACATATAGTGTGGTTTTCACGAATAGACCAGAATAGATCAGCGTCATTGTGACACTCACGTGGCGTGGCTTCCTGAAACCTGGTGCATCCTGAGCGTGTACCGTTTACGTTAAATCTGCAGTCAAGGTGAGTCCGTATCATTTTGACATACAAACTTCTTTTATGGGATCTAGAACCCGGGCCTTTAGGTCTCATATTATTACTTTTGCTTCCTTGTGCTAATAAGTTACTATTTAAATCAGCCACTTTCCTTAACAATATGTTTACTTAGTGCTCGGCGTAGATCTATGGGGATTTTATTTTATTCCAAAGGCTGATAGCGGTGGCAGTAAAAGAATTGCACATAAATCCGGAATGGCATGACCATTCCGGATTTATGAAGAAGATTGTGATTCGGTCATCCGAAGATTATTGTGATACCCAAGTGTGATACCTATCACAAACCTCATATTATCCTTATGTAATAAAGAAATTTAAAAAAATATCAAAAAAACGAATAATTGACCTAACCATAAGACAGTCTGCTAATGTTGAATAACAGTACAAATAAAAATAAATATATATTTAATTAATGTTTCGATTTGTTACAAATTTCATTTAGAGAGATACCACAAGGTTGGTTTTTTTATTACTTTACTTTTTTATTAAGTTTTATTGAAATGGTATAAGCAAGACTTGGAAAAATCGTTAATAAAAAATATTAAAAAATCCCGACTTGTTTTGATCTCTCTAATTATATCTTCAATTATCACAGACTAATAGCTAAGAAGCGGTTACTATTCTATTTTAATAAAAAAATTATAATAATGATCAGTAAATACCTACGGCTTCATTAATTTACATAGTATTATTTGTGGTTTTCCATACAATTTATAGTAGTTGTTTACATCTTTACTAAGAAACTATATGATCTGTTAATCTCAGCATGAGAAAACATACTTAATGGAAAATCATCAGGCAACCATAATTAAATATGAGATCATCTTAATAATAATTTCCGTATTAATTGTTTACATATTGGTATACCTAGTTTATACACCTTTGTTTTTTTTCCGCGGATATACAAAACTATGATATTTCCTGAATTAAAAAACCTATGGAAATTTGAAATTACAGAGTGTCATTGTAATTTTTATCATGCTCGAATAGATAGGCCATAATTTCAGTGAACAATGCAGAATGGAACTAGTCTTAATTTGCTACTTTTGCAGTCGCACCGCAAGCAGGAACTTTATCCTCACACCTTGGAGCCAAAGTGGTCACGCACAGTGTCGTTTCAGGGGAGCTTCCTCCCGTAAATACTCAAGTTGAGGAATGATCTTCTTGTCGAGTCTTTCCTTAGAGACTACAGTATGGGATTCATCAAAAAGGGCGTCTTAAGATTTCTTAAGGGTATGTATATTAATGTGCACGTGATATTTCTGATGTTACAGGCGTCTATAGGCTACGATAACCTCGTTTATTATAAGACGGTGTATTTTTTTTCTTTTACGAGTATACCACTGAGGTGGCAAACAAGGATACGGCCCACCTGATGGTAAGTGGTTACCGTAGCCTATGAACACCTGCAATACCAGAGGTATTACGCGTACGTTACTGACCCTGAAGAAACCTCTTTACCCCCCTTTTGAAGAATCCCATGCTGTAGTCTCTTGGGAAAATCTCGGCAGGGAGCTCATTCCACAACCTGAGCGTTCGTGGGAGGAAACATCTTTGAAACCGCGCGGTAGCGACCAGTGAGTGTATGAGGATGAACTCCCTGTCGATGGCGAGCCGTACGATGGTATGCTTGTTTGCTATCATAGTAGTATAAAAATAAAAGATATTGAAATCCTCGAAGGTAGAGCTGTGTGCTTCCTATCTAGATAAATAAAAATCCTTTTTATTAGTAGCATAATCTTTATATGTCATTTAATCCTTCGTTAAGTTGAAGATATAGTAGTGCCCACTCACAACTTTTATATTAATGTAAACTTAATACTATATGCTATATTAATATTAATAAGTGAGGATTAAGAGAAAGTAAGGTTAGGTTTTGCTTGCCAATTTGCCAAGCGAATCATCTACTGCACAATGGGGGAGGTCTACGTTCAGCAGTGGACAATTAATAACTGATATAATAATAATAAGAGAAGGTACACTCAAAATAATAATCCAATTATTAGTGCGGCAATGGCTATATCCTTTTCTTTCAGGAACAGATCTATGACCGTAGGACGTTAGAGTTGTTAAGGTAAGTGGATTTTTTAAAGTTTCCTATATAAATAATAATAAAAGACTTTTATTAAATAAGATTTATTTTATAAAAAAAAAAATTAAAAAGCAGTAACATAAAAATTAAGACAAGTAAGTTATATTCTAATAGATTTTGAGCAAAAATAGAGTAGACACAACTTGACAATAAGTTGCTAGTCGTTTTTGCTATCAATGTTAAAGCTATTTTGGCATTTAGTCTATAATATCCACATTGTCCACTTGTGCACTATAAAATCACAGATGTATTGATGAAATTTACACATTTGGATATTAATATTCACTTTAGGTCTCGAAACAGAAGTTAACGCTTGCCATATCTGTAACAAAAAAATAAATTTCAAAGTAAATTTTTGTATCTTACAATAATGTTTCTAATATACAAAGAGATCCATTATGGTGTAGTGGATTAACATAACGCTGCTACTTCGTAAGATTACAGTTTCGTTCTTCGTTTAACATATATATATATATGTATATTTTTTTTTGATGGTATTATTATTATTATAATTATTATTATCGATACAATACAATTATTAATGTAATTTAATATTTTACCACCAAAGTAGCAAAAATATATATTCCTAGTTATAAAATATAGAAAAGAGATTATAGAATATCTTCTATACCAGGATTTATTTTGTAGTATTGACCCTAAAGGTATTTCTGTGTCTTGCTTGAAGAATGTCTTATGTTGTAGATCGTTGTCCAAAAGTTCATTCCTAACCTCAGTGCCCCCAGGGGGAAATTTTTTAGAAACTTAATTACTTCGGAGGGTAGTAAACTCTATCAAAGGCCATAAAAATTCTCCATGTTAAAATTATTCAAATAAATTATTCAAGGGTGTTAAAATTATACAGTCACCATTCTGATGGTAATTTTGTGATTATTATATTTTTTCTTATGCAACTCAGAATGGCAAATAAGTTGATGGTCCACCTAATGTAAAGTAGCAGCTTTCGCCTATAGACATGAACAGTACCATAGACAACAAAGTATACTGTATTGCCCATGATACCCTTCATGCGTTGCTATTCCTAAGGATGGTGTTATGCTTCTGTACCCTGTAATTTTTTTTTATTATAATATAATATATTTGTATTTTATATTATTATAATGCTTATTAAGTTTTATTATTATTATTATTAAGTGAAAAACTTTTAATATTTTAATAATAATATTATAATGTTACACTGTTTAAATACTTACGAATAAAAAAGGCAAAACTCTACGTGGTAATAAATGAACAGAGTCATTGAACTTTAACGAACCAGTATTTCAGGTCGAATTGATATATGGGTCGTCACCTTGTCTCACTAAGAAATTGGATCAATTTAGTAAGTATACTGTATATTTAAAACTGTCAGTATCGATAGCAAATAATCTTTGTTGTTATAAAAATTTATTACCTATAAATAACGTATGTACCTTAGTTGTGGAAATAAATTTATCACTTCAAAAACATTGTTGACTGCATCATTATTATCTTTCTGTCAATATTTAACATCATTTGGATTGGGAGTGATATTATTGTTTATCTTTTTTATTTATCCCCATTTAGTCTCCCCAGTATTCACTCCTATTATAACTATGTCATCTTTCACGTAGTCCACTCGACTCTTTTCTATCTTCCTCTATCATCAGGACAATTTTAATGAAACTTTGTAAATGTATTATTTGCTTCATCTTGAGAGACAGGATTGTACTTATGTATCTGTTGAATTTGTGTATACGTTTCATATATGGTCTGCGTAAATATGATCATGTCTCCGCTTATAGAACAAAATTGAATTGGCTGCCAATTCGAAGGCGTCGAGACTTTCATATAATGTCGTTTTTATATTCCGTTCTATATAACCCTACTTTTCCCTCCTATCTTCGTGAACGTTTTGATTTTCTAGTTCCCCATGACGTGTCCTCCCGTTCGACGAAATCTCTTATCCTCAAACTCCCTTCACACTCATCTACGCGCTATAGTGGATCTTTTACCGTCCATGCTGTGGAATTCTCTTCCCATATCTATCCGTGAGAGTCAATCCCTAAATATTTTTAAGAGTAGACTTAAAGAGCATCTTCTATCTCTATGAACATATATTTATTTATCTATATGTGTAGGTTTATTGTATGTATATGTGTATGTATATGTAGGTTTATGCATAGATGTAGGTATATATTTATATATATGTATGTGTGTATTTGTACTATATAATATAATCTAATTAATTTAATTTTGGCTATTTAAAAATTGTACACTGCTGTATCCGCTGACATTGATGCTCCTTTCCACTTTGGGTTTGCTGGAAGAAAACTCTATCAGAGTTAAGCTCGCCTTTGTACTTTTGTTTACCTCTGTCATATTTTTATAACTAATGTGTACAATAAAGTATTAAATAAAATAAATTAAATATCTTGACAAATGGTATTGTTGTTGATAGTTTACACCCATGTGAAGCCAGGGTTGGTCGCTAGTTTTATATAAAATTTACGATAATATAGAACTATCCTCACCCGTAAGACCCTGAATGAGCTGATGCAGTGGCAGTCGCTGTTGCTGTGGCAGTGGCACTGCTACCACCATATCCACCTCCTCCGCAACTTCCTCCACAACCGCCACCTCCATGATAAACTGGTTGTGGCTGGTAACTGCTACCTCCGCCTAGTCCGCCACCGCCGCCATAGCCGCCACCACCGCCATAGCCACCTCCGCCACCGCCGCCATAGCCGCCTCCGCCACCGAAGCCGCCGCCGCCTCCGTAGCCGCCACCGAAACCACCTCCATATCCGCCGCCGCCGCCATTACCGTAACCGCCATGGCCACCTCCGTGTTCTGAAAATGAAAATAATAAATAAGTACTTTACTTTTAAAGACATCCAGTCTTCTATAGAATTATAATTACACAGTTGTATTAAATAGTTCCATTTTTATGCTACTGTAGTTAACTACATTGAAATAATAGTTAAGTTACTTGAGAGATATAACAGCACTTGCCATCGTAGAATTAGAAAAGACGAGTTCCAAAATTTTACACATTAAAAATAAATAAAATAAATATAATTAGTGAATATAATCGCAAATGGAGTAACAAGACACAATTCGACTGTTAATTGTTGATAATAAACTAATTGTTGACAATCTTACGTAGTTCTTTAACAATGACGATTGTCTTCGCGGGACCACCTCCGTAACCTTGGTGACCGCCGTAACCGCCATCATAGCCACCGCCGCCGCCATAACCGCCACCTCCGCCGTAACCACCGCCTCCGCCATAGCCAAAGCCGCCACCGCCGAACGAGATCCCGCCACCGAGACCCAGTAGTTTCTTTTTCAATAAATGGCGTTTTTGTCTATTCACGCGACCATATTCAGGATGCTCTTGGTCCTCTAGTTTCTACAAAAAAATAAATATTTGTGTAAACATTATTTATGTATTGCATTAAATATCATTTTAAAAACAAAGATAAACTACCTTTATAAAAACATAAGTATAAAGATCTAGATTAATCATGTCATTAAATAAATGTATAATATTTAATAAACAAAATTATAAACCATGGAACTCATAATTGGCCATTACATCATTGTTTTATGATGTATTAAAATAAGATATCGATATTAAATTTTCATTGACATGGGCATATATAGGTATATAAAATACGTAAATGGCGGTCTGCATATATATACAGCGCATCTGCTTGTAAATGGCGTATAAATTTTTATTTAAAGAATAGGTAGGTATCTATGTAAAGTAATCATAAAAAGTGCCATACAATGATACCAATCGTCTACTCCTCAAGTCTGGATACATCTTTTAGTTTAGAAAAAATCATTTATTAAATTGACCCAATCGGGAATCGAACCCGGTATCTTATTTACGTAAAGCAATGTGTCTACCACTAAGTTACGGACCAAGGTAATTGAAATTAAAATTTACATATAATAACAACTAGAAATTGATACACACATTGATTTTTGTTGTACTTAGTTTTACATATTTGACCAGTAAATAAGATTAAAAAGCAACTCTGATCGAATTATATATATTTATTATATTATAACTTCACTTTTTAAGTAATGAAATAGAATGTTTATCTAAAACAATATAGCTAAATTTTAAACAGGGCTATGTTATTTTACATTGGAGTTTATTTTTTGCACAGAATAATAATTCCATGTCGCAATAACAAAGAAATATTTTATTTTTACCTGGACATAAATTGGCCGTGGATTTCCTTCCAACGATTTCGCCTCTGGCTCTGGACGGACTTGTCCCTGGTTCTCCTGAGCAAGCAGGACTAAAATGGGAAACTGCCTCGACCGGTCATGTGTGTACGAGCTCCTGGAATCTTTTGGGGGTGCGAGCACTGGAGCGACAAGGACGACCCTCTCTCCCCCATCGAGGGTGTTATCGCCGACGGTCGGCGTCGCCCACGTGGCCGCCACGCTCGCTAATACCACCACGGTCACCACCACACAACTGGGTCCCATCGTGTACTGCCACAGGACTCACAAACGAAACCTATATATACAAGTTTTTTCCTGCTACCGCTCAACGTCATGAACTACCTATTCGATGCTAGTCGCAGGACGTTTCGGAGAACGAACGCTTCCCACGATGACGTTATCATTGAGACAAACGAATTGATATTACATGAACAATTAAGGTTCTACGCATCCTTTGGTATTGTTGGTTGATTTAAAAAAAAGCAAATATTAGTTGTAAATTAGCTTCGTCGAGCGAAACGTGATACTCCACGCCTCACGATTTGCGAAGTACGCGCACGTATATAGTAGTCTGGTTATTCCCTTAAACCGGATACTGGTCTTTGCATCTTCGCTTTGGGCTTGTAATACAACTTGAGTTTTTTTACGAGAGATTACGAAGATAGGTTTTATTTGTGGCGTACATACCTACATTATTGTGGCGTACTTTGTTGTTATTTTTATTTTATGTTCAAGCTTGCCTGTTTTACTGGTATTTCGAGTATTCTGTAGCGGTTTCTTTTCTTATGCTATAGGTATGTAATTACTCAAATATACTCAACAGTAGCATTATTTCATGTTTGATTATAATTAGGTAAATAATATTATTCATATGTTATAAAATATATTTATGAATATTTTTCTATGAAATAGTTATTTATTATAATATGTTCCTATTAAAATAACAAGAGGCATTGGTACAGAATATGTGGATGGCATTTTAGTTACTTGATAGAAGATATATATTTTGTTAACTTCGTCTACACATCTAAATATTTGTAAAAAAAATATGATCGTAAAATCAGTACACTAAACACAATAGCATAATTCCACTTGTGGTAAAAAAGTTACCTTGTTGTTCAACTAAATACCTAGCTCAATTAAATAAACCTGATTAAATTTATAAATGAACGTTATTTTTTGTTTTTGTATTTTCTATTGTTATTGTATGAATAAATACAAATTGAAATATACGGGATTTGAATTTTACTCCAGCGTGTTGTAGAAAATGCAAATTCGAAATTTGGACATGTCAAAATGTTCTCAATCACAGAATATAGCTATGATTTTTCTAATTATGATCCATTTTTATCATTTAACGCTATATTTATTTATATAAAAGATTATAAGATAGAGCGTTAAATGTTAAAAATGGACCAAAATTTAGTCAGCTAATTTGACGTTGGTCGACTAAATTTGACAAATATTTTCAAGCGACTTCAAAACGAAGGTAGTTAGTAGTTTTCAATTGTTTTTATATTTGTTACCTCTTAATTTCGTTAGTTCTAAACTATTTTGGAAAATTGTTTTTTATCTGAAAGGATATACTTACAGATAAAAAACAATTTTCCATCGGTTCAGTTTAATTTCTACATCAAAATAACTGTTTTGTTACAATGGAAGTCGGTTTTTATTTGTGGGTCACAATCTTTTGTTGTTTTAAATCAAAATAAAACTAAAATCAAGCAACTGTATTAAAAAAATCCCAGGTCAGTAAGGTCTACTCTTGAATTTAATATGATAATATATAATAATCTATTGCCAATGACAACTTTGTATTGCACTTATGAAACAACAATTAGGAATTAGGTTAGAATTGAGATAGATTTACAATACTTTGAATTGGCAACCTCTCTAATGTGCACCGATTAGGAATATGGAACCGTTATGTTGCTATAATTGTAATTCGAGAGCGCAAAATATCTCGATTCTAATATCGATTTAATATCGATCTAATGGATTTTTTTAAGAGTAATCCATCGATCGAATTTTTAAATTTGAATTGGGAACTATATTTTTCATATTTTTTAATACATACAGGCCAAACTATATCATCCTTTGATGAAAAACAAAATAAAGATTAGCCGTGTGGTCCTGGCATAGAATGGATCACCCCTTCCGTGGATATCATAAGAGACGATTAAGGAAATTTTATGTCCGAGGGATGGGCAGCGTCCCTCTTAAAATATCACCAAAGTCTAACTACGGTTGCCAACTCGACTGCTAAGCGTGGTAACTACTAGCAAAATCTCCAAAGAGGGAGGCCTTTGTCCAGTAGAGGACAGTCAGCAGCTGATATGATATGAAAATAAAATTTAACAATAATATCTCATTTGTCGACATGTTTTTTTACATTCACATATTTTGTCTCTTCATAGTATAATCATCACGTAATTTCTTCGGGTGGTACAATACGTAATCAACTTAGAACATAACGTATATCTATAACGTCGTTGATTAGCTCTGTGCCACATACAATTACGTGTAATAGAGGCTTGACAAAGACAGATAGACCCGTTATTAAAGATCAACGTCTGATAATCAATGGGGAATAGGTTTATTACCGTTCGCGTGCACATAAATAATCAGTTACATATAAAAGTTTTTTCCGTTGTAACTGACAGAGCAATGCAAAATACTTATAGAGTAAATAATACCTACTCGTTAGAGTAGTGTTGCCAGCATGGATTAGAATAAAAAAACATAAATTAATTATTAAGTCCAAGATATGAGTAACTCAATCTATGCTGTGTGGTCTCGGTATAGAATGAACCATCCCTTTCTTTCCAGTGGGTGTCGTAAGGAGCGATTAAGGGAATTTAATGATAGAGGGATGGGCTGCAATATTCCTTTAAAAATGCCACCAAAGAAGTTTCTTCACCACCACCAAGCGTGGCAAGTACTGGCAAAACTCCCTTTACGGGGTAGGCTTATGTTCGGCAGTGAACTATATATAGTGGATTATATACCTATATATGTATATATATTATGTGTATTTCGGTTCACTCATTTTGCTGCCACTAAGCAGCAGTGCTTGCAAGGTAAAGGGTAGGATATGCAATAGGGGAATTGTGTGGAGATACAATATCTTATTTTATAGCAATGGCAACCCATGATTGGACATCAAAATGTATTATGTAATTTCAATGATCTTATCTTAACTTATATTCGCATATGGGGTCAGCTAAGCTGTTGCACGTCGACCCATCGGGATCTTTTGTACTTCCCCCTGCCTTATACCATCATTTTATAGATCCTTTGTGTTACATTAACGATATCCCGCGGTTAAAGATATCTGTAGTCCCCTGGCTTTGGATAAGCCATTCCCAGTAGCAATTTCAATGATACTGTTCGTGTCTATCGGCGACGGCAATTATTCGATATAAAACGGTTACCGTCGCTTATAAACAATCGTCTTTTTTATGATTCTATTACTGGGTTCGGAATGTCGTTCTTAGCAGATCTGAGAAAAACCTGCAAAAACTCCTCAACAGTCACTTTTTTCAAATAACTTACATACTCTATGTACAAGATAAATTGTGTATAATATTCGTATGGAACTACAAGAAATTCATCAGAAGTTATCCTTTCAAATCTCTGTTCATATTATGTGTATTTATTTATATGTACGATACTATATCTAAAACAACATAGTTCTTAGACATTGTCAAATAAAATTAATTAATTAATACAATAACAGCATCTGTGACCTAAGTAAAACACATGAACCATTGTGTTGCGTTGCATGTCGAAAGAACCCGATTATAATTATAAGTTTAATAATTTTGAAATATAAAGAAGTGGTTCCTGGTAACTTTAATTTTATAACCTTAATTAATTATTATAAGTAATTGTTTATTACACATATGCTTTGTTAGAACTTTAAAAAATCTATTCCAAATCCAGACCAAATGGGTAGTCTGATAAGCACAGATATCAAGTAGATACCTTATTAAGTAGTAATAAAACTAAATAAATAATTCTAGTTTATATTTATACAGTGAATAAATTTACGGTAAATGTGTACTATCAAGTATTGTAGACAGTTTGTAGAACATTCTAGAATTATTTTGATTAAGTAAATTTCTATAACGCCTTTTAGATTCTGACATTTGTAGGTACTCCGTAATATGAACCGCGCGATATACCACTGTCTTCTGAAAAAAATAATAATTGTTATTGTATTTATAATAGCAGAAATGTGTTAGCAGAAATGGCATATTACTAATAATGGGACTGATAGTCCGCATTACCAACTATTTCTTGCCTGCTCCTCCCATCCAAATGATTGGAATGGAACTTTAGTTTGTGACGTAGTACAATGACAAGAACTATTGAACGGATTTGAAGGTTTGCTACGCGAGTAGGTTAGTATCTTACACGTGACGTGAATCAGTTCATAAAATTGCACTTTATGTACTGATTCACGTAAGTGAAACGGCGGTATTCAGTTAGTTTTAAATATATATTGGACTTGAAATGATCTCATCTTAGTTTAGGCGTCAGTAATCTAATTATGCATCATGTACCTACTGGTTATATTTTAATCCTCACAAGTAACTACTTTAGCAATATAACTATGCTTTTTTTATACAAAGACTGGTAGACTTTGTACTACTTTTGGCATATATATCACATCATAGCGAAATGATATCCTCGTTTACAGACGATAGTTACGATTTTCCACAATCTTCCACAATATTTACTGCATCAAGTTTAATAAAAAATATTTTCTCACCTGGTATTATAACAACAGTCGGTCCTCTATTTACTGTATTCGTATATGGCATATTTGAGTATGGTAATCCTCTATACGTATTTGGTACACCTGAAAACATAAATTAATTATAAAGCTGGTAAATAAAAAATAGTTTCAGAGTACTATGAACAATATTTATAACTAGCTGTGTCCTGAGGCTGACTAAAAGTTTTGTGAATCAGTAATTACGTAAAGTATCCTATCTACTACTCTACTATCTAATCTATATATAATCTATATATATATATATATATATCTACTATATAATCTATCCGTGTAAGAAATTTCATTCATTCTGTAGTTTTTGCGTGAAAGAGTAATATATATATATATATATATATATATATATATATATATATATATATATATATATATATATATATATATATATATATATATATATATATCCATCTCTAAAAACTTTTGCATTTATCATATTAATAGTAGGTAGTAAATTAGTAGGTTTTTTTATCATGTTATAAAATGTATGTACGTACAATTTTACTGTAATTATAATTAGCGCAACCGATCGTACCTCCATTCGGTGTCACAATTATCGTTGGATCACGGCTTTGTACCCTTGCTGATTTGCTTAGCACATTTTTTCCTGAAAAATTAATTAATTATCGACTATTGCTCATTTAAAGATATGAACACTAATTATTTATTTCTTAATTTATTGTAATTTGAAAATAAAATTTACGGTTAACCGTTCTACCCCTTGTTTTTATAAAAAAAAACACAAATTCAAAAGATATTCTAAATTTTAAAATAATCTTATTAGTGTACTTTTCAACCCGACAAATCAGTGTACCATTTTTGTGCCGTAAATTAACGTAAAATGGATAAAAAATTCAAAGAATAAAAAATCTTTAAATGAATTTATTTAATAATACTATTTGATTTAAATTAGCAATTTTTATTATTAATAGTTTTTAAGATGTACAAACCTAAAAATTCTCTTTTCACTCGATGTAAAGCGACAATATTTCGTCCATTCGTTATCTGAAAATTGTAATGCATATATAATTTGTGACGTACATTACGAATAATATTTTTGCGTATAATATACACAAGTATACTCACTTCTAGGTTACTAATATGTGCTTCGTGTAAACACTCCACATCGACTGTTAATTTCAATAAAATATATAATACTGACACAAATAATTGAATATTCATTTTGAGGATGATTGTAGGAACTGCACAATACTAATACTGTAATATAGGGACATACTCGTATTCTGAACCTTTTATATGCCTCGTTACAGTCTTGTGTAGAGATTATCAGTAGAGCAATTTCCTACATTATTTTTTCCTAATTGCTTCAAACTAGCCACTTATATAACCTTTACAAGAGTTTACAGTGTCCAACTGAATAAAACTGCTACCTATTTAGTTTGCTCATATCATCACAAAAAGTACATGAATAAAAATGTTCTACCTCATTTGTTAATGGTCTAAAGGCTAATTTCATTGTAGGTATGTTTTTGCAGTTTTTTTTCTAAAACCTCTTTGACGACCTCTTTATTTTTTTTTTCCTTAATTATATAATATAGTTCATTATATAATTTAATTTGTATATGATTTAAGCTTACATTATATAGATAAAGCATCGAGCCTCCAAAACGGGTCAAATTATTTGTCAGCTAATTGTCAAATTAGCTTATTAGTTTTTTTATCAGTGTTCTATATATTTACGCACACAGTGTATCTTGATGTATCTATATTTAAATATTTAATAAATAAAATGAGTTTTTACGAATTCAGAATATGCAAAAAATATAAAATTAAATAAAAACAATTAAATAAAAAATATAGAAGTTATAAAGGATTTACTCGTAATTATTTAACACGCAAAACTGTATGAAAAAGTTTGCCCGCTATTCTTGAAGCATGTTTATGGAGACACTCTATTTTTATAATCTAAGGATTTAAGTTTATAAATGATAAAGATCTCATTTTAGGTTAGTTATTTATTGATATATTTACATTAATTTTAAATATCTATTAATGATATAATTGCATTATTAGTATCGATCCTTTACTGCAAGGCATTCTAATATGTAAGATTTATTAACATTTTCGAGAATCTTCTTCGCCGTGTTTGCGGAAGTTTTTGATCCTCCAGTTTCTGAAAGTGACAAATGAGTATAATTATCTTAGTTTCACAAATAAACAATGTTTACGTTTATGAATTTGCTACTTACTTGGACGTAGATTGGTTGAGGCTCTCCTTTAGGTTCCTCTTCTTTAGTTACGTTATCACCAGTAGCCAGAAGCATTAATATAGGAAAGTCCTTTGCAGTTTCTGTATCCGCACCTCTTGCTCTGGAATCTTTGGGTGCTGCTAACACTGGTGCTACTAAAACCACTCGATCTTCAGTACCATTCACTATCAATCCACTCACAGTGTATGAAGTTAAAACAATTATTACTAATGCCAAATTCATCGTTCCAGAAGCAATCCTCATCGTGTCTAACATTGAATGTTCAATGAAATAAGCACTGAGCTTTATTTATACACGGCTCATTCAATAACATCACGATTTTATAAAATGATTGACATAATTTATAGCTCCTTTTGTTTTTAGGGATTTCTCGTTATGATTAACGTGATAACAAGAAAGTCCGTTTGAAAATTTATCTTGTATTTTTTGCTGCATGTCTTGTTAAAAGGTATTGGGCGTGTTGGCTTCAAGATATGTTTTTCCAATGTATCATTCATAATCATCGTCATCATAAATCACCTGTGCTGTTGAAAAGATGTCGGGTCTATGTGAAGTTGTCAGTTATAATCTACTGAAATACAATATAAAAAAAGTGTAGCCAATTTATTAATTTTACTGACTAAAACCCATAAACGACTCGCAATGAAATAATAATTACCAGTTTTTGACTAACAACACGTAACCTCGACTTTTTGTATCTAATTTTAGCAAGTTTTATATAGGTATTTACGTAGTATCTATTACTAACTTTTTAATAACATTTTAGTAAGCTACATCACGTTTATATGGTTAACAAAGTTAAACAACATCAAAATTCTTAAGGGTTGTGTTACGATTGAAACCTCTAGGATCGTATGGTAGAATGAAACCATTATATCAAGATATATATTGATAGATTTGCCCTTTGTTTTGTTTATTATTACGCACCCAAACCAAAATTAGGCACTTAATTATTAAAAAAGTACTGTAATTTTGAAAAAGAAAAAACTTTTCATTAAATATGGAGTATTTTTTATTTTCATTATATTTTTGGCAAGATTATTATAAATTTAATCTATGATTCATTGGAATAAATATGGCATGGATACATTATAGGACAAGCTTTATATTTTTCTTGCGTCGGGGTTAGTTACAGTAGGCATAGAAGTTGTAAATATAGTAACACTATACTAGTAATGTATATAATTATCATCATCATATCAGTCGATAGCTGCGCATTGCTGAACATAGACATCTTGGGGAGTTTTGTCAGTAGTTGCTATGCTTGGCAGGCTCGTTGGCAACCGCAGTTAGGTTTTGGTGTTCAAAGAAGTATGCTGCTGCCCAACCCTCGTCTTTTAAGTTTCGTTAGTCCCTTTTTACAATATATACGGAAAAGGAAAAGATAGTCTATACTATGCCTGGACCACAAGTTGGATATAATTGTTCTAATATAATAATACAATTATGCTCTTGAGGCATGAAGGATCTTCTACTAATTGCATCTTTTATAGCTGCTAGCTGATAGCCAAACCCATTGCTAATTCTATTTCAGATTTTGTATCATTTCTATTTAGAATCTCCATGATATCATAGGACTTTTGCCATATTTTGGTTTCTATCTTATCCATTATATAGATACTATACTTCTTACATTCAAGAATATACACGGTACAGAGAGACAATATTTATTGTGCTTCATGATTATAGTTTAATTCAATCAATATCAAGTACATAACTATATTAAAGAACATATAATTATTTCAAGGTTTCCTTCATGAATCATGATTATTATGCTCGTCTGCCGTTGAAACTGGTTTTTTGTCGTTATCCACCGGTTTCTTCGCATTTACCTGGGTTGAGATAATATTATTAAATACATACATAAATAGCTTAGACTTTATGTTTTATTCAATATATCAAATAATTGCACCAATGAAAAAAGGATTTAACATTAAAATTTTTAATGGTCATAATTTTTTAAAATTTGTAATTTAACGTACTTTAAATTGAAATGGTAATACAGTTAAAGTCACTCACATCTAACGTCAAGAGGTGTGGTTCAGATGCAAATACTTCATCTTCAGGTGGTATATAGTATATTCCATCAGGCAGTGTGTCTTGAGTATTCTTGTCCACTTTACTCAGTTCTAAGGCGCCATTTTTCGGAGGAATTCCACGTATCAAATCAAAAAGGTCACCTCCTTTGGCTGCATAATAAACTGTTTCTTTCCCATAAACATACTGCGCAAGAAATATTAGAAAAATCAAATGCTTCATATTTAATAACGTTTCTAAATATGTAAGTGCGTCGTTCAAATGTTTTTGTAATAACTTCGAGACGTTCTTATATAGCGTCTTGTCAGATTGTCTGTTTTTATTTGGTAGGTATGGTTGCTTTTCTTGGTTATGGTTGTTTTACCTGTTTTCTTTATATTTTCTTTTCCTTCCTCATAGTTCATTTACCTTCTCTCTAGCAAGAGTATATAACTTAATAAAGTAATTTAGAGATTTTATAATACTTTTCAATAAAATATGAGCGGCTAACGTCAACTTTGCATGCTTTTTTAACTATAGAATATAGCCAGTGTTATTTGCTGATTGATGTAGCTTTTTATAAGTGTGGAAGGTTAAGTATTTTTTAAGTTAATAAAACTTGACAGTCCAAATCAGTTTTGGAATAATTTTGACTTTTATAGTTATAATAATTATAAATAATATGGTAACTGATATGACAGAAGTCGTTTTAGAAATAAGTAATATAAAATATTTGCACTTACCCACTACAGTGAGTAAAATATGGTACCTCTGAGTTGAGATACGATTAGCAAATAACATGATTAATATATCAAATAACAATTGTAGAAAACAAAACAGACAGGCTTTTGGTATTTGTTTAAATTGGAAATAAGAACACAAGGTCATGTTATTATAACCTTTACCAAAATTACTAAGTGGCGAAGTAGCATATTTAAACAAGATTTGCGACAAAATGTGAATTTGTATTAATTAAAATTAATTAAATTATTCGTATAATTAGGAAATAGAGACAGGATTTTTACTTAAAAGTAGTAGTAGTTTTACAGGGTACAGAGGAATAACATCTGAGTCCTCAGGAATGGCAACGCAGGGGGGGTATCATGAGCGAAACGGTGTGCTCTGTTATGTTCATGGTGCTGCTCATGTCTATAGGCGACGGTTACCACTTTCCATCAGGTGGGCCGTCAGCTTGTTTGCCATTCTAAGTTGTATAAAAAAAAAAAAAAAAAGAATATAATATAAAAAAGGAATAAGTATGAATTTTATATAAGTTATAATTGGAATATCATTAAAAATTTGTTACGGTTATAAAAGAATTTAGTTATTACTTGTGTTAACACTTTATAAAGCATTAGGCATATCATTCAATTCTATTAAAATCGTGACTGTTTTTTTTTCTAAAGTTATATACACGTGGCTATATAAAAATGTGTATACATCGTCATTCAATTTGTTTTTATCGAGTTAACTCAAAACTTCGGTTTAATCATTTCAATTAATTACTATTATTTATTATAAATCCAGTAGCTTATATCTTTATGGATATGTAATGCATTACGTAAACCGTATTTCCCGAAGGTAGAATCCATTATGAATTCTATTTGCGAACGAATCAAAGACCTCGCTACAAAAATACGGCAGTATTAGGTACACTGAAAGCAGAATGTGAATGAAGTATATCTGCATACTATGCAATGTCTATTGAAGTTCATATAAGTTTATTATTATACATATATATAGTAATATAATATATATTAGATAAATATAAATGCCAAACAATCCCTCTTGATATTAATGCTAAGATATCTGCTATTATGAGGAACCAGGTTACGGATATTGGGGGGTGTCCCCCAATTGTGTTGTGAACACCTATATCCGAGCCAATTCAGAAATATTTTATTCCTAATTCAGCCCGTCTGGAAATGGAAACCAAGTTAAATATATACTTACTCTTTACCTTACTACATTACAAATTATTATTATTATTTACTATTATAAATGCGAATATTTGTATGAATGAATATTACTCTTTTACATAAAAAAAAGTATTAAATGTTAAATAAATAAATAAAAAAAAAGTAAATAAAGAACGGATTTAAATGGAATTTGGTATACGGATAGGTTTAGTCCTAACCTGAATCATAAGATTTATTTTAATTTTTATTTTAAACTTATGTTATACTAGCTTTTACCCACGACTTGTCTGTATGACCGGATTATGTTTTCTGATCGTGATAAAAAGTAGCTATATTTTTCCCTATCCCATATAGTAGGCTTATGCCAAATTTCATAGTGATTCGTTAAGTCGTTAAGGTGCTATAGGGTAATATACAAACAAACTCACTTTAACGTTCATAATATTAGTAAGGATTAATGATTGTCGCGGTATACAACTAACATTGAAATAAACATAAAACAAATTAAATTGAAATAACAGAAATAAAACTTTTTAAGAAATACAGTGGAAACAAAAATATGAACAACAAAAAACTAGCCTACCTCTTTAACATTTTTCTAGAAATGTCGCATGCCACAACGCGCTGTCTACAGTGCCATATAGAGCAATTAACTAAGTGGAGATTTTATTGTTCATAGAAAAGAATGACGTCAGTTGTAAGTAGGTATGTAAGAAATAATTAATTGTACCTACTAATTAATAAATCATAAGAACAGAAAATCTTTCCATAAAGATATCATTCTTACGATTACAATACTAAGTTAACGAGTTACTTAATAGTACACATTTCTAAAATGAGCCACCTTTCTTTCCCCGTAGGTGCCGTAAGAGGACGTTCGAGTAAGAAAATTTAATGGTCGAGGAATGGGCAGTAGAGCCCTTTTTAAAACACTACCAAAGTCTGACTGTGGTTGCCAACCCGCTTGTCAATGTTTTCAATTTGATGCATTAGCTTTTGTGTGATATTGGAACATACATACAAATGGTACATACATACAGACAGATAGACAAAATTCTGAAAATTATTGTGTTAGCTTCTATTGAATTTATCTCTATTTTATTTCTTATGTCTGTACATGTCGTCTGTATGTCGTCTAGTTACAATTTTATTATATTATTAAGACATGCTTTGTTTGTATATCAAATTTCAATTAAACCCATTGTCACTTTAAAGATTGACTAACAATCATAAAAACTTCTTTTTAAATATCTCTATTTATAAGTTTCCTACTCTAAATAGTATAAAGTAGTATTAAAAATATTAGGTAAATAGTTTGCAGTAATTAATTACATACTTATATAGTATTTCCCCACGTCGAAGTGGTTTTTCTGGTGAATGAAGATAATAAACTACAGGTATGACGCAATATATGTGTTTGCGGAGATCTTATGGTATGTATTATGATCTAATGGTATACATCCATTATCTTACTGCTAATAGCTAATAGATAGGTAATTAATTCGTTTAAATGATTAAGTAGTGACTGTAAGAAGGCACACTACATTTAATCCCCACGATGTTGTAAGTATATTATCTTAACTCATTACTTGCAATTGTTGTTAGTATTTATTAATAAGGTGTCAAAATTTATTTTTTTCTACAAAAAATTGTCATACATATGATCACATATATTGGCCAAACCCCCCAGAAAATAGGGGAGGCCTTTGTTCAGCAGTAGACAGTAAACGGCTAATATAATAATATCTCCCATGGGGATAGACAGAAGTAATGCAACTCCAAATGCTTTTGCAAACATTTTTATATTAGCGAAAACTAAAAAATAAATTTAAATGCTCAAAAAAAGTTAGTTCATACAAGCCCTAATTTTTTTGATAAGAATAAATATTATAAATATAACAAAATTTGATTGGTTTTAATAATTTCGGAAGATAAATACATTGGAATTTTATCTAACGATGACGATATTTTTACATTTTATAGATGTAAAAAATGTTGATTTCGTAAAACAAACATGTAATGTGATTTGGTTATAGTGATGATATTACTTCATAAATAAATAACATACAATTATTGAATAGCAAAGTTAATTAAATACTTATATATTTTATAAATCTTCGACTGAGAGGTCAACCGATGAATCTAACTCGGCTGGGCAGCGTTCGGAAAACTACGCCACATCTTTTCATTCAAAGTATCTCAGAGTTTAAAGCCGAAGGTCTTTATCCAATGCGTGTTACCAGTGATGATTTATGCAACCGAAACATGACACTACACAATCGCTCGTATACAAAAGCTTCAAATTACTCAACGGACGACTTCATATGCATTGCAGGGAGTCAGTGGATGCAGGTTGGTCGGGACCGTTCCTTATGGCAGTTTATGGGGGAAGTCAGTCAGCCAGATGTCCAGTAGTGGACGGATAATGGCTGAAACGAAGATGATGATGATGATGATATCTTATATATATTTTAAAACTGTATTAAATAACATTATTATTATATTGGCATCGAGCGAGTTATAAGGTAACAACAAAAATAATACAACCAAATTTGGAATCTCCTTATTTTTGATGTCGGTTGAAAGACCGTCTTCGGGGTACATTGTTCCATTCTCCAAACTATGACAGTGTTTAGGTGAGATATGGCAGTGAAGTTACAGGGTACGAAGGCATGAAATCTTATTCTTACCCTAATCTACTAAGATTAAACTAGTAAACTATTACTACCCCTTTCTTCAGGCGTGTCTTTAAATTGTTTTTTATTTCATATTGTATGAGGGTAGATAGTATTATACAAAAACCATTTTATTTCATTAAAATATTAAACCTGGTATTTTTTGTATAATTATTGAGTGTTTCTTAATATCTTTCATTAGAGTAATTTAAAAATTAGCTTAAAACTTTATTATGGTATTATTATATAGACTAATAAATTAATCAATAATATAAATTAAATAACACAATAAAATACATTATGAATTTATTAAAATAAGTACAGGATGTATTAAATTCTTAAAAGTTATTTGATAGAAATTTTATTCCGTCAATGTAATTACCAAACATAGACTACTTATAAATAGATAGTAACGTTAATATCTAAAAATTATTTATACAATAATTACAAATAATATTCTGATCTAATATTGTGGTGAATACTAAATTTTGTTACTAGAAGTTTCACTCGTATCCTCCTGAAACAAACATATTAATTAATGTTATTATTTTTAAATTAATAAAAATGTGAAATTGCTTTTGTAATAAAAGTAAACATGATTTTGAAACTTCAGAGATTCAGACTTGAATTCGATCTAAAGATCCCTGGACTGTCAACGGAATTGTCAACGCTCCTACTCAGGGTCACCCTAATCATCCCTTGCCTCATTCTCTGTTTTGCTACTTTCATTCATATATTTTATTGTATTTAGATATATCTATAGGGTTTACGTATAACAAAAGTATTACCTAAAAGTCCATAAAATTATCCTAATTTCTCCAAGCTTTTATTTAAAACCTTTTTTCTTTAATCTTTTTTTGCTGCTCTTTCTAGTAACAAAAATGATTAAGACATAGAAAACATTCTCATTTTGATTTATTCCAATCTTTTACCCGTGACTTTGCCCGCATGATGGGGATATCTTTACAGTACGTGTATGCTAAATTTCATAGTCAATGATTAAACCGTCAAGGCGCAAACATAATAAGCAAACTCACTTTTACATTGATAATATAAAGTGAGTATGATGAAATTATACGATCGCTGTGTGGTCTCTTCATAGAATAGGCCACCCCTTCTTTTCCTGTGGGTGTCATAGGAGTCCACTAAGGAAACAACTGTCGAGGTATGGGCAGCAGCATCCTTCTTAAAACATCTCCAAGGCCATAACTGCGGTTGCCTCCCAAGTATGACAAAGCCCCGAATAGAGGGAGGCCTATGTTCAGCAGTGGACAATTAATGGTTGATATGGTTTTAACGTCAATTCTCAATGTATTGATATAATAAAAATATTTCTATATGCAATATAGTAAAGGAGATAGGTACCTCTTTTTCTTTTCTAGATAGGTACTTATCTATCTCCTTTTCTATGTTACTTACCTAAGTTAGAAAAAATCTATAATTATTTTATAATATCAGGAGATATTGATGGTTAAACGTCTTTGCGTGATATCTATCAATGGCCAGAGGACAAATGTTTTGCCATTTCTGCCACCGACTAGCAACATAACTGCTCCGTTCAAATAGTTATTCTGTAGCATGTACATTGTAATGTACGAGTATGCAATGCTATTTGCATTAATGTAAGATATTGTCAGATAGTCAGAATTCACAAAAAAACCTAATCTTTATATGTTTAACTTGAAGCATACGATTACATAGGTTAGATCATAGATATATAAATAGGTACTTAGTGGTCTCCGGATTGGAGGTCTGATATTGCCAGACATTGTCTATTTCTAAATTAACATTTTGCAATTACATGCAGATTTTAAATAACAATTTTAATAATAATTAACTTTTTAGCAAGCTACTTCGTACATGAAGTCTAAACCTTATAAAATATATCAGTTCCAAATGGCGTATCAAAATGAAACCTAGATTTTAAGTTACACTTTAACAAACACAAGTGTGTAAACTACATACAATTTAGTGCATGATGCCGGAAGTAATATAAAAATGGTTAGACAGACAGACTGGCAGATAAAATTTCTAAAAATCATTGTCTAAAAATTATTGTAAAAAATTCATCCATGCACAGACATTGTCTCATTACAATTTTATTAAGTTAGTAAGATGTAACAAATTGTAATAAACATTATGCAAATTAAATAATTAATATGCGTGACAAATTCACAAGCGTGCCATATCCATACAATTTAATTTAGAACCCATTAAAATTTAAAAGAAAATACGCGAGTAGTCAATTTGTTATTGTTTCATTGACTATTTAATGACTAATACTTACTAATTTATAAATAGTATCATAGATATAACAATACCATGTTTACTGTTTATATATGTAAAAGTGTGTTTGTGTGTTGCCTTACAGAGCTTTGTCTTAACTAATTACTATAAAATTTGGTATACACGTACTAGATGGAACGGAAAAAAATATAGTTCAGTTTTATCTCGGTTAGTAAATATATTCTCGTCACGCGGACAAAATCGCGGGTAAAAACTAGCATAGCATAAAATTCGTACTTAGAGATTTGTAAAAAAATCCTGTGTGACTATCACAGAAATTTTATGAAAATCGGTATAGCAGTTTAGTTTTGAAATTAAAATAACTGATTTTCCTACAATTTCAGTTGGTTTTTTTATGAAACAGAATCTTAAGTTATTATATCTTTCAATCAATATAATTCATATCATGCAGACGAAGTCATGAATAAAAACTAGTTATAGAATAAATATATTGAACTAAATATGATTTACACTCATAATAACATGTTTACAATAACGGAATCTACTTGTATATGAATGAAATAAAATGAGCACTTACGAATTGTGACTAAATAAATCCTTACATAATTTTATTGTTGTTATGTGTAAGTTTATTTAAATTATGCTTGTATTCTCCATTTTAAAACATGTAACATGCATTACTGGTTCGTATTTTATTACTGCTATATATGTGGATGGAATATTAAAGAGACTGTTTTGAACTGATTCCTAGTTATCAGTATTATAACTCAATCGTCTTGGTATGTGTGTTTAAATAAAAATTACCATATTATGAAATAAAAAAGAATTTTTTCAATAAATTTAAATGTATTGTTGTATACACTATTTGTCTGGATCAAACGCGAAAAAAAATATATTAAAAATGGCTTTTATGTCAAAGAAGAAGAATTGAGTTATAAAGTACCTAATAAAAATATGATTATAAAAGATTAGATAAATATATTTTTATTACATTTTAATATCCCTTAATTGTGTTATAAGATTGGAGTTTAAAACTAAACTCTTACCTTTGGTGGAAGGAGGTCTCTTGAGGGTTTGTTTGCTGATAATCTATTAATTGTTGATACAGAAGTTGATTTCACATCCTTTGACGATAAATTCCTTTTGTTATCGAATGACACTGATCCTGAAACTTGTTTAAATGAAAATCTAGAAGTCGATTCAGTTGGTTCTACATGAGTTTTTAATTTTGGTGTTGTTGTAGGCGTCGCTTTTGAGATTCCAATAGCAGGAGCTGTTGTTGCATTATAAGTCTTATAAGGTGAAACTCCTTTTACTGTTTCTACGGCTTTTGTAGCTTCTACATTTTCTAAAGGAAATATCTTCCAAGAAGTAACAATGTATAAAGCGCTAAGTAAAATTAAAGCAAAAGTTATATGTTTCACCATTTTTATTATAATTAATACTCTAATTTGTGGACACGAAACACCCAAATCACTGATGAAACTCGAATGTCAAGTTTCATCTTTATACATGCTGATCAATTTGACATTGTAATCATGATGAAATTATCATAAATCTTCTTATCTAGTTCACCCTGAAAAAAAATTCTATAAAAACAAGTTTTCGAAATCTGCTGTATTATCAATATTCGGACAGGTGTTTGAGAGCACCAATAAATAGATGACCATAATAGATGAATCTAAATGTTGAACTTATACAGTAAATTATTCGATATATTCGATATTACTCAAACAGTAAAAATATTCGTAGCCAAGTACGGGCTAATGTTATTTGGATTGTAATTTTGAGTTCTTTCACGATCTAGGAAGCATATAATTAATTTAGGGCTCTATACAACAATCGACAAATGGGGTCCTAATTGAACAAACCATACAAAAAATGACCAACAGTGATATAATCAAATTCAAGCAAATGAAGCTCCTCGCGTTTACTAATCCAAATTACATCTAGATTATAAAAAAATGCAATTGTAAAAGTAATAGTTAATTGTAGTTAATTGTATTTTATATCCATTGGTTTTTGTAAAATGAAATAAATCTTCGTAGCTCTATATTAATTCCATAGCTCATAAAAAAAAAAAAACTAAGCAAAAATTACTGCAAACTAAATTGAAACCATAAATCCAGTGACATAGGATAGTCCAACAGATGTTGAATAATAAAATAATTTGCTTGTAGGTACTAGGTAGGTTGAATGTCTCAACTTGAGAGTAATTTGTAAGCTGGAGGCTTGTCATATGACTCAATGGTATATCCTGGATAACGTTATTGATGATCATTTTACATGACAACCATGTGTTAGCATTTTTTATATTCGTGCTGTGCCATTTCTATTGTCATGATCACAAGGATACTGCATGACGTCGCGAAATGAAGTCAGTAATTGTAATAGAAGAATTACTTCAGCAAAGAAAATTAGTTGTAGTAATTTAATTAAAGGTTACTTTGTAAGAAGTTGCGCTACAGAATTTATTTTATTTACGACTATTATTGTATTGTATGTAGAAAATGAATCTTGACTAAAGAATTTAACATTATTCTTTATTATAGTAATATGTGACTTTTTTTTTTTTTATTGCCGTGTGGTCTAGATGAGAATGAAAACAGGCCAGTTAGTCCATTATGATTATGTTGTAAAATGATACCTTAGGGGGAATCACGAGGAGGTCGAGCGATGAGCAGCAGCGCTTCTCTTAAAACATCTCCAAATCCCTTTCCCCCCGCCTAACTGCCGTTGCCAATCCGCCTACTAAGCGTAGCAACTACTGGCAAAACCACCAAAGGGGGAGACTTATGTTCAGTAGTGGACAGTTAAGGGCTAATATGATGATGATGATGATGAATATCTGATTGTTCTTTTTTTTATCGCAAACGCGTTATTATTTTTAAAAAAGTTTATTCTTATTCTTTAATTTAAAACTCTTTAATATTCTACGTATTTTCATTTCGTGTACAACAAGGAGTTTTTTTTTCTAGCTTGTTAGCCAAACATGTTGCTTTGTTAAACTTTTGATAGGTTCAACTACCTAAGAAAGAACTTTAAATTGGCTTAAGGTTTGCATGTTCAGCGTTGCAATCGTATAATTCATTGATTGGTTTCTCTTTTTTTACGGCATGTTTAGTCTGAATGGGGTTATTGGCTTTATTAAATAATTTATTATTATCATTATTCTGTAGTTAATTATTATATCTTAAGATTTTACTTATTTTAAATATGTAAAATCTTATTATCTATTATGTCACATTATATATTCGAATATATATTTTGTAACTAATTTAAAAACACGAATGTTCTAAGATAGAGAATGGAATATAATTATTTGAAATACATTTTATACTCACTTGCTATTTTGAATTACAACCATAATATTAAGTTAAAAAAGTTATTAATCTTTTTAATTATTCTTTTATTAGTATATTTCTTGTAATTTCGTTCACGTGATTGGAATAAATTTATTAATTGGGAATAAGTAGTCTGTATTCTTCCCAATTTCAAAAAGTATGACAAATTTCATTATGTTTGATTAGTTTATCAAGGTGGTAAGAGGTAACAAGTAAATAAATAAATACAAAACAAACTTACTTTCAATAATTATAAATAAGTTTATATAAAAATAGCAAGGATTATAAAAACAATAACAATCTACTTAGTAGCAGTGTAAGTGGACAGGATGTGGGCTGCGTTCTTTTACGTGAAATTATTTTTGTGGTTGCCATTTGTTATAATACAATGAAGTACAGTAATAATATACAGGGCATTATTCTATGTATGTGAAAACCCATACAGAATGGTTAATATCTTTGTTGCCATCTGAGATTAATTTTCCTGTTTAAAAAAAAAAACTTAGATACTTTACACGATCTTGCGATTTGTATTCATACAGTCTTATAAAATTCTTGCCTAAACACGACACGATATTTTAATTTTGATAAATATTTCAGATAGATTCAACACTTATACTTTATTTTTTTAATCTATATTTTATTATTTTATTGAAGCCAGACGCTTGTAAAAAAATGCAATAAGAAATTAATTTATATTCAGAAAACTTTATTTACGGAAGCTTGAATCAAAATCAAGAACTTGCTCTTCGTAAATTGTCGAAGATCAATATAAAGCAAGATATAATTTGGTTATGGCATAAAATATATAAACGATAGTATAATATAGTAGGTACATAAGTTTAGTTTGATTATGTATAGGTATTATTAATATATAAAATATTTTCAAATAATATCTGTTTATTTATCATTTTATCAGAATCTGACAGTACTGACAGACAGTACAGACAAGGGGTAACCCTTGTCAGTATTGTCAGATTGTAATGAAATGTTTTAGAGGCTCATAACGCAGATGATTTCTGCAATGAAATAGATAGAAAAAAAAAATATAACACGTGTAAACTTTAAGTCTGGTAAAACCCATGGGCAGTATTTAACCTTAATATACTCGTCAACAGCTTTTATTTCTGTCCTTAACTCTTGGAAATGTCAGAAGTATCTTCTACATAAACTCAGTCAACGTAACTAGCCACAGAGTATAGAATTTACAGAGGTCAACCTTCAGACAGTCAATAGTCTCACTGAAGTTGCACATAAAAAATTATATATCTCATTGTACTACAAATGTTCAAGTTTGTAAAGCTATTTACAGTTACAGCCGAAGAGATCAGAATGAAATTTGTTGTACTAATAAACAATATTCTAAATATATGAATTTAGGATATTTTATATTCTATTATATGAAGATGAAATCGTACACATTCATTAAAAAAAATTATAATAATTATCTAATCGTAATCACCATTTCAATTACAAATATTATATTATAAAAATAAAAGTATATACATACTCACGGTACAATTATTATTATTTTTTTTTATACAACTTAGAATGGCAAATAAGCTGACGGCCCACCTGATGGAAAGTGGTAACCGTCGCCTATAGACATGAGCAGTAGCATGGACATAACAGAGTATACTGTTTCGCCCATGATACCCCCCATGCGTTGCCATTTCTGAGAACTCAGATGTTATTCTTCCGTACCCAATAAATTCACGTCATATCCCACCCTTCAAACCGAAACACAGCCATGCCAACACAACTGCTTCACGGTAGAAACACGAATGGGACGGAGGTACCCAAGCAATCGACTTTTGTACAAAGTCTTCCTCTGGTATTTAAAAAATATATAAAAAAGACTAAAAATTTCATTATTTCAATACACGTAACGAATCTAAAAATGAACGCACGTGAAATTAGTAAGAGTGAGGTACAGTGACATCTTAGATAACGAAAGATAATATTTTAATGAAAATAAATACCCTATTTTCTTTGATTTCTGTAAACGATGACTGTTTGTACAAAGATTACTACTCTACGCTGTTATTAATTAAGGCGACAAAAAACCAGTTCAACTAGTTACTGTTATCTTTATAATACCTGTTCTAAATTTAATAGATTGCATACATATATTTTGGTTTACAAATGTCTGATCCATCTAATAGAAAATCACGAACAAAGAATTAGGTTCGGTCTATTACATTTTGATATTTGTGTTCTAATGTATACATTAATAGGTTAACTAAAAGAGAATGTTATTAGCATTAATTTCGCCTTTTGTCCCATATATGTATGTACGTGTAATTAATATTTTTTTTTAATAAGAAGTACTGGTTACATGATTCTGGAGAATCTGTGACAATACCTGTGACTTACCTTTGCAGTATCGTTTCAAAGCTAAGCATGGATTCCAATAAGAATTGGATATATTCGTAGCCTACTATAACTATGTCGGTAATCACGTGTTTCTCATATTACATAATATTTGAAGATCAACTAGTTGATTTGAATTTGTCTCACTTATTTACAATTAGAATTATTAAAAATGTAACAAAATAATATATTTTGTAATTTATAATAGTCTTTGACTAAGTATTTTAGCTTCTAGAGAATCTAAACAGCGGGGACTTATGGCAAGCAATTAAAACACCTAGCATATATTTTAAAATAAACAGAATGTAGAATATTAAAATTATCTTTGTGTATAATAATATTTTAATGGTTGAAAGATGGTATGTATCATCATCATCATCTTCATATCAGCCATTAACTGTCCACTGCCTCCAAGGCCTCTCCATATTGGGGCATGGGGAGGGGGAGAGGGTGAGTAGCTGCTCTTTTAACTAAAAGTTAACTGCTGTTACCAACCCGCCTGCCAAGGCTATTGCTAGTATAAAACCCCTCAAGGTTTTTTCAACAATGTTCAGCAGTGAACAGTTAATGGCTGATTACATCATTATCATCATCATCACAATAATAAAGTATTTTTTAAATTACTTTATTACCTATATTTATTAAAGAACCAGATAATTGACTAAATGTATCGAATGAATGTTAAAACAAAACAAAGTATTCGAGCTATTTATATCCACATGATGCAAACCGGTCTGAATGATTGTGGACGTAGGTTTATAAAAGTTGAACTGAAATTTTAAATATAGTATTGAAAAATATAAATTTATATTAAGATCAGTAACTATATATTCATATTCAGAGAGAAATTAGTAGAAAATCATTTAAAAAAAATGCATTGTTATTAGGTGCCAAGCGTGATATTAGTGATTATTGATCACTATATTATTGAATATATTAGCATAAATAAAGTAATAATGATATTAATAATGTTTTTAGCAGTAAAACATTAAGGGGTTAAGTAAAACATTAACAAATTTTCTTTTAATAATATTGCTGCTGAAATTGCTGTTGTCCTTTATATATAGCTTAACTTTAGTTTTTAATAACAATAAGGTTGTAATTAATTATTAGCAATATTAAAAATTACACCTTCATTTCGAGCGACATTTTATAGATTAAAATTACAAACGCCTATTGGTTTTATTTAGATGTTATTTAAATGGTAAGTCTGCAAATATTTGTTCAGGCGCTACTGTATAGTTGTAAGTTTATTTCTGGAACGAATGTAATCCTAAAATATATATTATACGTTTATAATATATAAATATGTTAAGTATTACTTTATGTTTTCTTAATTCTTGAATGAACCGCCTACATATTTCTCTATTTGCTCAATGGTTAAATAGTAGAGAAGACCATCCAGTGTTAAGTTCTCCAAATGTACATATATTTATACTGTGCATTAAAATTTAAATAAATAAATAAAATACAGTATTGAAATTTTCAAATGTATGGTGCCCACTTAAATATCTCGTGACTCTTCCACCCACTGTCTTCAGTCACTGCTGCGTGTAGACGGAATTCCTGTTTGCTCGTGCACTATTATTATTTGTCGAAGCAGTCAAAGTTTAATTTGTTTTATTTTTACAGATTTTCCTATTAAAATGATTTAATGTTTGAAATCGATAACATTGTATGTTGTAATCATTACGTCGTTTAAGAAACTATTTATTTTCTTGAACGAACAAACATGATGCATGATGATTGACTATTTGTAAACATACATACCACACTGTACCGTTTCGAATCCATCATATTTATACTACTAAGCGCAACTGCTTATTAGTATAAACATGATGGAATCTGAATTTTATATTTCGATTTGGAGATTGGAACTCTACTTCCAATCATCATCATTATCATCTTAGTTCCCAGGAATTGTACCGCATGAGGGTCATCTATCAGGTTCATAATTTTTTTTCAATTTTCATAAACATATTTTTTTAAATGACTGGAAATAGATAATAAGCTCGTAACAGACGTTGGGTTATAGCTAATTAAAGAAAAAATATGTACATACATACATAGTCACAAAGAACATGATTTTACAGACTAACTGAAATACATACATAGAAAAAAAAATACTTGATCAGACAGGATACATGTGTATGATACAGGATACTGGTGATCAAAAGTTATCAACTTATCTCGTCACCAAAGTTTTGTTGAATCACAGTCTGTTTTAAAAATATTTTCATTTTCCCTGTTAATTTTATATCATTACTTTTTAAAATTTATTTTAATTATTATTTTTATAAATGGTGCAATAAAGTGTAAATATATGAATATTTTTTTTTAAATCAACTTAAAATAGACAAACAGGAGCTAGTTCTGAGTGCTGTTCATAGTTTATAGTTAATTGTTAACTACTTTTTATTCTAGCTTAAGGACCAGGTTATTTACAAGAATATTTTTACATTTTTTGCCACAAATTGGTTAATAAATATACAGTAATATAAGGTATGGGTGTATTTGAAAACATAAGATTGTTACGATTTGGTATTGTCTATATTTTAAATTAATAAATAACATCTTATTCTAAAATATTTTATAAAAATAAATAATAAAATTGTATTCGACTATCGACTACTAACATCTATCTGTTTAACATTGACATCCTTTTTACAATTACAAAGTATTCTTAATTGTCAAGTTCAGCTCATTCTTAGAGAGCACATGGGTACATATACATGATATTCTTATAACCACGAGAATAAATTAATTAAATTAATCAGACATACATTAAGAACTACTAATGCTATGTGCATTAGTAATCAAAAGCACCGTATAAAATCTATAATTAAAATAATTCAAGACTAGTCAACAACTAGTGAATCGACGCATTCTATTATCACTGCATTTTTTTGTGAATTTCAACACGTTTCTATTTTTATTTTTGTTTCAATTCATAAATTTCGCAGTTTTAATAAGTATTTCATCAGGAGGATTAAAAAGCAACTGTTCGAGAATTATTTCGTTCTATAATTTAATATATTTCGCCATGATTGATTGGCTTCTTAAAATTTATATTAAAATTTATTTGAGTAAAGCGATTTTTAACCCAACTGTTAAATTACCCACTTAAATGTTATTAAATAAATTATAAAGAATAAAAAATAATTCAGTCAATAAGAGTTCTTCAAGACATTATTTTCAAAAGTTTGATTTACTGGATCGTTGTATAATTTCACTGGGCTTATTTCAAAATTCCTAATCTGTGTTCGTGATGGTTGAGTACATTCCTATGAATCAACATAGAAAATTTAGTAACAAAACAAGGCCTTTTAGTTATTTCTTAATTAGACACGAAAACAGATATGAAGTCATCTCCACTCCTCGTCCTCGGTCCCAATTTTCTGTAAGCAGATGCGCCGACGGCATTGCCTTTTCTCAACAGATCTGGAATTGGGAAATTCGGGACTCCGCGATGTCTGATGTCAAGGAGACCTTCACCAAAGTTCCCCTGAAAAAGTGAGTTATTTTTATTATTAATAATAATATTAAGTATTAGTTCTTCATTTTTTAATAACCTAAGAACATTCTATGGTTCTGATCATAAGTGCAAAATATAATGTATTACTATGCTGTCCAGATCGTTGATATTCTTTCCCAGATTTCATCGCGTTTAATTTGTTATTGATGTCAACAGCAGAATGCAGTAGTGAAATGTATATGTATTTGTAATATAATGTATTCTCAATTTAGTGGAAAAACATAGGATTTGTATCCATAGCCATAAAACTTAGATAGAAAAAAGAGACTGTCCCAGAAGAAATAAATTTAAAATACATGTTCTAAAAAACCACAGTGCCAACAGCCAGTATTAAAACAACAAAAGTTGTAATGGATCAACTAAACTGACTTCATTCTCACCTATCATCACTTATAAATACGATGCCAAGAATATCAATGTTGCAAGTTGGGTCACTGTTTCATTTTTGTCTTATAAAAAGTTCATTTGCTATATTGGTTATATTTCTAATATTCCTTTTCTTGCATTGTTCCATATATTGTATAATTTGTTTCAGTTGAATTGAATAAAAATGTAAACAAATGAATATTTTTCATTTTAACGATTATTTGTCAAACATGAGACTCTTTGCGGATAATTTTTGTTGTTTTTTTGAATAGAAGTTAAATAAAACATTGATTAATTAATTGAAAATCGCAATTTGTTACTAATTTCATGTTTATTGACTCAAAATTTGGTTACGTTTTCATTAATTTTAATTTGTTCGTATCACAGTTGCGTCATAAGATAATTTAAAGATATACTATTACTGTAGTGACAAATTGACAATATTTCTATTGCTCTATCAAGTTAGCTCTATAAAAAAAAATATTTATCAAATTGAAAAGACCACATTGTACCACGTGTTAAGAATACTTCGTTAAAAATTAAATAAAAAAATATGTACTATTACTATTTACGCTACGCGAATGGCGCAGATGAAAATGGTGTCCACGTGGACAAAGTTTACATTCTAGAACACAAAATTATGAAATTGTGGTAGTAATAAGTAGGTTATAAAGAAATAAGAATGGTAATAAAAAAGGTAATAAATAATATGTAGTCCAGTAACGTCTTACGTACAGATGTAATATTATGCAATTTCGAAAATGTTTCATAATTTATATAATAAAGAGAATATGTAATAATTTGTGTAATTTATTTACTATTATAAGTACTTAAATTTCTAGTTTCGTTCCTAGTTCCTCATAATCGTTATTAGCAGTTTGCAAATTTGTAAGTGCATACCTAACTCAAATACTTATGTATTATAAATTCAAAAACAATTGCAATTCTGTTTTCACGCTAAGTCCCTTGCGGAGTAGAAAATTAGAGAGAAATGAGTGGTGAATGCCTCTAGCATTCATTTCTAGTTTCATCCACTTTCACAACTCAACTTATACATTGTTGTATAGATTCCCCATAGACTACCTTAAAAAACGGTCCTGAGTGGACATCGATATAACAGTGAGACATCCGCTGACCTTTTACAATGCATTTGAGACAGTATCTTTGTTTAATCTTAAGTAATAACTTGTTAGCAATATCGATAATTCAATTTAGTTGTAAGAATTCTCAATGCCTACTTATTATTTCACGTTAGGCTATTTACGGAACAGTTAGTCTTCTGTCCCTAATACACCTCCGGGAATATAATTTTTTATAATTTGTACCATGCTTGTCCCAAAAATAAGAATTTAAAATTGTTTAAAAAAATATTTTACTAACATCAGGTTGTCCAAATCCATTGAGCGAATTGAACCCGAAAGCTGACGATGCACTTTGGCTGCCGGATCCAACTGAGTTGAAACCACCGGCAATGGACGAAGCTGATGATGCGGCCCCTGATACTGAGCCGCCAGGACCTTGAAACGATGCAGCTTGGCTGCTGGCTTGACTGCCGCTGAAGCTGGAAATAGTCAAATAAAGATGTTTAAATAATGAAACTTAAGAATTAGTAATACCATTTTGTTCAAAAACACGGTAAATTTAAAATGAATAACGTTTGAATGAAGCGATTTGTTCGTCCATGAATATCTGCAACACAATACGCTTGTGTGTTGCCAGCTTTTAAGACAGAAATTAAGTATACAATGACAAAAACTCTTTCACGAATAATTAAATATATGTAGTATCATTTATAAGGCAAATGTTTTATGTTGAAAAAAAAAAGAATATTAAAATTAATTAAAACTAGGATTTTCATTTGCACAAGTGTTGTACTTATTACACGTCAGTTATTTACTTCGATACATTATTTTGTTATGGAAAAGATTAGATTAATAGTAGGTAGTTATGAAATAGGTATGAAATTATATCTGTAATTAATGTTTTTGGAATAAATTATAGTTTATTAATATCAAAAGCTTGATTGGTTCACCATGCCTTAACAGGTTTCATTCAATTGACAAGGGTTTTACATGGTCGCTCAAAGTGGGACAGTAGTTTAATGAAATTGTAATTACTGGTTGTCATATGTACGGACGAGGTTACCATGTATGATGTATGAAATTGGTTAAGTTGAAATGTAACCGGTTTAAAAGTTGCGATAATATTAGAAAAACAAGTGTATTTAGGGCAGAATGTAATCTCGTGCCCGTTGACAAATATTGTCACCAAAAAGCGAAAGGAGTACTTCATAACTAAAATAAGAAGTTCTATGGTGATCTGATCAAATGACTACAACACAGCTTTTACAAATACAGTTATTTTCGAACCAAATTGTTTTATTTACTGATTTGTCTTATTTTAAAATAAATTCTTTAAATCTATTAATTCTACTTATATTAAAAATGTGAAAGTTGGAAAAGATATTTGGATGTTTGTGACACGTAAAGTATTTTTTAAATGAATTTTTGTTACTCAATCACGCTTAAACGTTTAAACAAATTGGAATAAAATTTGGCAAACGAGTAGTTTATATACTAATTTAACACATAAGCTGCTTTGTATACCCATTAAAAATTCCAATTAGAATTGGTATATTAAAAAAAAATTTAGTAAAGAGTAGTAATAAATAATGAGTCTACCCAGTGTGGCAATTACCCCCCCCCCCCCCCATAGGGGTGGGAAGGGATTGTTAGTAATATAGACTACCAGATCCATTGCTAGCAATATACCTTGTCAGGTCGACATCCACCTGGTCCCCTTTGGAAACCATCGTGCTGAATTCCAGGGTATACATCATGATGGGCTAACTGACCAGCCTATTTATCCTCATCTATCATCGCTCACTGGTGCCCCACCAGCGTATACCGTTAGCGCAGGCGGGGTTATTTATCATTTCATTATCATCCATTAAAAAGAAAAATATCCCTTAACGGGGGAAGGCCTATGTTCAGCAGTGACGGTGATGAATTGAGTAATGGTATTGGTAGTGGGGGGGGGGGGGGGGTATTTGATTTGTTTTACCTATAATTAGCAAATAAAGCTAAAAATATTATGGTGAGTTAGTTTTACCTATTGCCACTCGATCCTTAGTAGCACTGTTTGTCAGAGGAAAATGCATCTATCTAGCGATTAAGAAACAATTGTATTATGCGTCGTCTATAAACATGAACAGTGTTTAGACAACATAAAATATATTACACCGTGTAAGTTGTCCTTTTGTTGTCACTATTGAGGACATTTCCATAAAATTTAGTATGAAGGGTAAACATATTATTACAAGAGGTAATAGAAAATTTTAAGTGGATGATACGTTGCCATAGACTTAAAAGATGTACACGACGCTAGTACCTTAATTTATATAAAACTAAGCGTTCCACTGCTAAATTACTTAGACTGATATTACAGTACTTATTATTATATTAGCTAAATGTCTTCATTTCGCACTTTTATATTTTTGATAATATAATAATTTTCATTTTGAATTGTCGTAACTTTGTTTAATATAAACTCAAATTTAGTTGGAGTCCAAATCTACTTTTAAATGTTCCTTAATAAATTATACATATAAAGACGCACATGCGACATCTATATCATATATATGTGTACACTATATATTTATATACAGATTATCTCGTAAACGACCGGTAATGACAACAATAATTTAAAAAGTTATTATTAAAACCACGCTATTTATGTAAACATGGTGAGTAAAGCATTAAAATTATGCAAGTAAAAAGGAATGGCCATGCGAGTGGTTTAAAAAGTAGGTAGACGCGAGTACTTAAAAATATCGGATGGTTTAACATGTTAGGTAATAACGAAAATTATGGTAAAGTTTTGAACCCCTAATTTTTTCTTTCTAGGAAATACATATAATGGTTAGACTGTTATTTAAATATTACGTATTATTTATATCTTAGTGAATTTGTATATACACGTAAAGTATTTTTGTGTTCATTTAGAATATGATATATCTGTCTCATCATCATCTTCCTACCCTTATCCCAATTTATTTGGGGTCGGCGTAATATGTTTTTTTATACAACTTAGAATGGCAAACAAACTGACGACCCACCTGATGGAAAGTGGTAACCGTCACCTATAGACATGAGCAGTACCATGGACATAATAGAGTATACTGTTTCGCCCATGATACCCCCTACGCGTTGCCATTCCTGAGGACTCAGGTGTTATTCCTCTGTACCCAATAAATTCACGCCATATCCCATCCTTCAAACCGAAACACAGCCATGCAAACACAACTGCTTCATATGTTGAAACACGAATGAGACAGAGGTACTTAAGCAATCGACTTTTGTACAAAGTCTCCCTCTGGTGAAAAATCATATTACAAAAAGAATTGGCTTATAGTTTTACGACCGGCAGCCTGCCTGACGTCAATCCAGATGGTCTATCAGTGTATTAAATAAATTTACATAGGAAGTATGATTGAATAACATTCAAATATACAAATGTTTTTACAAGTTCTTACATATAATAAGATTACTGATTTATACAACGATATTTTAGGTCTTATTAATATTTTAGACAGAGATGAATAATGAGATGAATATAGTAAATAAAAATCAGTGCTATTGTCTATCTTGTACTTGTATTGCTTATTTACAACACTGATAAATTCGCCAAGAAATATTCGTTGAAATTATAATAATTATAAAATTACTTGTTTTTGTTGGATTGAAATTCCTATTTTTAAAGTTTTCAATTTCTTTTAACTTTTATTATTTATTATTAACTAACTTTCTATTTTTAAGGCAATTAACTTTCATACTTTTATATTATCATTTCTAAATACACACCAAATATTACTAAAATTTTTACCATAATACCTCTCGCTATAATAAAACAAGAAATAATCCAACAATAAGTTAACTCAGAAAATTAATTTTTATAAACAGGCCTGACCGAGGATTGAAGTCGGGACCTCATTACACAAGACAACGCACACTAGTGGTATACGAAGGTTATCATTACACACTCTTTCTACTATTATTATAATTACGTGTACAAACGTACCTTCCAAATCCGAACGACGACGACTGACTAGCTGATTGTGACGCACCGAATCCTTCATTGAAACCGAAAGAGAATGACTGTGAAGCCGAATGGCTTCCAATAGGTCCATTAGCACTGCTGCTTATACTTGCAGACAACCCTCCATTCTGTGAAGGTCCCACGTTAAAACCGCCACCAAATCCAAATTTTGGCTTGACATTACTGGGTGCAGAACGCGTCCTTTCGTTTGGCAATAAAGTACTAGGATCCCTCTCTAAATGCTCCAAAACGGGAAGAACTGGTGGTGTAATGGGCTCCAACTTCTTCTGCCGCCTCGCATCGTCCGGAAACACAAATCCATTTGCCGGCGCTGGAAGTGCACTCCTTGCGGCGACCGCGAATATTACGACACAGCAGAGGAACTTCATTGTTGAGGATATCGAAGATACTATGTCCTGTTGCCGGTGTATCTTGTATTAATAGGGTCGGACGAGGTCAAGCGCGATGTTGGCATGCGGCTCGTGCCACAGCCTTCAGAAAACCCACTGCGGTCCGTATGAGACTGCGTCCTGCCAAGTAGGTATCCCCTCCAGTCATAAAGCCTTCCTTATCGATATAACGATATTATTGTCTTACCGCATAGCGGGAAGATTTGCCCAGTGTGGGAGGTGATTGGGAAATCCAATTGATTTGCTATATAAGGTCGGAAACCGGTAACGGTGACGTGTATTTGATCAGTAAAAGGTTAACGTAATCTAGTTCAATGCGTTGACATAACAGTTAATAAATTATGTAGTACTATGCATGTGTAAACAATTGACTGTCAGTGTTGTGAGTTTTTGACGCAATTTCATTCATTATAAGAAAAAAAATTAGTACGTATAATAAATAAATAATTCATTCGTTCATTGTAATAATTATTAACATAATAAATGTAAAGATAGTAAAGGCGCTCGTTAAGGTGTTTGGTTGTTTGATATTAAGTTTGATACCCATATCATACATACAAATAACATATTGTCCTAGGCCAAAATTGTGGGGTAGTCAATACATAAATCAAAGCTTCTTAATTAATTTATGTAATGAACACTAATGGTGAAAATCTGCATCAAATATTTTGAGTTTTTTTTATGGGTAAAAATGGTATGTTAACCCCGCCTGCGCTAACGGGATACGCTGGCGGAGCACCAGTGAAGGGTGATCGATGAGAATGAAAACAGGTCAGTTAGCCCATCATAATGAATTCATCAGGAATTAACCATGAGGTCGACCTGGTTGGGTATATTGCTAGCAATGGGATTCTGTCTCCATTACTAACAATCCCTTTCCCCCCCTCTGAGAATATTTTGAGTTATGAACATGTTAATTGAAAGAGATAAGAAGCATTCTATGTTGTTAGTGTACCAGAATTTGTAACGATTGACTGATCTGTTAAGGCGCTAAGAAGTAACAGACAAAGGTTTATAAGGATGTTAGTATAGTATAGATGAATGTTTTGATGGATTTCAATGACATTTAGTACACGTATAGATTATAACCTAACTTATAACACAGGATATTTTATATACTGATTCACTCGAGCGAGGTAGGGAGATACAGCTAGTGTATAATTTTTTTTTTGTTGGGTGAAAATGGAATGGTAGCCCGCGCCAACGGGATACGCTGGCGGAGCACCAGTGAAGGGTGATAGGTGAGAATGAAAACATGCCAGTTAGCCTATCATGATGAATTCACCAGGAATTAACCACGATAGCTTCCAGGGGGAACCGCGAGGAGGTCGACCTGGTTGGGTATATTGTTAGCAATGGGATTCTCAGTCTCCATTACTAACAATCCCCTAGTGTATAATATTAGTAAGGATGATATAATTCTTATTAGTAAGATTATCTTTTACAATTTTTTTTCTGAACTACAATTATCAATTTTAGCATAGTTATATAGCAATACCTACTTACGTTATACTTATTCGTCTATAATGGATACAATATCTATTTTGAACATCATGATTTCATTTTACGTAAGTATTTAGCCTTACATGAAATCCGCATGTAATAGGTATTTCTACAGTTCTTTGTTTCTAACGAAATGATTCATATTTCGATGCCAGGTCAATGTATTTACAAACGAGCGACACTTATTAATATTTTAGTATTTTCTCAAGTTTTTATATTGTATACACAGCCAAATCAGAGATAATAGTGCGCTAAAAATCATTGTTATGCTTAAAAATATGTTAATAAGATTTTTAATTTATTTTATTTTAGTTTTTATGATTTAAAATTTAATAATTAAAATGATAAAATTATGCATACGCTCATTAAAACCAATTTCAGCGATAAACGTTTTTTAGCAACTGGCGGAATGATTTTATGCCGCATGAATAATAATTTAAAATTAAACAACGTTCTCAAACATATATTTTTATTTTAATACTAGCTTTGCTCGCGACTATGTATGCGTGGAATTTGGAAGCAGATAACCTCTTTATCTTAGATTATATAGATAGAGTGTCTTCATAGAAATGCTTTGAGTAAAATGGGTCAACTTTTTCATTCAATTTTGCGTGATAAACAGTTATGAGTGACTCCATTATAACTTCTATATTTATTTTGTCTTATAAATTTTGTATCTTTTAATGCGTAAATATTCATTTTATTTATTAAATAATACATCAAGATACATTTTATACGAATATATATATAATACTGATAAAAAAAGTTGACCCGTTTTTGAGGCTCAATGCTCTAACTATTCATTGTGAGCTCTTTTTAAAAAAATCACACCGTAAGGTTTACTGTTATGTTACGCACGGAGAAAAACCAACACATCCTTTATGCTTGCTTGCCACTGTAGTAGTATAAAAAAAAAAAAAACTTTTAGACTGGACAAGTTTTAAGATGTAACATACCTTGGATTTAATTTCGTCTTTTAGGATCACAACAATAGTTTCTATTTGAAACCGGAACATTCAAATAAAAAATTCTTAAATATATTGTTTTGACTTTTAATACTCTTATTAAGGCACTCCATATAATTTTTTTAATATTTCCCACGTACAGACAAACATCGTTTTGTTATAATTTTATAGTATGTAAAAATAATACATCTAATCAGTTGTAGAATAATAATAAATTAAAATATTACGTCAATAAATGTCAATAGTGAGACTAATTTACTGTTACTTTTAAATTCAATAAATTGGTTATTGACTCAATTAAGTATTTTTTTTAAATATTGTTGACGTAATTTTATTTAGTTTTTTTATTTAATATTTAAAGGTTTTATTTGGATTTTGTAAGATCAACAAAATCTACGCTAATCTACTAGGTATATCTAATTATGCCCTTTTGTAAGCTTTTTTTTATGCCACAAGGGTGGCAAATAAGCATACAGCCCGTCTGATGGTAAACGGTCACTGTAGCTTAATGACATCTGTGTTATTATTTTAAGGGTGCCATATGCACGTTGGCGACCCCGAAGAAACCTTAATAAACCATTTTTGAAGAATCCCATACTGTAGTCTCTAGGGAAAACCTCGGCTCATTCCACGGCTTGAGTGTCGTGAGAGAAAATAATAACGATAATATTAGGTAATAAAAAACTCCAATATTTACATAAATTAGTAATAAATCCTCACTAATATTATAAATGTGAAAAGAAGTTTTTTTATTTGTTGCCTTATAGCACCTTAATTGCTTAACCAATTACAATGAAATTTGGTATACACATATTATATTGAATGGAGAAGAAACGCTACTTTTTATCTCGGCCAGTAAACGGGTACGCGGGTAAAAGCTAGTATCTTATATTATTTATATTAATATATAATAAGTATATTCTTGTAAACGTCCTGAATATATAATAATAATGAAAGAATAAAAAGAGAAAATAAAATAATAATACACGTATTTTATTCTTTTGTTTTCTTTTCTTTATTGAAAAAGAACTTTATGGAAGTACATAATATGGAAGATATATACTTTTTTATATATCGTTCATGGTTTTACTCCTGGCGACTAGACTAGGGTGTTATGGCTCCATATTTAGTATTCTCATTACCATAAATAGTTGGGCAAGTAACAAGAGACAAGATACATATACAAGATATGGCATCCAGTTTTGCTGGTTTTATAAAAAGTAAAAAATTCCTTACGTTAAATTCACGTATCGATGACACTATGAAGTGTGGTTGGTAAATTCAAATAACTTATACATTACATGTTGTTGATCATATTTACATCACTATTTAAGTAGGGCCTGCATTTAACGCTGGAATCTTAGGCAAAAATTAATAATTTGTTTTTTAATTATTAAAACTTTATAATTAAAAATTGTTTCCCCACAAAATAAAAAAAAAAATGCCATCCATTGTGACAAAACCAGTAATTTTGTTTATAAACTAAATTATCGAACCAATTTTCACAAAATGTCTTTGGGACGAATATGTTATAATAATACGTTGACAACAATAAATGTAAAGTTTTTTTGTTTTTTAATTCATAATTTATGTAACTTTTCGTTGTTGTCAATAAATGTTTTCTTTCTTTCTTTCTTATATCCTTTCAGATAATAAAAGAATTTTATAAATAATTAAAAAATAGTTTAGAACGGACGGAATTATGAGGTAATAAATATAAACTAATTGAGACCCTCTTCCTTTTTAATATCTTTTCTTAAATAATACTACATTTTATTTATTGTCCTAGCCAATCAATATATCAAGGACACACAGAAAAAATCGCGTGTAAAAACTAGTACCTACGATCAAATATGTGTATGTATATAATCTATGTTTACAGATAACAACACCAACAATGTTACCACAGAGAATACAATCTGGTACATGCAAACATTTGCAATCGTTTAACAGCCTTTTCAGTCAGAGTTCTAGGCAGGTTACACTCGCCTATATCTATTATGTATTTAAAAATCTCGCAGTGCTATTTAACAACACGTACAATGTAAGTGTATACAATAATAATTTTAAAACTAAATCTTTGTGTATAATTATTTGTAATATAATCACACTTCCAAGGTGTTAGTACTGAATTTTATAAATCAAATATGGTCCAAATGCAAATTATTTATTGTAAACTACCTTTTTGTTCGCTAATCTGTATCCGTGGATTTCAGAAATAAGAGAATTAATTAAATATATCAATTCTCGATGATGGTATTGGTATAGTAGTTATTGCATGATGCCGGAACTAACATACAGATATATATAGCCGAAATTTCTAAAAATGTTCGTTTTGACATCTGTGTTAGACTTTTTTTTTAAATATCTTCCATGTATAGACAGTGTGTAGTTACCATTTTATTACATTAGCAAAATATTTCAGTTGTTTATAATATTTCTATTTTATATTTAATTTCTGAACTTCAAGTATTTATTTTTTACACAAAAAAAATTTTAATGTTGCAACATCAACAGGCAGATTCTTTGTTATGAAATACGTATATAGAAATAGATGATAATGACAATAATTTATTTTAATGCTAATTATTTCCGCTTGGTGTCGCTCTTGATGCTGCTATTGTCAATTCAATTAGATGTATTGTGAAAAATTCTGTTGATTTTATTCAATTAACACATAAATTAGTTACAACCTATCTAATCTTCCCTATTATCTCAGTATACTGTATATGTAGTACTGTATATACATGTAGCTTTGTACTGTATATGTATGTAGCATTGGCAAAGCATGTTAAAAATGTCTGTCATATAATTAGGTTTATGAATTTAAAAATTAAAATTATATAAAATTTAAAACATAAAGTTTTTGTTTTTGACGAACAAAGGCTTATTTATCTTTTGTGTTAATTATCTATTTGTATCTGAAATCTATTAAATATATCTTTAATACTGATTCCATGACGTATGTAACCTGAACCGATAGATCTAGAAGCGTAGACTAAGAAATAATGTTGACAAAAAAAGAAATAACAGAAATTAAAAGGCTATTTAAGTAATAAGGTTTAATAGGATATTTTTAAATGCCTTTTTTTAACCACTCTATCTAAATTTACATTATTTTGTTTAAACTTTCTACTTATTATGTAATATGAAATTAGGCTGTGATTATAAGATAGTGAAGTCAGTGAACTTGACAGCTCTATATAATATGGCGCAAATGTATGCATGATAGCAAGTCGGGGCCACACGTCCCAGGTCACGGTCCACGACCGTGTGTCTACTTGATTACGAGCACGGATTCACTGGTCACCTGGTCTCATATGATCTTATATAGGTAACTAATAAGTATGCCTAGGGGGGAAAGGGATTGTTAGCAATGGAGTTTGACAGCCCCATTGCTAGCAATATGCCTGATTAGGTCGACCTCCATGTGGTTCCTCCCGGAAACCATCGTGAACAATTCTCGTTGAATTCGTTACGATGGGCTAACTGACCTACGTCATCCTCATCTATCATCCTTCACTGGTGCCCTGCTGATGTATACCGATAGCGCGGGTGGGGTTACCATTCGCTTATCATCCATTAAAAAAAAATAAGTATGCCTACCCGCAATAATTGAAAAGACTTCGTATTGTTGAGATAAATATTTATGTAATTTATATATTTATTTATTAAGTTTTTGTTCGTACGCTTGAAATTTAAAAGTGAGAAACCCATTGAAATAGGTCGCTTCTAGATGGCGTATTAAAATAAACTATATACCAGATATTAAGTGAAATCTTCAGGAAAACATCTGTAAAATGTGCAACCAATTTAGGACAGTAGTTTTTGTGTGATACCGGCACAGACATACAGAAAGACAAAAATTCTAAAAATAATATTGTTTTAGCATCTATTCATGTCTCATATTAATTTTCTAGTTACAATTTTATTATTATTGGTAAAGAAGTAAGAAAATATAACAATATAATTTATATACAATAGAATAGTGGCTAGTACATTTTTTGGCATAGAAGTAATATATCTTATTAGAGGTCAATAACATTGTCATGCAAACCGCATTCTGAGATTTCGTCACCGATTGTGATTTTCTGTGCGACTGTTGCTAGTTGAAGGAAACTGTTGTAGTCATTATATTGTAGACGTGTTTTATCTGTTAATACGTGTGATCAACAGAAAACAATAAATTTTGGATGCGTCATAAAGTAATGAGTAAGTATACATATTAATAATCACAAGAAAATTTATAAAAAAAGTACCTTAAGTACACACCATAGTAATCACAGGTAAATATATATATATATATATATATATATATATATATATATATAAATAGTCTACCGCACGTCAAACCATAAACACAAAAACATTTTATACTTTTAGAGCATGAAAAAATTGTTTAAAAATTAAGAACATTGTATGAGTATGACAACTAATCAACGAACATCTGGGGGTACAAATCAGAACACTCAGATCCGCGACAATATAGAAAACTTCGTTCCCTAAATTGACCCGACTGAGAATCGAACCCTGGACTTCATTACACATAGCAATATGCCTACTGCGGTGGTACGGGGGTTGTTAAATTTATTTGAACAATAATTACAAAATAATTCATAAATTTGTTTGTTTTTTTTATAATTTATAAATTTGTTTTCTTTATTCAATAATTTGAGATCGAAAAATGTACCACGCTTTGTTTATTTATTTATTTATATGCTTTCGTACATTCACTTATAGTATAGATATTAGGTTATAACAAAAATGTACACAGGCGGACTTATCCCTTAAAGAGATTTCTTCCAGTCAACCTTGAGAGCCCGAAAGGTATTTTTTGCTTTGGTATGCCTAATAATTCTAACAAAATATGTCCTTGTATCTCACAGATGATACCTACGTCGGTTTTTTGCTGGCTTACTCATTTTATATTTACATATTATATACATATATTTTAAATATATGATATATACAAATTAAAACAAGTGTATGCTGTTATCTATATTTTTTTATATAATTTACTCAACACCTGTTTTGCAGATTGATATATTGATTTTATAAATGTATACTAGAATGTATTTATTATAGCTATCTATGTATGTGAATTAGAAATATAAATTAAACATAGGTGTAATATTTTTTATGTAACACACAGTGACAAATAAGCTGATAACCCACCTGTACACGAATGTGTATTATTATTATTGTTGTCATAGATACCTAGTAGTATTGTTTCTTTGTCAGTGTAATATAGCTAGTTGATTCAGAATAAAGGATATGGCTTTTTAATGTAAGCATAAATACAATACAATGAAGTGGAAGAAACAGTAGTATTAAAAAAAAAATCAAACGTAAAGAACTCTTTTTATATTGTACATCATATCATCATATTTATTTTGTTTTCAAATATTATTTTGTTGTATCAGCCATTAATTGTCCACTGCTGAACATAGCCTCCTCCATAAGGAGGGTTTTCCCAGTAGTTGCCACGCTTGGCAGGCGGGTTGGCAACCGCAGTTTGGCTTTTAGTGATGTTTTAAGAGGAATGCTGTTGCCCATCTCTCTACCATAAGCCCCTTATTCGCCTCTTAGGACTCCCACGGCCATTCCCGTGATGTGGCCTATTCTATGCTGGGTTATATATGGCCATGGCTATAATATTGTGTATATTACATTTTATTATTCTAGTTATTATACACTAGAGACTGGGGTATTTCGAAGCGAGAATTACCGGGAAATCTACCTGTTATCGAGATAAGAAAAAAGTGTTGATAGTTCTTGAACTCGGATTCGAATCGAACTCGTTTCAAATAAAAATATAATATAAATGTATTATTAGCGGAATCGAGTTTTTATCAAATACAAAACGATACTTAAAAAGGATTTATATTTTGACACTAATTGATTGATGATCATCATTAAAATTTTGTTTAGCTTATTAGTTTTGTCGTCATTTCAATGTGTAGGTATGTAAGTTTTTTGTATAACTTAAGTACTACATCTCTTCATAGTATAGATTGAAAATGATAATCTGATATAATGATTTTATAATGATTTCATTACAAGGTATAAAAATAAACTGTTCAATGTGTTTAAGCAACTAAGCTCAAAAGTTAAGAACCGTTTAAACAATTTAACTATTTTTTTATTCAAATATGTGTTGAAGTGTGAAGAAAGCGGAATTGTTAATAAAAGAAAAATGGAATAAACTAAAATTAAAATAAATAGACTAAAAACAATCTTTGTAAATTTTTATATTTCACTCAGTGAATACGTGCAGTAGCTGAGTAAGCTATTTCGCAAGTGATGACAATGACGGCAGCCCAGCCCGTGTGCATCATTTAGCAATGACATTGAATATTATGTTGGCCAATTTGTAAACTGAGAAATGAGTACATTACCTCTATACGTACATATACAAAATATTGGCAAAAATACACGTGCTCTTTCATTCGTTCTAAGAAAATATACCCATCAGTCATTGAATTGTAAGAACAATTGGTCATAGTAATTAGTCAGTAGTGTCGAGTAAACGTCTAACATTTTCAATAATATGTTTACAGCAGTAAGCAGCATTGATTTTAATGAAAAGAAACAAATAAACATACTCCCAAATGTCAACTGTTGGTCGTGTATCACTTACTATTGTGCAGTCATATACTCCTATGTCTAAGAGTACAGTAGAATCTCGATTATCCGTATATTCGATTATCCGGATTTATTCTTCACGGATCTAATTACCTATTTCGAAGTGGTATTATGTATTAATTGGGTAAATAGGTACTATGTAATAAATTATTTTTATAACTCGTAATTGTTTTTTATATCGTATTGTCTAAATGACCTTTTACATAATAAAAAAATATATGTATTGTTTGATTTGATTTTGAAATAGATTATCCGGATTTTTGATTATACGGAATATATCTGTTTTTATTTGATTAGGATAATCGGGATTCTACTGTATATGTATATGCGTTTTTTTAAGGGCTCATACTACCCCTTGGAAAATATGCCAATATTGTTGTGGTAAAGGGACTGGTCTACTTAGCAAAGTGTAGACATATAAAATATTACTGTTTGCATTTTACTGAAGAGAAAAAAAAACTAACGTGTCAGGGGGCGATCTTACTTCCGACAGCCGGATGAATTTGGTATTATTTATATTAGTATTTTGAAAATAATACAATACATCAATGCATTAAGGATAACTTGAAATAAAACCCTATGTCAAGTCTTCTGATCACATGTTGTTCTATGAGAAAAGACCTGTATACAGTAGTGAGATATTAATGGGTAGTTAAGATATTGGAATTACCGAAATTATAATGAAAACGTATCTCTTTTTTTTAGAGAAAATAGGAGATAATTAATTCAATAGAGCGAAACCGCAATAAACAAATTAAAATTAAAACAAGTTCTAAATATAGAATTAAGTAATTCTATTATTAAGGAATTACTACTACAGAGCCAACGCCTACGTAAGCGCAGTCTTAATTATTTAATAAATGACGTCATTGTTGGATAACGTCGAATGTGGAAAGCATTCGATTGCGCAGCCGCCTCTAAAATATAGTCAGGATGCGTCGGTTGATGTAAACCGTGTTAAATCGTATGTAATTGAGATGCGTTCATACTGGACGAAGTATTTATATTGTTACTGATAAACAACTATCTTAATTTTTGTATTTAATTCAAGGACTTAAGAATAAGATTTAGGAATAAAATTAAAGGAGCTTCCCTTAGCTAAGTGATAAATGAATTCATTTATAATTTGATAAATACATTTTCGTTAGTTATAAGAAATAACGAAATATTAATGTCTCATCTCATATATGCGACAGCAATAATGTACAAACCGATAGATTCGTTAATTTGGGAGGTTAATTATCTGATTTAAACTAAACTCACAGGATTATTAAGCTATTGAATACCAATATTAACAATTCCGATCGGTTATTTAAGTTATGTTTCATCTGAAAGAAAATAAAAAGAAAAAAATTAAACGTATTTACTACAAACACATTATTGAAGTTGCCGAAATTTAATATTGGGACTAAGTGATATGATACTAGTCTATGGACTGCTATAGATGTTTGCGATAAATAATAGACTATCATGGGTGCCTAAGATTCCTACTTTCTTAGATTCTATGCTGTATATTTTTTTCCTTTTGCTAAGTTCACTACTATATTTTTTAAAAGAATAATAAAGGTTATACCTTTATTATTCTTTAAAAAAATATAGTAGTATAATTATATATAATATCTCTTGGGAAAACCTTGATAAGAAGCCCATTCCACGACCTTTGTTTTGGGAGGATTGTTGACCATTTATATTTGATACTTATATTTGGATATTTCTTTCTTCGAATTCTTGGTTAAGGTAGTATTGATAGAATGGCCAAAACACGCATAAAACACAATAACCTGTTTTGTTGACATGTTAAATAAATCCAGTGTCAATCCAGCCACAAAAATGCTAATAATGCTAAATGATGGTTCTAAAAATATCGTGTGTGTGCAATGACCCTAATGCCGTATATTATTATGTCGTTACAAGTAGTTAGTAAAAGCATATAATACATCTTGTGGTTTTTACACTGACCTCTCACTGTATCCGGCTGTTGTTGTGTGGTGGTGTTCTAAATTAATAAGCATTATTATTATTATACCTAATCTTATTTTATCTTACTTATATGTATAATTAAGTACATAACACCTTCCTTTCTTGTCAGTGTCCTAAAAGGCAACAAAGGGATATTAATGGTCAAGGGATGGGCAGCAACGTCCCTCTTAAAATGTTATCAAAGGTTACAAAATTAAGGAATATTACAAAAAGAGAAGAAATATCGGTATTGCTGTATATTTATTCCGGTATCACGCTAAAACCATATAGCACCAAATTGGATGCAGTTTTTATAATTATTCAATCTTGATACACCTTACAATTGTCTATTTCATTGGATTTCCTACTTCTGATACGAGTATCTATGTGGACTAAGTAGCGCAATAAAGCTAGTGTTCATTATTACTATTTAATAGATTATTATATGTTGGAGTCTATATTGCAGCACGAATATTAAGAATTGATAGAGAATAAAGATTCTTTAACGGCGGCTCTATAGAGGGCATTTAATTGTGTTGCAAGGATATTGTGGAAGCATATTTAGCTTTAAGGGAGGGCAAAGAACACATAAAGTCATTGCTCAGGAGCCTAAATTATGTACGATTTCTTTTTTCGCATTCGTAAACTTTTACATCTTTTTATCTGACTACGGCGGAGCAAAAAGGAGTGTTATACATATTAGTTCTAAAGCTTTAGACAACTTTTATGGTTTATAAAAATTAAGTAATAGGTATAATTAAATATTATAATTAAGTAATATAGTTCGGTAATGTCGCGATATGCCTCGGTAAATGGTTACATTTTATCGTAATGATCGCTTAATTAAACACTATTCTCTAGTAGTAATACAAAGTCTATAGAAAACTAGTACGATTCTTAATAATATCTCATTGAAGACTGCGGAAAGATATCTGTTGGAAATTTTACATTTTATATTGGACTAAACATCAATCGACGTGGAAGAAGTTGCGACAGCAGTTGTGATCTAATAGTATGTATATTAAGATATTTGTATGTCATCATCCTTAATAGGTAGACCGGATTTGAAAAAAGTTTGGCAACAAAGACATCGTTATCCATCTATAGATCCTATATTGACACAAAAAATTCCTAATCTAAATTCAAGTGAACAAAGTTGTGGGATATATTAAGTATTTTATTGTAATGAGATTAACATCGGATCATGATTCATGCAGACTTGGTTGTATTGTACAAATGTCCTATGATATCAGTATATGTGTCATAAAGGTTACACAGCACTGTTACAGATACATTTGGCAATAATTCATTCGTTGTGTCTGTCTCTATAATAGATTTTATCAAGGCCAACACCTTTTATTCACCTTCATAACTTTTTCCTAACTGGCTATGGCATTTAGGATAACTTTTTTTTTTCACAATTGCGTGTTGATTAGAGTGATCTTGTTTTACCTAATAGTAAGCGATGATAAGACCTCAAGTAGAGCGTGTTTATCCAGATACCTACTTACTATCGAATTGAAGTTACGAGGTTGTATTTTTCCGGGAACGTAGAGCAATACAATTTGGTATTTTTATTTTTAACACTATTTTTCATATCACACCGGCTTCGCCCATTATTGGTTTTAGAGCTCTTCATTGCTTTTTCATTGATCCATTTCTTTAAGAAGTATGGAAGTATACAGGGAAAAACAACGATTATCTGACTGATTAGACACTACCTTTTAAAATAACCTTATTTGAAAGATTAAATTTAATGTTTTTGTTTATCTCTGATGTTGTGGAAATATATACTGAATGAAAACAAATGAAACCATTTTCTAACTTAATATAAATGCGATGGAATTTTCCAGTAATTTTTACATAAATCTAAATGTGTCAAAAACACCACTAGTTTGTATACAATAATGCTTAATAGCTATGCAGTTGTATCAATACATGTGACGGTGAATGATTAAACAAACAGAGCGATGTAATTTTGCCGTATTATATCTCGTATTGTTAAACTATATGCATCATATTTTGTACAATAGACCATTTCGAGCATACTTCTGGAAAACGTGAATTTATGAATAGCGTGTCTAATCAAAATGGAATAATGATTACTTAGAATTTCAGAACACGTGAGAACGATGGTATTGTAAACAAGCTATTGTATTGAATTAATTTCTTTAAATATTTATTTATTTCTTTAATATTTGCAGACATTTTTTTATTTTATGGTATTTATGAAGATTCTTTGGGATAATTATTTCGCTTTTTTAACTAAACTTTTAGAAGATTATTGATTGATTGAAGAAAATGTAACAAACTAACGAATCACGTATCACGTAGGAGCTCTAAAAGTCAAGTTATAACCAAACGAGTCTGCGCACATTCTTCTTTGCTTTTTTCACTTTTTTTTTTTATTTGAACTCTTTAAGTGCATTCTTACGCTTCTTCACTATTTTTGTAGATAATTTTTGGAGAACACTCGCTTATATTATAAATACATGCTCGTAGATCATTTCTTCGAAGTAGTATACAAAGAGCATAAAACAAACGAAGATAGTACAGTCTTATGCATTTTGTTCGAGGAACTTTTTATTCTATGCAACTCTACTTTTTAAGTTTGTAATTTGAATTGCAACAAAATAAGTACAACACTATTTACTATTGAAAACTGTTAATTCTCTATATGTACATAATATATATATTATATATGTACATAATTTAGTTAGATATTGCTTAACATCATTAATTATATTCAGTGACTACCGCCACCCATGAGCACGCGCAATACCAGAAGAAATGCAAGTATACTGCCAGCTTTTAAAACGGAATGTCTTTGAAGGTTACGATGTTGTATCTGTTTAGAAATACGTCTGCTAGAAGTTGATTCCAAAGCGTGGTTATACGTGAAAGAAAGTTAGTTTGTTACATATCTATATATTTTCATATATGAGTCAGTATAATCAACTATATAAATTATAACTGACAACCGGAATTTTTTAAATTTATTATGTTTATCATTGACGTCAATTAATCGGACTTCATGCAGATGTTTTCTTCGGGATGAATACATTGCTTGCGTTGTAGGGTATCGCCTTGTTATTTAATTAGATTCCCGTTTTCTAATAACATATAAATGTTTAAAAATTTGCATAAGATTTTAAATATTAGTGTTATTCAATATATGAATTCGAGTTATTTGGGTAAACAGGATATGTTAGTTTATTGGGTTGTCGGTTGGTTGCACGCAATGATGAGTGACTTATTTATATTCGACTTTAGTTATTTTTGACGGAAAAATCAAATATAGATAGCTATTTATGAACTAAATACCTATCTGTATCTAATCTTTGACCTATGCTGGAATACCGTGTGTGAATGAGGTAGATTATGAACATAGAGTCAAGCATTATATTATCTGTGATAGAACCAATATACTAAGGGCTTTTAAAAATATTTTTTTCTTTTACAGTTTTCATTTGTGACCAGTGTGATTTATAAATGAAGATAAAGTCAAACCTCTGTATAGGACGATCTTGAGTAGCAATAGATATCCGTAATTTGGTTGCTTGCCTTTTCACTATTGGGATAGCAGTGAGATATAGTAAATGATATTGAAGTCCCATTAACATGAAAACGTAAAGTCATAGAAGGTATCTCTCGAGGGAAGAGGGATTATAATCCACCTTCAATGTCAAAAAAATTTATTTTTAATTTCACAACTTTATTTAATGCATATAATGAAGAACTGAGTCATCAATTAAAATGGAAAACTTCCCTAACAAAAGTAGCAAATTGTTTGAAAAAGATATTGTTGCTTTTATATTTTTTTTTCACAGAATATAGATATACATATATTCAATATGTTTCCACGAAGCGCGAAAGAACCATTCGTCTCAGTGTTTACACAGCTTGATACAACTCTAACAACAAGACACAAATAATACTTAAGTGAAGATTTTATACATGGTACCCCAGTATATTTTAGACCGTTAAAGTTAAAACTGTATTTTGAAAAAAAGGCACTTTAATAAAGAACATTTTCGCCACATAATGGCGACCAAAATTTTAATTTTCCTGTCGTTCGTCGCTCTGAGCAGTGGTAAGTTATTTTAATATTACATAACGTGCTTGTTCCCGAAGCGTAGTCGACTACGCTTCGATATTGTGTGAAGTATCGATACTACATGAATTGTGTGTATTTTATTAGAAATTATAATTATGTAATACACAAACACCCATATTTTGCATAAATCTCAGCATAGTTATCGAAATAACGAATGCACTACATTTAAGCATTAGGTGGTTTTATTATATTTTGTTATTAAAGATTTTAAAGTTATGCTTTTAAATTATATTAGATTTCGCTATATATATAATAAAATTATTGATTATTATTACTTAGCTTTTATATTAATTTATGAATTAAAAAAGTTAAAGAAGTTTGTATGTGGAGGAACTTTGCGTTTAATTTAAATAGGTAAGAATATATTTGAACTATTTTTTTTATCTGCCAAAAGGATATCTGCAAAAAGAAGGTTTGACAGGATTGAAAGGTAGTCGTCTTGGTATAAACAAATATTGAATAATTAAATAAATAAAACAATATAATCTAAGTTTCAAAGCAGCATTTTAGTTAATTTTAAACTTTTAGTAGTATTTTATTTATCTAATCTTAGATTTTACAGTTAATTTTAATTTACTACGGATAATTCAATTTTTAATGAAATCAAACATATTCAATTGTAATCGATAAGCTTTATTATGACTATGTATAAATCCATGGGATTCTACTTATTAAGATCTTCACCATAATTTTCTTCTTAATTTATCACTTCTTTAGACACTTTACAATTTTATAACTTTATATTTTATGTATATATGTAAATAGGCATATATTTATATATGTGTTTATTTGTATTATTTATTTTAATATATTTATATTATTGTATGTATTACATCTCATATGTATTTAAAAATGGACAGAATTTATATCATACCTCTTATCAAACTATTTACATTCCCTTCCATCTAAAGGTTGTCTAGAAGACATGGCTTTTAGCGAAAAGGCCGCCCTTTACTTTTTCACTGTAATTTTGTATTTTTTTTATTAAGTTTACTACTGGAATATTTTGAAGAAAACAAGAAAGAGTATCTATCTATCTTTTTTAGCTCTTAACACACTTTAAATTTGTAGGTATTTAAGATTATATCTAGATCTATCATTTATAATAACACAATGATACTTTAGATAATTTAAAATTGTGTTTTCCAAAAAAAAACTAGTTTTTTTGCAGCAAAACCAGTTATTTTATTTTAAAACTGAACTACTAAAATAATTTTGTTAAAATTTTAATCAGAACAATCTGTACGTAATCTTTTAGATAAAAAAATAATCCAAATTGATTTATTACTGGTAAATAACATAAAAAATATCAATATGTCTATAAATATTACTTATACTACCTATAATAAATATGGAAATGAAAGCCTCTTATTCTCATGTCGATATTATTTTTTTTAAAGTCGGTCGAAAAACATAATGCACCAATTGGTGCATAGCAGTTGACTTTTCTTTATAGTTATAAATATAGAAAAAACTCTATAGCCTTGCTCGATGATGACTGATAATGATGCTGATTAAGCTGTTAATTTCGTTGTTGTAACATGAGTTTTCTTTATAGGATAATATTTTGAATGATTGCATCATAGGAATAATGATTTTAAAATGAGACATAACTCTAAATAAAATGATTACATGCTTCTTGTGCGCACAACGTGAACATTTGTTCAAATACTGTAACAATACATCAACTTCATATATAATTTAAAACGCATTCGTAAATACTTTCAATGTAATAAATTACCTAGCTAGAGATACAAGTGTACAATATTATTATTGTAGAAAAAAAATGAAACGTAGGTATATTGCAGGCATTTATTGTTTTTTTAATTCATATCGCTATATGTGTAGTTGTAATTGCCAGATTTATAAAGTATTTAATTTTAATTCAGTAACAATCAACTAATGCCTCTGATAAAACCTTTAGGGTTTGTAGTCGTGAGCATATTTATTTAATCAATAATTTTAATTCCCGTTATGAGAGTAAATTGAATAATAAAAACAAAATATACCTGTAGGTTACTCTGTGCACAACTTCCAATTTACTAATGTTATCAAGATTTTTTTAATAAATATTTGAACATTATTTTTTTCAGCTGGATTTGTTTGGGTGGATGATGACAATAATAGGTTTCCAAAGTAAGTATTTTTCTAAATAAATTAAATGTTTATATATATATATATTTCGTTTATAGGTTTTGTTCTTGTCTGTTGTAGTCTATTTATTGTTTTTCATATATATAGAATTACAGATAAAATATTTTATAGACAATGTAATATAGAATTAAAGAAATATTTAGATAAAATAATACCACTTGAATTACTCAATGGATTAATAATATTTATTTTGCGTTTGTTGTTGTTTAATTTTGTTTCTTTATACTAATTATACTAATTTTTTTTTTCTTATTTCCAGATTAAGGCAGGTAAGGTCATAATGATTTAATTACTTACTTACCAATCATCCATATATGTGTAGTATTCATTTATTTTGTAAATTTATGTTATTTATATTAATCACGTCAATAATGTTCGTCTTTATGATGCGTGTGGGCAATATAACCAATATTATTTTACAGCTATATGTCCCCCCCTTGCCTCAACCCCCACCTCTCCCAAATATCCCCGGTTTACCCCAACCGCCCCCTCTTCCACAACCACCTCCGCTATTCGGTTTTGACTTCTCCCCAATTTTGCCAATCCCGCCAATCCCACCAATACCACCAATACTACCCACCCCACCATTCATTAATATACCAGCGCCTGAAGATATCAAAAATATCAAACCAAAACCAGGACAATTCTTCAATGGGATATCAGTGAAGTCACGTAGCGGTTACGCACTTGACAAAGATGGCAACCGTGTAAAGACTGGTGGTACAGCAGTGCTTATTAATGACAATGGAGAAGTTAATGAAACAATAGGTACGGGATAATTTTAATTACTTTTGCTTAATTTATTGATAGTTTAATATTTAATCCTAAAACAGACTTGCGTCAGTTCGAACAAAACAGTTTGGTTGGAGTCTATGCACCTCTTTAGCGAATTTGAAAAATACAAAACGTAAATACCCGATCTAGCGCAGTTACGTCTTTGCCTTAGTTCATAAAAAAATCTAAATCCTATTCTCTATAAATTCTAGATAGGCTTTTTTTTTAATTAGCCAAAAATTGGGCATTCGAAGTAGGGATCTGGCAAGTTCGTTTCGGAATACTTAATTAATTATTTCGGAAGTTTATATGCTATTAAACTGTATCTCGAAGAAATATAACTGAATATTAATATTATTATATATTTAATATTTTCAAAAAATCTTTTTTTTATATCACTGACTGATTGACTATGAGAGAATGCTTTTATTACACTATTACATATGTTGTACTAAAGATTAAATAAATAAATTTGAAGTCGTTTTATGTTGTTTTTGACTGTAGACTTGTTTATAAATGTGTTGGTTATTTTTATTTATTGATTTTATTAAATTTCAATAAAAATACTGCTTGTTTATGTGACGTATTATATATATATATATATATATATATATATATATATATATATATATATGTTATAATTCTTTTTTATTTACTTTTTTTATAAGAAACTATAATTATTAACTTATTTAAAAAGGCTTATTTTGAATAAGACTTTACTATTATAATATTATTATGTTGCAGTTGGAGACAATCCCCCTAAATTTGAAGAGTCCAGAAAGTAAGTCATAACTTCGTATATATTTCTTATATAGAATAATAAACAAAATATTTTTTCATTTAAAAGTCTGTAATACTGTAAAGGTAAATCATTTGTGGTTTATGTAAAATAAATTCTATTGGAATACATGTAAACCCGAAATTGAATGCTACTTTTTTTTAATGTAACCTTATATTTTATGAACAACTACTGAATATATAGAAAGAAGTAAGTTTTAAAATATTTTGGATAATCCTAAAATAAGGAAAATATTTTGTTACTTTTACATAATTTAACAATGTGCTGATTGTAATAAGAATAAACTATTATTACTATATCAAATAAATCTGTCATCATGCACAGCCACTTAAATACTGTTTTTAGCATTAGACGTGTATACAATATTTGATTTGATGCATTCAATGGGACTTATTATATTTTTTATAAAAATTACTTCCATGTTAAGTACAATTATTAAAAAAAAATCATGGATTACTTCATCTTATTTTTATCAAAGCCCAATAAATTTAGCAAGATAATGTGATTCTAATTTTTTGAATTTTGTTTCAGAGAATCATCGGTAAGCCAATAAATAAGCAATTGATGGAATATAATATTTAAATATATAAAAATATTATAATATGTATGTTTATTTTATTGTAGAGCAACTAATTTTTACACTTAGACTGGAGTTCATATTAGGATACACAGGTAAATAGCTATTATACACTACATCAACATAAAGACGAACACTAAATTCATTATGATAAAAAAAAAAAATAATAAAAAAATCATATTTTGTACATATTGTCATAAAATTATAAAATTCATTTCATTGAGAGCTCTAGTCGGAAAGGGTTTACCAATTGTAATTCAGTTACGCACGATTATAGGTTTGATCAGAAAATAAAAAAATAAATCGCAAAATTATTTATTCAAAAGAAAGTATTCTTGGGGAAGATTCACGAATTCATCTTCTTTCGATTGCAACTTGTTACACCCATTCCGCTACACGCTATACATTTTCATAGTACTGTGATTTAAAACCGATACATCAATATGTCACCCTAATAATTTCACAGAATACTCATTCTTCCATTAAGCTAGTTTAATTATATTTCAATTATATTAAAATGGATTTGTCTTTTGTTTCAGTCCATATTCCCAAAGGTAATTTACATAGAGGATTAATTTAAAAAATCCATCTATTTAGACTTGAAATTCTCGATTTATCAGAAAAGGTGTAGAGGAAAATATCTTTCATATGATTAACAATAGTGCACATATATCAAATATATTATTTTTCTAGAGTTTTGGCACTAATCAAATCTGGATTTAAATAGATAACATAACTGCGTGTTAATTTATTTCTAATTGAAACTTTGAGTAGCGTTATCTCTATAGTTCACTGAGTATTTACAGTCTTAAGTAAGCTAAAAAAAATCGTATCTGACTAAATTTCGATTCAAAAGTCTTAAATAAAGTTTAAAAATTAAAAAAAAATAGTAGATTAAAAAATAGCAATACAGATGTTATTATCTAAGGGATTTGGTGTAAAAAGCGGATAGTATTTTACTATAAAGGCTCGTAGTTTTGTAAGAGAAACAACATTTATTTCTAAAAAACATATAAGTTAACAAACAATAAAATTTGCCTGCAGATTGGAATGCTTTATATCATCTATATTTATCTATGCCTTTGATTAAAAATATCTCATATCTTCTATTAAGAATATTATGCAGGTTTTTTTTATATATTTCTTATCAATACACACACCAATACATTTACTTTGTACATAGCTATTAAATGATAATCTACTGGTGACTGTCGCGCGTAATATTTTAACGACTTAACAATACTAAAAGAAATGTTAATAGAATAACAATGATGCATTGACCGTCTTCACACCTGAATTGGAAATAATACATATTATTTTCATTTATTTAATTAATTTAATTCTTCATCAAAACTACCTATGTTATAAAAAAATACACATTCAATAATATAAATATTTATAGCATGTACTCCTGTGTATAATATATTAGTATATAATTAATATTATTATTGTAATAACACATTAAATAAGCCACTTTAAAATGAATATACGATATAATTCGTCAATTCTGAACTGATTTTGATTATACTTTTTGCAATTTATATAATGTACATACTAAGTTATTTTTGAAAACTGTCAAATAATTAGGACCTTGCCCACTTAAATATATCCAATATTTCTAGTAATCACAATCGGTAAGCTTCGGTGTGAACGCTGTTAAATTGTAATAATTCCATACTTTTGTAATTTTGCTGTCATATTCCATTTCAAACCGAAATATAGTCATGCAACAAGAGATTCTTTGTGACATAAACACGAGTAGAACACAGGTTACAAGTGAAGAATTTAGTACTAAATCTTTCTTTGATGTTTTATTATGTCTGTCATTTTTTTCTTTACATTTATTTACATTTCTTCAAAATTTACAGATACCGAAATTTGAGCCGTTCACATTCAAACCTTTTGTGTTCAAGCCGTTTGTTTTCGAGCCAATAACATTCAAACCGATCGACGTCAATTATCAACCTAAAGAGGGGGAGAATTTTGTGGCAGTCTCCACATCGTCACATCACGAATCGTCAAATGTTAATGGAGTTGATAAAAGCAGTGGTGGTAGTGATATAGTAACCAATGTCGGTGGAAAAATTAATGAGGAAGGTGTAGAGTTTAAAAAGGGGGACAGAGATGATGAAAACAACAATGAAGAGAGAAACACGAACGAAAACAGCGGCGAAAATAATGAATAAATGTAAAAAAGTTTTCTCGACTTTTTGGACTCTTTTATTATGATTTTGTTAGAAAAGCTATATTATTTATAAATAGCTATTATTGTACGTCAATACAACAAAATAATGAGTAATATTTACAGATTATTCAAGTAATAAAGTAAATATTTAATTAATAGATTTATTGTTAAAAGTTAGTTAAAAATTTGTGCATTAATGCTACTCAAAATAATATTTTTCTTGATATATTAATTTTTTTTCGTTTTGTAATAATATTAATCTTTGATTTTTTTTTGGTGTTTTTTCAAAATCAATATTATATTGTTATTAAAAATCCATTCTGAATTCTGTTTTTGATTTTTTATCATTAAAATTCAATCGATCGAATAATATGTTAATGAAAAAACTTCAATCTATTACAAGGAATTTAAAACTAAACACAATATATTTTCTTTTTAAAGTTTAAAGTTTACCTCAATTCTTGTGTACTCGATTCTTCTCGATTTTTTACCTTTTTTTACTTCGATTGTGTCGATACCAGTGCTACTATAATAAAAGATTTAAAAAGTCACTGAAGTTAAAAATATGAAGTAATAAACAAAGGGTTAAACCCTTTCTATTAAAATAATTATACAAATGGACAAAAATATCGTTTGATATGTTAATTACTATTGCAAGTAGTAAAATAATAACTAGTTCGAAAAGTTTTTGAGGATGTTTATTACTCTCTAACTCAAATAAAATTTTAAATAAGGATAACTCATATAGTAACTTAAAAGATAGGATACTTTATATAAATAATAACTCGGGAAAAGCCGCGGGGTACAGCTAGTATCATATAAAAATAACTGTCGAATTGAGAATGTCCTTCATTTTGAAAAAAATTTAACTAAACGTTGATGCAAATCACTTATGCAACGATAGATCTCATATGCATTAGACATATGCATTAGACATTTGCATAAACATGAACAATGTTGTTATTTAAAATAATTTCATATATTGAAAATGAATCAAAAATGTAAATAATTGTCACACCTGATAGGGTATCATCTAAGAAACTGGTCATGGTAAACCTATTTAAGGTAAATGAATGCAAAAAATAAAATAATTATATATACTCGATTTGTTTTTTACTTTTAAACTGTATAAAAGTACCTCAATATATTGGCGATAAATGTAGAAAATGTCAGTTAAGCTTAAGCTCCTAACTGGTAAACGTTATTTTGTTTTAAGAAATCACAGAGATTTTTTCTAAAAATCGTCAGGATGCGCCTCCTCTAGTGTTATATGCGCTTTGAAAAATATGTACTTGTGCAAAAATGTAATTGTACAAACAATTTGATTAATTAAAAAAAAATAAGCGGAAAAGTTTAAAAGTTTGTTTAATTGAAATCACAAATTTCTGGAATTCTCAATAGAATTTCAAATTATTTTTCTCGCATTAGATAGCTAGCTCATTTCTCGAGGAAGATTATATAGCCTTTTGAAGATCACAATATGATACAACTAGTTTTTATAAATTTTTGACCAATTTCAACAAAAATATCCGTACGTCCATCTGGTTATTTTGAAATTAAAATAAAAAATAATATGTCCAAATTGATAGTGGATAAATTTATAACAGTATCTGTGCTTTTTTCTATATGAGATTCTAATATTTTAGATTGTAAGAAAACTGCTTGTAGATGTTTTAAATTACAATTTTGGCGGGCTAATAATTTATTTTATTTATTTATTTATTTAATACTTTATTGTACACATTAATTATAAAAATATGACAGAGGTAATCAAAAGTACAAAGGCGAGCTTAACTCTGATAGAGTTTTCTTCCAGCAAACCCAAAAAAAACAATTTATTATACTTGACTAAAGGGATGAATTTTGCACCCACACTCAAGTAGATACCAAGATATATAATTTGTTTTCGAAACTTTTATTAATAAGAAATAAATACATAGAATTATAATTGATAGTACGCTACAAAGATATTTTAATGGATGATAATGAATTGGTAACCTCGCCTGCGCTTATAGAACCAGTGAAGGATGATAGGTGAGAATGAAAAGGCAGGTTAGTTCAGTTACCACGGGGAGGTTGACCATATACTTTATATAGCCAGCAATGGGACTGGTAGCTCGCATTACTAACAATCCCTCCCAACTATATAGTTTGTATAATAATCGCTTATCGTCAGACTGTATTTTTTTACCACCTCAGTCAGTATAAACAAAATTCTTTTTCTTCTTTCTAGTCAATAAGCAATCTTAATATATTTATACCAGAAATTAGTAACTTACATAACACAGTTGATTGCTTTATTCAGATCCTCCTTCGTGCAAGATAAAGAACACAAAGGACATGACAGGAGGTAAGACATGGTCTGTGACCGCGCTTAATAGTCAGAGGATTTGTTCCACTAAGAAGCTGACTTCTATCTTGACAACATTAGTAGGTACGGGGGCAATGAAAAAGTGATTCTCAGCAATCCATTTGCTTTTTTTTATACAATTTAGAATGGTAAACAAGTTGACGGCCTATCTGATGGAAAGTGGTAACCGTCGGCTATAGACATGAGCAATGCCATAGACATAATAGAGTATACTGTTTCGCCATGATACCCCCCATATGTTGCTATTCCTGAGGACTCAGGTGTTATTCCTCTATACCCTGTAAATTCACGCCATATCACAAACAGGAAACCAGCCATGCAAATACGAGTATAACTGCTTAACGGTAGAAACGCGAATGAGACAGAAGTGCCCAAACCTTTGTACAAAGTTTCCCGATGAACTGCCGGTACCTATCTTGTTTAGTCTTTGGATAAAATTGCATGGGTGTGTTTTGGTTTGAAGGTTGGAATATGGCAGAGCTATCACAGGGTACAGAGGATATAGGAATATTGTCAGCAAGTGCAACTTCTGTTCATTTTCGATGGACCTTCCAACTGTATTTTCAACTTCGAGTTCCCAGAAAAGCCGACAACATCGAAATATAGAAAGAAGTATTTTATAAAAGCTTTCTGGGAATCTCAATTTTTCTGAAGACTCAGAACTAAAAAGTTCACTGTAATTAGACAGAAATCTCATTTGCTGAAAGTCAGCCCGTAACATCTTATTCCTTAGAAATGGTAATGGGTGTCGCAATATATTTTTCGATTTACATATCTCCGTTCTGTTCATGGCTACAAATGACAAATACCACTTCCTATTAGACGGGGCGTAAGTTCTTTCGCCATTTTAAGTACTTGTAGGGACCATAAAAAAAAAGGAAAACTGTTCATAGATATCCAAACTCTACAGAAAATAATAGAAAACGTCAATGCCAATCGTTTTCACCTTCACACAGCTACCTTTTCACAGCGACGTGATGATAGATTTGTATAAAAGGTAAAAACATCGACGACGGAAAATTTCATTAGCAAATTGTTAAGCAAGTGAATGGATAATAAAGTTCGACATCTTCATTCAATGTGATAACACTTTAATATATGTCCCATGAATTTTTCCGAATATTAGTCACACTAACAAAAGATGATAAGTGAGCACAATTACAATAATATATTGTCCCATTTGTTAGCATTAGTCTTATATTTAAAACATTTTTTATTTTTACATTTTAAAATTCCCCATTAGGGTAAAAGGAGCAACAGCACTACTCGACTATTAAAGAAAAGAATTTTTATTAAATTAGTTATTCTTAGGTCCGTTTCTGGAAGTACTAAAGCACATGTTATGTTTAAATAGTTAAGATCTATATGAAAATATGTTTATTTGATGTGATGATAAATATGTTTGTGAGTATTTTTTTTCATACGACTTAGAATGGTAAACAAGCTGACGGCCCACCTGATGGAAAGTGGTAACCGTCGCCTATAAACATGAGCAGTACCATGGACATAACAGTACACACTGTTTCGCCCATGATACCCCCATGCGTTGCCATTCCTGAGGATTCAGGTGTTATTCCTCTGTACCCAGTAAATTCACGCCATATCCCAACCATCAAACCGAAACATAGCCATGGAAACTCAACTCCTTCACGCTAGAAACACGAATGGGACAGAGGTACCCAAGCAATCGACTTTTGTACAAAGTCTCCCTCTGGTAAATATGGAGTATGCATTAGCCTAACATAAAGGAATAATAAAAAAATTGATTTTGGTACGGTTTAAAATGCAAAATGTACTTGATACATGTGTTGTCCCAGAAATCTGTGAATCTAATCTTGATCAATAAATTATAACATATTTAAATAATAAAGCTAACACGTCTCTAAATTGGTTTAGAATTAGGACATAATTCAAATAGATAAACCATAAAAACTTTCTTTTTTGAAAGTTGCACAAGAAAAGAGACTATTTCAATTTTCCCTATGTTCCCCAACACATCAATATCAATGCAACAATAACTCAAGGTTCTTCAGTTCGTTATATAAATTAGGAGTTTCAGACTTAGGCATCACAGTTTCACAAGACTTCATACCATTTACAAGGGTCAGTTCCAGTGTTAAAACTTCATCAAAATGACTAAGTTCACCGTTGTACTTGCACTCGCCGCATTTGTCTGCATGGCCAAAGGTATTTCTATTTTTATTTTTAAAATTTTGCTCTTACAGGCACTTATACTTATACTTATGCATTATATATAATTTTGAATTTCGTTTCATAAAAAATAAATTTCCTTGGTGGTCCTTAATTTTGTAACCCCTTTCGAATATATTGCATAGCATAAAATTGTCATCAAATTCAATTCTCGTAGTACTCTATTACAATATTAAGGTAAATGTATTTTCATCTTTACGATATACTCTCAGTCTACCATTTCCTGATCACAACATTTGCAATATTTTATAGTTTATATGATATATGTCTCTTATAAATCACGTGCTCATCAAATTTGACAGTTTGATGCACTAGGAACTTCTTTACATAAACACCTTAACGATATTAGTCTGAAACCTTAAAGATGGAAATTATATGATTTTCACAATGCGCCCCATGTCCATGGTTGAATTACCATACATAGTTACCTTTCCCCTCCTATCTGAGTCCTTAGCTTGTCATTCCACGTTGTAGAATAATACTGCAAAGTTTTAACGCCGGATGAACTAGCGTCAAGTATAAAAACTTCTTGACTGGTCTATAAAATATTATAAACTAGTAATTTAACAATATGAACTATTGAAAACCGAACCCATTCATTATTCTAACCTAATTCCTCATTATTGTTTCATGAGTACAATACATAAATGTCTTTGGCAATAGATTAGATTGATGTCAATATTAAAATCAAGAGTAGACTTGCCGAGTTTGGATAGATCAACTTATTGATAGTGTGTATATTTGTATATATACATATTTTTATTGTTTATGAAATTACCTATAATTATATTTGATGGCTGGGCAGCAGCGTCTCTCTTTAAACATCACCAAAGCCTAACTGCAGTTGGCAACCCGTCTGCCAAGTGTGGTAAATACTGACAAAACCCCGCTTTACGGGATGATGATGATACATATTTATAAAATAATCATTTTTAGCTTAGATTTTAGATTAGATATAATCATTATCAGATTTAAGCAAATAATAATAAAAATTTTGTTTTTATATTTCAGTTAAAGCTGATGATGCCACCGCCCTTCCAGTGTAAGTATATTTTATTATACTTATTTCATAGAAATAATTATTAGTGTACGAGTATTAGCTGACTTTACAGGACAGACTTTTAAAAGCACAAATTACATTTTTCTTTACCGAAAATCCAGAATCGAACTATTTAAATTAAGAATATTAGAAAAGTAATCAATTCTGTTCACCAGTTCTTAGGTGCTTGCTAACAATAGTTATACTTGTAGAAATTATAACATAATAGTATTTATACTTTAGCGACTAAGTTTTATATTATTGTAAATTTGATTTACAGTGATGCTTCAAACCCTGGAAATGATGCTTCTACACCGGTAATTATTACTTTATTATTTGTTTTTGACAAGTAGGTTCTTAATTTACTTGCATTTTTATGCATATAAAGTTTTTATGCAATTAAAAATGATAAACAAGCTGACGGCTAACCTGATGAAAAACAGTAAACGTTGCTTACACTACTTCACCTTCCAAAAGTTGCTTATTTGATCCCTGCACAATATAATCATTTGTATTTGTGAGTATTTCTATTTCTATGTTTCTGATTATTGTTTCATCATCATCATCATATCAGTTTTTAACTGTCTCCTGCTGAACATTGGCCTCCTTGAGAGGTTTGAAAACCGTACTACTACTAATAAGTAATACTACTGATAAGTAGTTGTCACGCTTAGCAGGTGGATTGGTAATCGCAGTTAGGCTTAAGAGATGTTTTAAGAGGGACGCTACTGCCCATCCCTCCCCTTCCTTAGTTGCCTCTTATGATACCTACGAGAAAGGAAACAGTGGCCTATTCTATGCCGAAACCACACAGCCTATTATATTGTTTAAGTTTATAAATACTCATATGTACACAAAAAATGTATTTAGCAATGTTGTTTAGTAGATATGTACCGTAAATACACGTCATGAAGAGCTACTAGATGGAGCTGTGTTATATACTATATATTCAATTTATGATTATTCTTTCATTAAAGTAGAACAGACAGATTAAAATATGGTTAGATTACCTTATTAATAAGAGTCTTATTTGCCATTATTATTTTTTAATTTTATTAATATTTCTAATCAATTACAGGCAACACTGAATGGTGCAGACCAGCCTGCTGATGGTAGTCACTTCCAATCCTTCTCGTCAAGCTCGCATTCGTCAGAACAAGTAGTCGACGGCAAGGTGGTGAGCAAAGAAAGCGGTGGACGTGTCACCAGTAACATCGACGGAAAGGTTGATGATAAAGTATTTGGAAATTAAACGAAAGCCGGCCAAATGTTAATGATATCGATATTCCTGAGATTGTATATTAAGTAAGAATTATAAAATGCGCACTTAAAATATTCTGTTTCATTGTCAACCAACCTTAAAAATGAGTCATTCGATCCAATTCTTTAGCACCATTTTAACCTGTCTCTGAAAATAAAAGTTTCAATTTATTAGTTTTGTTTGTACTATAATAATTATGTATCATTATAATCTGGCTGATCATCATGATAATGATTATAAACGAAATTTATAAAAAAAATTCAATAAAAACTATTTGAAATTTCGTTCATTTTGATCCTTAGAATAAAAATTTGTTGTGATATTAAATTTAATTTTACAGATAGATTTAGAGAATGGTATTATGGAGTCGACTCCATTGCTGAAAAAAGGCCTTCCCTATATATTACTATAAATTAGGTATTCTTAATAGATGGCAATATATTGGTAATCCCGCTTACGCTAACGGCATATGCTGGCGGAGCACTAGTAAGATATGATAGATGAAGATGAAAAAGGTCAATTAGCTCAACATAGTGATTTCCAAGTCCGCGAGGAAAGCGACCTGACAGGGTATACTAGAACTCATTACTAAGGAGGGAAGGGATGGTTAATAATGGGATCTAACAACCCCATTACTAACAATATACCTTATCAGGTCGACCTCCACATTGTTCCCCCTGGAAACCATCGTGGTTAATTCTTGTGAAATTCGTCACGATGGGCTAACTGACCTGCTTTCATCCTCATCTGTCATCTATCACTGGTGCCCCGCCAGCGTATACCGATAACGCAGGCGGGATAACCATTCCATTATCATCCATAAAAAAAAACCTATTACTAACATTCCTCTCCCTCCCGCTATAAAAAAGGGTCCTAAGCCACCTGCAATCACTGTCTATAATACATTTGCATTGAATATTTATTTTGGTGAAGGTTTATTTTACGTTTGATAGTGCAGAGTAGCTACTTACTGACAATCTTTTTACCCCATCACTGGTTTTTAGAGTAAATCAAATTTCATTCAAATCTTTGGCAAGAAAATGCTTGTATAAAGTATTCGAAGAGTTGAAAGTCTAAATAAACTTTAACGATTACTATTACAACGACAGCCACCTCTGAACGAAGGGAAAGGGATTGTTAGGGATTCTAACAGCTTCATTGTTAGCAATGTACTCTAACTTTTTCACGTAGTTTTCCCTGAAAAACTTAGAGATTAAGTTTTGATGAATTCAGCACGATGGACCAACTGACCTGCTTCATCCTTACCTATCATTCTGTACTGGTGCCTCGCCAGCATATACCAATAGCACAAGTTGAGTTACTATTCTATTATCTCCCATTAAAAAATCAAATCGGGAATCTAGTCCCGAGATGTTTTTTTCCGTCTAGTGCAGAGGCAATAGTCACGGGTGGGATTATATAAAATGATTCCTAATTTTTAACTAGTTAATATATTATTGTATGGTCTAATAAATGAAATACTTATATGAGAAAGTATTTATATAGAAGGTTTAAAAAAGAATAAATAAAATAAAAAATCTTAGATTAAATAAATATTTTAAGGTACAGAAATTATATACTCTTGACTTTTTTCCGTTAGCCAAGTCACATTCGGTTCTTAGTAAGTTTTTACTAGGTGAGTGGGGCAAATTTAATAATAATAATATTTATTTCTATCATAATAGTACTTAATTTATACAATTTATAAAATAAAATATAAAAAGTAATTATAACTTAAAAAAAAAGGTACCATATTACAAAAATCAGATACAAAATCCCAAGTATAAACATAATGTCTAATATGAATTCACTGCATGATTTTCAGAAAACATTCAGTTTTTCATAGCATTGCATTTCTAAACATTACATGATTTTATATTCGCAATTGTATCGAGATTCTATATATATGTTTATAAGTCGATTTAATTTATTATATAGAAGAGGGCCTAAAAATATATAATGCCATTTAACAAAAGGTGATGATGTTACAGTTCTCTTAAACACTATATTTGCTCTTCGACGATTAGTAAACATACAGGATCATAGAGATTGCATATGACACAGCACAGTACAGATTTAAAAATAAACAGTTTCCGCACAACTACCACAGGCAAATTCGCGGGATAAACTAGCTGTGTAAATCATATTTTTAAAATATTGTAAATACATAACGTTGTATTTGGGAATCCTAAATTATTAATAGATTCATAAATTTACCTCCCGGCAATTCGGTGATGATTTTATGATGATGATTACCGGCAATGGGATTCGAACTCATACTGCTGCAACATTGCTTTCCTAACTGAGCATGTTCCCAACTACACCACTATGAATAATAAGTAATACTGTCAGTTGGTAAATCCTATTAATATAATACCATAAATGCAAAAGTTTGCAATAATGATTGGATGGATGTTTGTTTTTTCAAGCAAAAGTAAAAGCTACTGATCGGATACATATACACATAGGATTTTTTTTTGCATTGATTCACGAAGGTGAAACTGCAGGATACTTGTTAGTCTTTAAGAGTGTTTTATTTTTGTAATAATAATTAGTTTATTCATCTCCACAAATTACAATATATGTACAGATTATTTACTTTATACAAAATAAAAGTATCGTATTTTGTGGGAGATCTGGAGCCTCAACTAAGTCGTAACTTGTATCTATTTAGTTTATTAAACCCAACTTAACCCCAAGTCTTTAATAATTTAATTATTTTGATGCAATGCTATATCATCGTAGTCATTATTTGCCCACTTCTGCACATAGGCCTCCTCTATAGACTGCCATAAGGAACGGTCCTGAGTCATCTGCATCCACTAACTTCTTGCAACAATGCATTTCAGGTCATCTTTCCATTTAGTGGGGAGAGGGGGGGGTTTCACACTACGTTTGTCTATATGAGGTCGCCACTCAAAAATCTTTCTTCCATTGCATGAAAATACAATATGCCTATGATAGTGAAATTTTCGATAAATTAGGTATAACTTAATTATCAAGTGTGGCCATACGCAATGAATATCGTAAGCAACATTAATTTTGAAACATTCAAGTTTGAAGGCAATTGTTACTATTTAAAATCAAGGGAGCTGTCAGTTTGTTTGTTGTATAAAAGGATGTATATCCTTTTATTCTACTGATATGTAAATAGGTAAGCTATTTGCTACCTGTCGCTTTCTTTAGAATTCAATACTTAGCTCTAATTCTGTGACTTACACACCGTCTTAGTCAGTACTTTGTTTTCTGTTGATTGACGTCAGTGTAAAAAGGGGAATGGGCTAATTAGGTCACAAGTGTATTATATTAGTGATTTTATTTTTTTATTATTCCATCTATAACAAACACAGGCGATATTGGAACTAAATGGCATTTTTCTTGACGATGGGTAACTATCTGATGGTGTAATCTTGGCCTCTTGGAAATTAAGGAAGTGCTTAGTGTGGGTATGTATGGTATGGGTTGTACTTACGTTAGTACGGTGGTACGTTAGCACAAAGCCATTAATCGGGGTCGTCCTCTCATTTAGACGCGGTGGCGGTGACAGTAGAAACAATAAAGTATAAGTACGTTGTCTCGATGTGGTGCGTTGGAAGACTATAAGTGTATCCTTATTATTATATAAAAAGGTCTTGTGAAAATATATTAGAATATTTTTTTATGTCATTAAATCCTATGCCATATATCCACATAAATACATACAATAAATAATACTATTCCATCTTTAAACGCAATTAATCTGTTTCTGAATAGGTAATTAATGTAATTATCTAGGGATGAATATATACTATGAATAATAAATATTATAATGAATTATTATTTTTTAAAGTCCCTATTATTCAGTGGTTTAAAAACCATACAATAATAATAATAATAAGCGTTCATATTTTTTATTACTGTTGTTAATTTAAAATGAAATACGTTAATAAGCGTTCATATAATTTAAGTTTATTTAAGTTTTTAGCTATAATTTTAATTTTAAATTCTATAAAAATCATCGCCAACATTATTATCATATCAGCCGTAAACTGTTAAACTGCTACACTGCTAAACATAGGCCTCTTCCTATTGAGGGGTTTTGCCAGTTGCCACTCTTGGCACTTAAGCATCAGCGGCGGAGAGACGTTGCTACCAATTCCTAAAGCATTAAATTTCCTTAGTCGCCTCTTACGACACCCATAGGACAGGAAAGGCTCTATTTACTTATAAAAATGTATTTTATAAATTTTCAGACTGTTCCAATGTCACCAATGTTCCTCAACACATCAGTATCACAACAACAAAGAACCAAGGCCTTTTTAGTTCGTCATATAAATTAAGCGTTCGTTCCATATTTACCATAGCTTGATAAGAGTTTGTACGAGCCGTAACATATTATATTTGCTTCAAAAATGAGCCGATTAACCGTTGTGTTTGTGCTTGCTACATTTCTCTGCGTTAATATAGGTATTTATATTAAATTAATTAAAATATTTATTTAAAATAGTTATAATACTTATAAAAAAAAAACATTATTAGTTATTATTATATGTGAAAGTGTGTTTGTTTAACGGTTCAACCAATTATTATAAAACTTCGCATACTATGTGTATTTGGGATGGAGAAGAAAAATAGAAGATAAGAGAGTTATTTTGTTGTGTGTATATGTGTTGAACGATATCTTTGCTGTGTTTTGATATTGTAATATATCATTCATTCTGTATTATTTCATCTGATTAAAGTGGTGACAGTATAGATACCATTTCATATTATGACACCTTATAAGGGCAGAATGACTGAATTAGTTTGTTCATGAATCAAACCCGGGATCTCATTAAATGCAAGCAATTTCATCGCAGAATTTGACAGTAGTATAATAATTTTAGATTTTATTGCATAATATTATATAATAATTAAAAATTATATGAGTCTGTTTTATTGTAAGATGTTTTTATTATTATTTTATTTATTTACTCATAAAAACATTTTGCAATAACAAGTAGATTTTGTTCCAGCAACAAAATCACCGACTTTGATCGTGACAAAACCAATTGTTTTGGTTTACTGAACCGATTTTGATGCAATTCGATGCAACTTTTTTTTTGATGTCGGTTAAAAGTAGTGGAAGTCAGGACAAGTATTATTATAAAGAATATCTTTTAATTATTATGATAAAGTTAGATAAAGATTTCACAACATAATCACTAGTTTTTGTTTAAGATTTTGTTCAACAAAAACGTAACTAAATACCAATCCTGTCTATTTACGTCACTTAAAGCTCTTTCTTTGTTGCTAATTAGTGTAAAAAATAAGTAATATATTTGCTTAATGTATTGTAACTGGTTGTATGTAATGCACCTACGCATGGGATCGTCCCCAATGACGGATCATATGTCAAGCAAAAACTATTGCATGCAGAGAGCTATAAATCGCCACAATAATATTTCTTTGTAAAAAAATATAATATAATGTAATTATTATAATGTAAATAAGTATAAATAAACAAACGACTTGAAAAGAGGCTCTCAATTTGATGTGTATATATGAACCACTCTGTTTACGATAAAAGTTATCCGATTTTGATGATTCTTATAAATTCTTTACTCTTGCATTAGTTCCTTATTAATTTTATAGTGATTGCCACTGCACATGCACTGCACATGCATTGCACACACTTTTATTATACGGAGAAAAATCCTGACTGGCGAAGTAAAAGTACACGTACTTGAGGGCACACGTATCCCATTCTAAATTCAAATAATTATTTATTTAACTTTTTATTGCAACAAAGACAAAAATATGCAATGACAATTAGACAATTCAAGTGAAATATGGTACAGTAGCATAAAGTATAGATTAAAATATATACCTAAAGGTACTAAAGACGCTTTTATGGCTATGGCTAATTATTTAATCATTTGAATATTGATTTTGTTTCAATTGATACAGTTGTTTTTTTTTTTGCGAAGTAAAATCTACTCGTATTTGCTATGAAGTCCAGTTGTTAAACACTACAGTTCTCAACCGACTTCAGAAAAAGAAAGAGGTATTCAATTTGGTACTATTTTTTTTTATGTTTCTTACTTTTTAACTCAAACAGTTATAAACCGATTTGAAAAATTATTGTTATTTAAAATGATATATTTTCAGATTAATTCTATAGAATTTTTTTAGAAATCTATTCAATAATTTAGTTTTTAGGTCACTGTTCAATAACTGATCGTGCCACAATAGAGGCCGGTTGTTTTGTGGACCAGGATCTTAAGTTTGCTTCTATTTTATAATTTTGCTATATTTTCACTGTTTTTTTTTTTTATTTTTCAGCTAATGCAAATGAATTTCCATTGTAAGTAAAACATTAATATAATTTTTAATATAATATTATTGTATTACACTTTATCATAAAGGCTGATCCTTTAACTGTCCACTGCCGAACATAAGTCTCTCTCTTGGGGGGACAGCTACTAGTTGCAAACAGGCTTTGGAGATATGTTAAGAGTGACGCTGCTTAGTCGTTTCTTACTACACCCACCCAAGGAAGACGTAGTCTATTCTATGTCTGGACCAAATGGCGAATTTATTACACTTACTACTACATATTTCTACTGGAATGTAGTAATACCCCAGTCATTTCATATATAAACTACGCGATACGTGCTTGTCACAATTACAGAAACAGTGCACACCTGTAAATATGACTATGTGTACGTCTGTAGTTATGATTAGCGCGGAAAAATTGTGTTTGTGTGCTGACGCGTGTTTGAAAGGGGGTGAGGTCAAAGCAGCGGGCGGCAGGGAGTGTCCATACTGTACTTTAGTACTACAATGTTTTAATACTATTATGTTAACACTCCATTTTATGTTTAATACCTGAAAAGGCTGACTTAAGGAAAGTCAACACCGCATATCAGATAAGGAAAACTTGTAATAAATATCGCAACTTAATATTCAGCTATTATATCTTCATCTCAAAGGAAATATGTCCCCGTGTCGTCATGTGTTCCCTTTCTTTCGCGTGGGTGTCGTAAAAGGCAACTAGGGAAATTTAATGTTCGAAGGAGAGGCAGCAGCGTCCTTCTTAAAACATTACCAAAATCTAATTGCGGTTGCTAACCAGCCTGCCAAGCATGTTTGTATGCTGTATTTCATAGCTTTACCCGTATGAATCAGTATATAAAGTATCCTATGTGCTAAGTTAGGATATAACGTACCTTACCTTTAACCAAAGGGAGACTGTACAAAAGTCGTTTGCTTGGCCACCTCTGTCCATTCGCGTTTCTACTGTGAAACAGTTGTGTTTGCATGGCTGTGTTTCGGTTTGAAGGGTGGGATATGGCGTGAATTTACTGGGTACAGAAGAGTAACACCTGAGTCCTCAGGAATGACAACGCATGGGGGGTCATGGGCGAAACAGTATACTCTGTTATGTCCATGGTACTGCTCATGTCTATCGTGAAGCAGTTGTGTTTGCATGGCTGTGTTTTGGTTTGAAGGGTGGGATATGGCGTGAATTTACTGGGTACAGAGGAGTAACACCTGAGTCTTCAGGAATGACAACGCATGGGGTGTCATGGGCAAAACAGTATACTCTGTTATGTCCATGGTACTGCTCATGTCTATAGACGACGGTTACTACTTTCCATCAGGTGGGCCGTCAGCTTGTTTGCCATTCTAAGTTGAATAAAAAAAAAATAGTCTATATTTTTGTAATTATGTTATATGTTTACATAGATCCCTAAACCATATACCCGTATGAAACCGGAGCGACGTTAGTATTAAATGTAAGTAAACATTAATGTTTATTTTGTTTCGCAGTTTTGGAGGAAATTTCCCCTTCCCGTCATTCGACTTTCCAAAGATCAATATACCCAAAATTGTAAGTATTTTTTTTTTTAACTTGTAATTGTATATTTATTTGCTATTTAAATAGATTAATAAGTTAATCTATGGAAGGGACCTTTTTATAAAATTGGCAATGACGCTTTAACATAACATTCTACCAATATTTTTTTTATCCTAACTTTTGGTGGATTATGCACAGGTTATCAACAAAAAAAAAGTACTTGTATTATTATTATTTTTTTAATTTGTTCTACATGCAACACATTTTTAAATAACTTTTTTAAATAATTGGCCAAATTTCGTCGAATTCGGAAACATTTTATACCTTCAGGGGTTAAAAGATTAAAAGTGATAGTTTGAGTGATAAAATCATTTTAATGCTTGTTACTCGATCTTGTTTTACCGGCTGAATGTTTTTGAATTAGAATGAAATAAATGAAATTTGAAATAGGCAAGTTGCGGAATACAGAGAGTATTTTAATATAGGACTTCTGTTTGTATTCGAAGTGTCATTAAAAATAAACCCCAAAAATATTTATGGTTGCCTTAAATTATATAGTTGCATCTTAGATTATATAGATAGGGTGTTTCCATAAAAATGTTTCTAGAAAGCGGGTCAACTTCTTCATACAATTTTGCGTGATAAATAGTTACGAGTGATTCCTTTATAACTTCTATATTTATTTTGTCTTATAAATTTTGCACCTTCTTAATGCGTACAAAAAAATATATTTATTAAATCGTTAAATATAGATACGTCAAGATACATTGTAGGCGTAAGTTAATGTAAGAACATTAATAAAAAAAAACGAGTCAGCTAATTGATAATTAGTTGACAAAAAGGTGCCCCGTTTTTTAAGCTCGATGTTCTATCTACATAATCTAAGGGTTGCATATATTCGATTACCATTTTAATGAGCTCTTTGCAATCGTCAATATTTTTTTCTATAGAGTCTAGACAGTCTTTTGCTGTTATATTATTTTTTTTTTATTAAAACGTGACTATAATAAATGATATTGCATCGTGAACAGTGTTATCTATATGGTTTGTTTTCAATGTAACTTCTTTGTTTTAAGATTTAAATATACCTACCGTATGGTAGGTAACCTATATGTATTATAAAATTGTAATATTACATTTTTTTTATAATATTTTAAATGTGAAAAATAGTTTGTTTTTTATCTCTTTGCATCTGAAAGGCTTAACCGATCGTTTGATATATGATATACACGTACTATATGGAACTACTTTACTTTATTCCAGTCATGTTGATACATATCTTGGACACATAGGCGAAGCTACAACGATAGTCCGTCTTCACTTGATTTACACTTATCAGTAATGTTTTTTTTTAATTTCCTAATCATAGAAGCCCATTAACATCGATGACATAAAGAACCTGAAGCCGAGTGATGGTGGTGTCGTCAACGGTGCTGCGGTATCCAGTTCTTCCACAGTCGAAAACGTCAATGGTGTACCTGTGAGGAAACAACAAACACGAATAATCACAAACGACAACGGACAAGTCAAGGAAGTTACTTACGATAATTAAAAACTAACTATGCAGAGTTTTTGCTGAAAAATCTTTAATTGTAATTAAGAATAGAAAACAATTGAAAATTCATTTTACCATAAACATTTTGGTAGTTCATAGACTTAGCAACTATGACGGTAGTTTATGGTATGGTTACGCAAGACTTATAATTTTCATGTTATGTTCATTTTGTTCAACTATATTCTGAAATATCTGAAATAAAGAAATAAAAGTAAAAGGAAAAAAGGAGTATAACTCTATGAAGTATTACGCGATATAAAGTTACGAATACTTTCTAAACACACTTATAAAATCTAAGTATTAGCTTATAACTAATATATTAATATCTTTCATATAATTTATAATTATTTGATTCCAATTAATAACTGCTAATGTACTGTGTATACCTATATTGAGATTCAATTATTTTATACATATAATGTATTAAAAACATATCATGGTTTCAATTAATGATATATTAATAAATATTAATTCTGTATGTTGCATTATAATTATTTCAATATTTTTTTTATACTGAGATGGCAAACAAGTGTACTGCCCACTTGATGGTAAGCGGTTACTGCGGCTTATGAATGCCTGCAATATCAGCAGCATAAAGCGCGCTTTGTAGATCCTGAAAAAAAAATCCTCTTTACCCATTTTTTTAAAGAACCCCATATTATGTGTTTAGTAATCATTCACTCTGACTCGTTCGTTCGAGCTCTCTCGCTCCCGCCATTCAGCACGTATAACACGTCGTCACTTAGTATATATATGGTATATTTATATATAGTTTAAAGTAATAAATATTCAATATTACTAAGAGCCTTTGGATTTTACATCCACTACAACCTGCATACCTTAGTAAGGTATATACTACACACTATGGTCTCTTGGAAAAATCTCGACAGGGAGCTCATTCCATAACCAGAGCGTTAGTGTGAGGAAATGTTTCTGAAACCGCGTTGTACGCGACCATCCATATTTTAAGGTGTTTCCTATATAGGTATGAACTTCCTATCGATACCTTCTTATAAGTTTTATTAAAACTGGCTATATTTAAAGAAACTATTCAGGGTAAGGGCTACCTCAGCCCATACATTAGTCCTCCAGTCATAGTAAAAACTAAAGTTTTCATGCTACGACACACATGTGTGACTAAAGGGATATTTTGTCCGTGGACAATATGTTCATCGTCTGTCCGTTTTCATATGTCAATTACCTCAATGAACAACTTTGTTTTATTTGAAATTATAAATGATGAGTCTTTTAAGACAAAATTAAAATAAAAATGATAAATACCGCGCCATCTTTAGGTATGAAGTGAGACTATGATTCGAATTTGCTCTTCACTTCATGCTTATTTGAAATGTAGGTAAGTTGCTTTAACATTTTTATTTGAAATTTAGATATTATTAACACAGATGTCGCCAGCGATGATATTGATAAATTATTCATGCGTTAGTTTTGCCTTCAGATCCTTTTTCCGTACTGATTGGTGGTAAACCTAAATTAAAATGGAAACCACTATTATCGTTCTCTATCAAATCTATATTCAAACCAATTTGCTTGTGGGATTTTTTTTAATGGATGAAAATGGAATGGTAACCCCGCTCGCGCTATCAGTATACACTGACGGGGCACCAGTGGAAGATGGTAGGTGAAAGTGAATATAGGTCAGTTGGCCCACCATGATGAATTCGACAAAAATTAACCATGATGGTTTCCAGGGGGAACCGCGTGGGGGTCGACCTGAGAGAGTATATTGCTAGCAATGGGCTTATTAGACCTCATTACTAGCAATCCCTTTCCCCCCGCTTGTGGGATAGGCAGAGATAACCCAGTGCAAGTATCTCTCTTAAATGTATCTCACATTTTTTTTAATTTTACCATTTCATAACTAGGGGAGGCTAGGGGGAAGGGATTGTTAGTAATAGGGAGGTAAGTCTCCATTGCTATCAATATACCCTATCAAGTCGACCTCCCCCCTGGAAACTATCGTGACTAATTAATTGTTGAATTCGTCACGATGGACTAACTGACCTGCCTTTTCGTATATCACCTCTCACTGGTACCACGCCAGTGTATACCGATAGCGCAGGCGGGGTTACCATGTCATTTTCACTCATTGAAAATAAACTATTAGTTTAATTCCAATGAGTGAAAATATATTATTAATAAACATTTACTTAATAAAGTAATGTATATAAATGATAATAATCATCTGTGCTTGAATCTCTTTAAAATGTTTTTGCTCCAGCAAAATCCTTGGAGTCTCTTCTGCTCTTACACTGGTAAAAATGTCAAGGTTGCTTGAAACTAGTTCGTAAAAAGTAAGTATATAAATCACAATTATTCTAAATAATATTGTAAATGCAAAAAATAATTTATCTTAAATATTATATGATAAAAATTTATTGATTTCATTTTAAATAGTTAGATTCTTCTTGCTATGTCCTTGTAGATCATCATATAAATACACTATGCATATGTATATATAAGTAAACACTATGATATTTTATAATAATGCAGTAAAAATACTAAGTCGATACTCAGTTTGTAAACATGTTGGAATGTTTATTATCGTACTATGATGAAAATATTGTAGTCATTTGTTAAAATCAAAATTTTGTACACGGCTGGATTATATAGGATACATTTTATTTTAAATTCACATTCGTGAAATCATGGCATACAATTAGTATGTAAACTATATTCGCAGTAGAATTTAAACATTATTAATAAATATCAAACTACTTGTTTACTGTAGAATTAATCAATGCGTAGTATGTAATTGGATTAACTATTTAAATTAATTTATTATTCGTTCATAAAAATAAAAATACTATAAAAGTTTTATTGTCTTTTTTTGCAATAGTTACCTATCTATTTTTCTAACATACGAATTTTAAACTTCCATATATTAATAGATGAATGAAATAAGTAAAATTAAAAAAGATAAATAATGACTAATTTCAATTAATTCAATAATATAATAATAAGAATATTCATCATAGATATAAAAGTTACGTTACAACAATGAAATTAGGTACATTACGTTTCATATATATTGAAATTGTAAAAGAACTAGGGCACAGCGAAATACAAGTAAATCTGACCGATATCTCGTTCGACATTGGAGCCACCCGAACTAACATTGTATCTCCATTTTACAAAAAATCCCAGCCACATACTGTTGTTCTAATAGTGCTGTGTTCCTTCGTTGAATAAAGTAACCAGAATTCTTTGGGGAGGGGTTGTGCTGGTATCAGGCGACGCAGAGTCTGGCGAGAATTGTTACCTCTAAACGACTCTAGACAATAAAAGCAATGTGCTCCTATTGTGTGCTTACGCGTCTTTTCGCACTATCATATTCCACAGAGCAATTTGTGTCCTACTTGAAGACCACTCTCGTGCACCTTGTGCCTAAAAAGGGAGATAGATCGGATTATAAGCCTATTGTCATAGCTTCACTTCTCAGCAAGTGAGGGAGCATATTAGCAAGACATAGCTCTTTGGATAGTTAGAAGATTATGTTTTGTAGAGCGATCACCAATACGGTTTTTGCTATCATCGTTGAACTGGTAATCTTCTAGTATACCTCACGCACTGCCGAGCTTTTGCCCTATATAATATAAATAAGGTGTTTGCTGTTGGTCTAAATATTGCAAAGGCTTTCTATTGTTGACGACAATTGCTCCGATAGCATGGGCATTAATGTCGACATTTCGCATGGCTCTATGCTGTCCCCAATGCTATTTTTGCTGCTTATAAATGACTTGCTGGCTACGGTTGACATTCATTGTTATGCGAATAATAGTACTAGAGATGCATACTACACGTGCCGTGCGAATATCCTTCAATTAATTGTGGAGACTAACCGCGAACAGCGTATGTCTGAATTTGAGAGTAGTGCTTTTGTTAATCTTCGACTGGGAATGACTAAAATTTGTCCAATTTAACATGTGTTTTTGTTTGTTTTATACAACTTAGAATGGCAAACAAGCTGACAGCCCACCTGATGGAAAGTGGTAACCGTCGCCTATAGACATGAGCAGTACCATGGACATAACAGAGTATACTGTTTCGCCCATGATACCTCCCATGCGTTGCCATTCCTGAGGACTCAGATGTTATTCCTCTGTACCCAGTAAATTCACGCTATATTATATTCACGCCCTTCAAACCGAAACACAGTCATGCAAACACAACTGCTTCACGGTTGAAACACGAATGGGACAGAGGTACCCAAGCAATCGACTTTTGTAAAAGTTTCCCTCTGGTATGTTGTTACATGATAACTATTATTCAATTCGGGAAATTATAAACATAGCGCAGGCGCCTATGACAATAACGTGGCGATATTTTAACAATACAACAAAAAACATATAAAGACTTTTGTTCATGTCGTAATTTTTGGCATCAATAGAGTCAGGTCTTGTATTGATTAAGACTAGACACACACGTGTCAATAAAATGTCAAAGACAGATTTCTGGTTGTTTCTAGATTACTGGCTCCACAAACACGCCTGTTGAGTACCTGGTGACACCTGACAGCCGTGTCTGATGATCGGGTAACAATAATGTTTTGTCTGCTTGCGTCTTTAGTAAATTTAATGACGTAAATATCTACAGCAATAGGTAATATCGTGTTACGCTAAGATTATACACATATTTAGGCATAAGATTCTATAAATAAGTTGGCGAATTAAGCTAGTTATTACATTATGTCAAATAAAAACATAATATTGGAATCCAGCTCTGCCCTTTGCATAAATGTCAAACGAATAATAGGTTTTTGCTACCTACAATATACATACATAAGTTAGAGAGAGATATGGAACAGTAATATCTAGCATATAAAACATATCTTCCCATACATTTCTTTGAAATTTTATATTTATATCACTCTGTATTATATTTCGAAGCTAGTTCTCAATATAATTAAAGTGAAAATTACCCGATATTTTATTTTGCTTGGTAATTCAAGCAAAATAAAACACCGGGTAATATTCGCAATTGAAAATTTTTTAATCAATAACATCTAGTTAAAGAGTCTCTCTATAAATATTTCCATAAAAACAGTCTCAACTTTTTTTTTTATCTTGTAACTGATGGCTTTTAACCATCATTTTATTTATTTTTATCATTAATATCCTGCAGAGTTTCATATAGTATGAAAAACTATGTGACAGCCAACAGCTGGCTGATCATTTACGGCCCACTTTTTAATGCCCGGTGCTATATCTAGAAGAGTATAAATTAAGTTGATTGCTCATATATTGCAGGCTCTTTATTGTTTACTCATTATTTTTATTATCTATTAGCTAAAAGTTATATAAAACACAATTTAATCTTTATTATTGTGATATAATTTATAGAAATCTTTAGAAAGACAATAAGTTTGCATTTATTTATCGTTTATTCCTTCTATCATAAAGATATTATAAATGCGAAAGCTTTTAACTTGTTACTCTATCACACAAAACCTATTTTAATAGCATACCTATTCGTGTATCAAATTTGTAATTTGTAAACAAATTTGAATGAAATTTGATACACGAATAGGTTATTTTCATAAGAACATAGAATACTTTAGTACTGATTTACCCAAACTAATGAGATTCAGCTAGCTTAAAATAAAAAAAAGTGCAGTATTTTTTTCTAATATGCTTATTTACTTAATGGTCGAGGGATGGGCAGCAGCGTCCCTTTTAAAATATCCCCAAAGCCTAATTACAATTTCCAACTCACCTATCAAGCATGGCAACTATTGGAAAAACTCCCTTTATATGGATGGCTTCTGTTCATCACTAGACAGTTAAAAGCTGAAATGATAATAGGTACTTATTTCAACAAATTTTTAAAAGCTGTACCGGATATACAAGCTTAATGTATTATGTAAGCCTCATTTTATGTATTTTAATTAATGATCCATATAATGACGTACAAAAGTTTTAGCTTAAATTTATCTGATATCCGGAATATATGCGTAGAGTAGCTGATTACTCGCCCACCTTACTTTTCGAGTACTATGTTATTTTTCATTATGGTATCAACACACCCCACACTCTGTGGGGTGTTCTGAACCCTTTATCTTTTTATCAATGCACATGAAAATCTGAACTAAATTAGGATACTTAGTAGTTTTTACAAAAATATTTTAGTTCTTATTTTTGTTATTTAAATGATAATTAACCAACCGTTAAATATCCACTGATGAATGTCTTTTCTATAAGAGTAGTTTTGCCAATAGTTGCTAAGCTTAGCTGGCGGATTGGCAACCGCAGTTAGGTTTTTGTTGATATTTTGTGCTAAGTTTTCTCTTAAGTGCGCCTATTCCATCCACTTTCCTCTATGTTATTGTATTTCCAATAACAAATATTGGAAATGTTTACTTCCACAACAACACAATATGAAAAATATTAGTTTTCCTATCATATTGTATGCACAGCGCCTATTCTTGCGTATATTTTTACTACACGGTTGTAAATACAGAAAACATATGTATATACATGTTTGATACAAATAATATTCAAATCTTTTGCGTCAATATAGTAATAATAGAATAATTAATTCGAATTGGGGCGCATGGAAGGAGCCGGTGGTATGCTGTTTGGCATTAGAATCTTGTGTGAGTCATTTGGATAGGTAGCCACCGACTTACCTACTTCTGCTGTCAGGTATTAAAAACGTATAGTGTTTCCCTAGCATGGAACCCATTATCTCCCATTTCCAAGGGAACTTGGGCTAATGAAATCGAATGGATAAATTATCTTCCTTTAACTATTATTAGCAATAGACTTTTAATGTACTTTATCAAGTAAATCTCTGATCTTTTTTTAATAGGCGAACATGGAATGGTAACTTCACCTATGGTATTGGTATACGCTGGCCTATAGTGTAGAATTGGACAAGAAATAACTAAGTAACATGATTTTTTCTCGTGTTCTATGTATGAATGAAGATCATGAAAAGGTTTTCCAGAATATCATTAGAGGTGATTAAGAATATATCAGCACGAGAGAACGAATGAACGAATGAGGAGACCTTCAAGAAAATAATTTATAACTTTTTACAATGTCAATAACACAATGACATTTGTTTTCTGGTGTCGTCAGTGTTCATAGGCTGCGATAATCACTTACCACCAGCTCGACCACGTGTTCATTTAGCACCCTTTTACTTAATTTTAAAATAATACTTGAAATTTAGCTCAATACTAAATATTCTGATCAGATTAGCATTAAGTCGTTGAATTATACTCTCTTCTAATGGGATAATGGTCTTAATCTATCAATTTGAGGAAAAAAGGATTGTTAGTAATGGAATCTAACTGCCCCATTGCTAGCAATATTCCCTATCAGATCGACCTCCAAGCGGTTCCCCCTGGAAACCATCGTGGTTAATTCTAGTGGAATTCGTCACGATGGGCTAACTGACCTGTTTCATTGTCACCTATCATCCCTCATTAGTGCCCCGCCAGCGTATACCGATAGGGTGGGACTACCATTTCATTATCACCCATTAAAAATAATCTATAAATTTATGAATCTCATCTAATAATCCATATACAGTTGTGGAATGATTATTTCCAGGATAACAAAGAATAATATTAAGATGTAACTTGTGATTGTGATTTCCTGAAAATCCCGTGGGAACGGGATATAACGAGTTCTTGGAAGAAATCAGACGAAAAGGCTATCGTAAAAATAATGTTGGGGAAATATAGATATACGACTGAAGTCATCACGTACATGAATATCCTTAGAAATAATAATGATAGACAGGTTAACGAAGTAAAACCGGCGTAATAAAGGAATAATAAGAGAAAACAAAAAAGAAAAGCTCTGAATACAACAATTGATTCTGGTCCAATGTACTATGTACATGTTAATTCGCGCGCGATATAAGCGATGTCGTGCCATTCCGATAAACACAAGCACTCGGCCGCTCGGAGCAGACGGTTTCAACAAACATTAAAGACTAAATTAGTCTCTGTTTGTTTATTAATATCAAAGACCAAGTAAAATGTCGAAAATCGTGCTATTACTTATGTTCGTCGCCGTAGCTGCTGTCCAAGGTAAGCGAGCGTCGTCGAATAATGTCAGTGATCGCGTACGGATAGGTATTTATCATTTTATTAAATCCTGTCACTTAGTTTTTTTCATTGATATTAATATATTCCTTTTGAAATAATAATATATGACATTTAAAAAATATTTACCATATTAATTGCGTTGTACTTTCTGCTAGAAAATTATTAATTAATTCGCTGCGGATACTCCTGTCAAGCATTTGTCATGAAAACGGATCGGTATACATTTTGTTTTTTAAATATATAACAACAATAAAAATAATATTTTTATTATTATTCTTATTTACAAAAGCATAATAAATTGCAGTATGATTACAACTAGGTATTTTTATACTTTATAAGGTTTTTTTTTTCTTAAATAATTACGTTAAATAGTGATAGTGGAATTATAAATAGGTTAAAAACCAATAAAAACATAAAACAATGGATTTTTTTGATAATCAGATACAAAGGTATATAACACAATCTTCATTTTTGCAGGTTAAAATCATAATTATTATAATAGAAAAAATCCTGTGTAGAACTATCAATATATGTTTTAAAAGTGAAAGTAAACATTCTGCCTTTAATGTAATGGTTTTAAAATGGCTTCAAAATAACAAAATAATAAATGAAATTTACTTACTGACATAGCGCGTCAAGTTAGTATATAATTTTTATATTTGTTTGTTATTTTTCTTTGAGAAAAACATTCAATTGTTTTAGTAGAACACATTAACACATGTAATAAAAATAAAAATCAATAACAAATCATATTTATGGATAACATTGTAGTTTCCGATTTCATTATAAAGTGAAGTCGAAAAGCCGGAAACAGGGCCCAAATGACGAAGCTCGCTCGAACATCGCTTTTCGCATAATTTATACTGTGTCAAGGGCATCAACATTAGTATCGACATATGTATACCTAACTTTTGCATTAGCAACATTATGTTATGTTACTAAAACACGAAAAAAATATTTTTTCTAGAAATAGCTACTGGTGTTAACAGCATAGGTATCTAGTTTAAATTCATCACTATCAGCATTTCAGCTATTATTCGTCCACTGCTGGACATAAGTTTACTTTAATTTTTTTGAATAATTAAAAATTATGATTATTTTATATCATTTATGTTTCTATTTGTGACTTTGTTTGCATAACTCTTCTCAGTTTATTTATTGTTTTTCCGAGATAAAAGTAACCTATATTCTTTTTCATCCTTGAAAAACCAAATTGCAAGACGAATGGCGCTAAACATCCACATTTATAAAATTAGAATTCTATAATTCAATAGTTAAACTTAGATGACAAAAAGGAAATTCTCAATTTTTTTTTTTTTTAATTTGTATTTACAATATCGTTACTACTATTAACTGTCTACTGCTAAACGTAACCCAACCCCAGGGGGGGTTTTGGAAGTAGTTGCCACGCTTGGCAGGCGGATTGGTAATCGTAGTCAGGTTTTGGAGATGATTTAAGAGGGATGCTACTGTCCATCCCTTGGTCGCCTCTTATGACACCCACGGGAATGGAAGGTGCGGCCTACTCTATACCGGGATCATACGAAAGAAAATTTACAATATATTAAGCGATAATTTCGCTAAACTGATTAAAAAAAATATTATTTACGATTATATTATTATAATTGAAGCGTCAGGGGTGTTCTTTTCTAGAAATTTGTCCGATTCTAGAATAAGGGCATTCGGGTATGCGACCCCAGCCTCCCGAGCCGCTGCAGTGTCCCAGTCCTTTTCGCAATTGCAGTGTCCTCCCCTTTCCTTTCCCACATAAGTCCTTTATTCCTTTCATTACCAATTCCCTTTACACATTTCCAACGTTCCCTTCCCTTTTTCTTCAATTCTTTCCTCCATACCGTAGGTGGCGGAAACCACCAACAAATGCATTCCCAAAAAGGGTTGACGTCAGGCAGGTGGCCGGTTGTAAAACTAAAAACCAAATCTTTTTGTAATATGGATAAAACCATATTGTACCGACCCCAAATAATAATTAAGGGATAAGGGTAGGAAGATGATGATTATTATGATTGACACAGATGCTTTTATTTACTAAGCAAATTATTTTAAAAATATATTACTTGTTATAATATAATAATTATATTTTTCAACCAACTACAAAAAGATAGAGGTTCTCAATTCAGTTGTATTTTGCTTTTGTTATTTATGTTTTTTATTTCATATCTTCGTCATTTGTGAACCGATTTGGAAAGTTCTTTTTATATTTAAAAGGGTATTACTTAAAGATAAGTCCCATAGAATTTTATTAATCATCGGTTTAGTATTTTAGTTTCTAAATCAAAATACCCCAACAACACATGACAAAATTGCCACAATTGAAGTCGGTTTTTTAGTGGAACATAATTTAATATTCTACGCTCTAGACATTAACAAATTTAACAAAGGTCGTATACGTAAATGTCTAAAATTTACCTTTGTTTACATAAATTTTAGACATTTTTTAAGAATATATTGGCCATTGATTATAAGTGCAGTCACACTTAAGGACAAAGTGAGAAACGAATAAGTTAGAGGGAGATTCAAAGTTACTCCAATAACTGACAAAATTACGGAGCCTAGGCTGAGTTGGTACGGGCTCGTCCTGCGAAATGATGACCATCTCGTGAAAAAAAAATATACATATATATATATATATATATATATATATATATATGTACAATTTCAACAGACTAGACGTACATAGGTCTCGTTTCAAACATTTACTAATAAGTCCAATAATGGTTTTGAAATTATATTTGTCAATTTGTATGTTTGTTTTATCGTGATTCTCCAAATACTATTGAATCAATAAACTCATACTTAAAAATAAAAGATGTGTTGAGCCTCATTATAGCATAATAGCTATGATAACTAAGTAAAAGAATTACTCGTTTTTTTTAATGCAAATTAGAATGACAAACAAACTCACGACCCACCTGTGAGAAAGCATTAAACGATGTCTTTTTATACAAATAGCACCTTTGTCATCATAAAACACGTCGTGATAACCACTGACATCCTAGGACATTTTCATTATATATTTTATGAGGTCGCGGGTTCGAATCTCCGTCGACCTAATTTGGCAAATGAACTTTTCTAAATTGGCTTAAGTCTGCGTGTTCTGTCATCTGTGATGTGCCTCAAGATGTTCATAACATAAAGTATTTTAGCTTGAGAATCAGGCAATTGGTGTCATTAAATGGCATTTATACTAGTCTATATATTCAGAATATTTTTTTATGTCGGTTCGCGTTGTTTATACAGTATTTTAAAAAAGCAAGAATATAATATCATTATAATATCATTTAAAAATGTTCATAAAATATTAATCAACTTACTATTTTATGAACTTTTAATAAAATTTAATCAACATCATCAAATCAATCATCAAATCTCACATAGGTATTTGACAGTTATTTAGCACTCGTCACAGGTCATTTCTACATTTAATGTGAAACAAAATGACATTGATGTTTCACCATGTTAGGCTTTGCGTTGCAAACGTTGAATTAAAATTTAGTTTTATGCTATAAAGCGAAACAAAAAAATGTGTTAAGAGTGTTCATTACGAAGTATGTTTAAGCTGTCAATTTTCAAAAACAATTTAGCATTTTTAATATTTCTGATTGATTATTCAAAAAGTGCTTTGATATTGAACTGAAACGTGAATCATAGATAACCATCATGAATAATTCTTGCCGAATTCATTATAGTGGGTCAACTGATCTGTATTCATTCTCACCTATCATTCACTGGTGCCCTATCAGTGTATACCGATAAGGTGAGCAGGGTTACCATTCCATTTACAGTCATTGAAAAAAAAAACAAAGATTCAACGCGCCGATCTCTAAATTTTGTATTCAGACAAAACTACCTCCCAAAATAATTTTGTAAACAAAGTTTCGTAAGATTTCGTAGGAATCTCTGACAAGAAAGCACAGAGGGATCTCTGCACAAAATAAGTAAGTAATCAAGCCATAAGGTCATACATACTTAATGAAATAAACACATTCATTTTCGCATACATTTCTCGAAAACCATGCTCATTATTTGATAAAACTATATATAGTTTGTTTACTACTTTAAAATCTTTGTTGTCCTATGAAGAGACTAATTCGAATTTTAAATAAACTAAATGTATTTTGATTCTAATTTTATCTTTTCAACATATAGATATAGATAATGTTGAATAATCGAGCAGATAAAAATGAAAATTTACATCAATACAAGTTTAAAATATGTCTGAGAAATAACAAATTTGTTTTTTGAATTAATCTACATAATTCGCGCGGACATTATTTTTATTTTTATTGAAATGTGCAACATTACTTACTTACGGTATTTATTTACGTTCGATATGTGTATTTTGAATACGTTTAGCGCCATTCGTAATAGTACAAAAGTCAATATTTTCTTTTTATTATGTAGTCGAACACTGACACTGGTGTAGTCATTAATAAATAGATTTTAATAACTGTTTCACTGTGTTTATTTTTAAGCAAAAATTAGGTATTTTATCTATTTCCTTTTTTACTGATAATGGTATGGTAACCCCTATATATATATGATGGAATGGTAACCCCATCTGCGCGAAAGAGGAATGATAGATGAAGATGAAAAGGCAGGTTTGTTAGTCCATCAAGTTAAATTCACCTGGAACTGTCCACTGCTAAACATAAGCCTTCTCCATAAGGAGGGTTTTGCCAATAGTTATCAAGTTTTGGTGATGTTTTAAGAGGGACACCGCTACCCATCCCTCGAACATTGAGTTCCCTTAGTTGTCTCTTACTACACTCACGAAAAAGAATGGGGTGGTCCATTCTATGCTGGAACCACACGGCATTTCAAACTAATTCAAACATATCAATCAAATATTGACATCAAACACACTTTTGACAGAAGGACATCTATCTAGTTAGCTGGTTTTTAGAAGACACGTTCTCTTTTGTTTAGATGTAAACAGATCTTGGACGCCCTTTTGTAGTAAAATTTCTAAATATGTGTTTAACACTCATCTATTGTTTTTTTTTTTGTGGTAAGAACTGTATATGTTTTTTTGTTTACAAAATTGTCTTCTTAACGATTACAGGTTACCCGGCTGATGATATTGCAAGTGCAGCAGCAAGGGGGGACTGGGAAACTGTCCATAAACTGTACGTATATCTAGAAATACTAAGTATTACAAGTAGATTTTGTTTCGATAATAAAAACACCGACTTCGATCGTAGCAAAACCGGTTACCACTGAATCGATTTTGATAAAATTTCTATATTCTATAGAATAATGTGAAAGTATATCTTTTAAAATAAAAAAAAATCCACATTGGTTTATAAATAACGGATTTCTAAGGCAACAAATATAAAATATACAAAAATATACACTATATATAAAATAGACAATAAATATACAATTTATTTTAAAGAAAAGGAGGTTCCCAATTCGGATGTATTAATTTTTTGTTTGTTACCTCATAACTCCGTCAGGTCTAAACTGATTTGAAAATTATTTCAATCGGTCATAATTAACTGAATCTTATGCTTACAGATTGAATTGAATTGATAAAATTTCTATGGCAGATTGGCCCATAGAAATTTAATCCAAATCGGTTCAATAGTTTATTTTTTAAATCAAAATAACTGGTTTCGTTATAGTTTAAATTTGTTGAAAATATGGAAATTTAATGTTATAAATATATATTATACTAATATTACATATTTGTAAGTTTGTAAAGAAGTCTATATGTTTGTTACTCATTCAGACTTAAACAACGGATTTGAATGAAATTTGGTATACGGTTAAATTGTATTAAATTGTATTGAAGATACAATTTATATAAATTGCTTTTAATTTATATAAATTAAAAGCCACTATGTATGTATATTTTATAATGAAGATTTTAAATTCCAACCAAACGTTGATTGATTATAATAAACAACTATCTTACAAAGAACCCAAGTGGGTTTATTTAAACATATAAATAAGAATATGTAAAGTCTCTGTTTATTTGCAATACAGGGATAATTTCGCATTTTATTAATATATATATATATATATATATATATATATATATATATATATATATAACATACAAAGCACACAACAAAAAAGTTTGTTCGTCAAATAAAATGACTATTCCTGTCCACTGCGATTAACTGCAATATTTGGCTAATTAACTATTTTAGTTATTTGTTTTACAAGATTTACTCGTTCTAGACTTACCTCAATATATTATGGTTAATATTAACCGATTTATGTGACTTTGCTTGCTTGAATTGATATAAAAAGTATCCTATATGTTAATCCAGCAAATGATACGAACAAATCCGGTCAATCGTTAAACCATAATTGAATAGAAAAAGAGCATATTCCTTTTTAAAAGACCAGTAGCACACCTGCAATGCCGTTAGTGTTGTGGCTGATCATGGGCAGCGGTAGTCACTTACCACCAGGTGAGCCGCATGCTCGTTTGCCCCTGTGTTTTTAAAAAACTGAATAACAATTTTTAAAATATCTTTATATATTGCAATTTATATATATATATATATATATATATATATATATATATATATATATATATATATATATATGTCCGTGTGATCCGGTCATAGAACAGGCCACCTCTTTCTTTCCTGTGGGTGCTGTAAGAGTCAACTATGTCTAAAAGCCTAACTACGAATGTCAACTCGCCTGCCAAGTATGGCAACTGCCGGCAACGTAACATATAATAAAAAATACCATAATAACAAAAAAGAGATGAGCAGCGCTATATGAGTATTTCATTAGAAAAGACAAAATAAATTTTAACCAAAATGAAGGAAAATGTGGACTACATAATATTGGTATTGGCATCGTAGTTTTACATAAGATGTCGTTTACTTGACTTCTTCTATGGCTCAAGGCCTAATTTATATTAGAGCTTATTCATATTGTACATATTTTTTATTCAACTAATCGTAGTAATGTGGTCGGCAACACGCGCATATTACTCCTGGTACTGCAGGCGTTCATAGGCTACAGTAACCGCTTACCATCCACCTCAGTGGTATAAAAAAAATAATAACCATTTTTAAATAGTAATTTTTTATGAAACTACCGATTAGTTCGATATGTAAATTCAGCTGAGAAGAATGGATAAGAAACACAGCTTTTTTCAAGTAAAGTTTACAATAAAAAAAAGTATTAATAAATAATAAATTACGACAGAAAGTCTCAGGTTAAGTAGCTAGTAGGTTTTAATACCTACTAGCTACTTAACCTACTCAGTTCAATTCAATCAATCAGCACTTAATGCCATATAAATTTGAATTGATTTTTTGATTGATTGAATGGCAAACAAGCTGACGGTCCACCTGATGGAAAGTGGTAACCGTCGCCTATTGACATGAGCAGTACTATGGACATAACAGAGTATACTGTTTCGTTAATATTAATTTCAATAAATTTATGCGTATCTATATGCAAATTTCGTCAATTTTATTAAAATCGGTTTCAGCATTTAATCCTGAAACGTCAAACAAATCAAAATTTTAATTTGTTTTTATCATATTATTTCCAGACTCAGCGCAAGCTTCGACAACAAAAATATTTGGAAGGTGAGTTTTTAATTTTATATTATTTATTTGTTAATCGGTTGTAGGTAGAGACTATTGAGTGCTAAATTGGGCCATTACCTTGTTTGCCGTTCTAAGTCGCTGTAAGGAAATATTTTTTTGAAAAAGTAACACTTTTATTTTTTTATGCAATTTAGGCAAAATGGTAAACAAGCTAACGGCCCACCTAATGGAAAGTGGTAACTGTCGCTTATAGGCATGAACATACTATAGATATAACAGAGTATACTGTGTCGCCCGTGATACTTTTCATAACTCGCCATTTATAAGGATTAAAGTTTTATACCTCTATACACTTATATCCCACCCTTCAAATCGAAACAGCCATTCAAACTCTCTGACGTAAAGCACCATGGATATCACAGAATATACTTTTACGCTCATGGTACCATTTTATTCTGTTTCCAGTCTGTTCCCTCCGGCAGCGTAAAAAGTTTGAAGCCAGTCGGCGGCGGACATGTATATGGGGAAGCCGAGTATACCTTCCACTCATCATCAAACGTTGGTGGACAAACGAAGGAACAAAGCGGGGGACACAAAGTCATCAACAATGACGGAAAAGTATCTGAATACGACTTCAAGCCTACATTCTAAATTATCAATGGTACAGATAGGAAATTTGAGTTACAGACAAAGATACTAATGCCAGTACTTGTAGAAAAAAATGGTTATATTTTAGTAATAAATATAAAACAGAAAGCGTAAACTAAAGAATAAAAATTCATTATGAAATTAAATTCTAATGTTTTCTTAACGGTAAATTTGGCTGTGCATGTGCAATAGGATATTAAAAAATAATAAAGAGTTAGTTTACTTATTAAAATATAGATAGTATGTATTATTTGAACCTATATTTGTACATAATCATGTATTTATTTTTATATATTAATTTATCTTTTAAATCTTGGATAAAAAATCAAATTATAATTAGGCTTTTGAATTATTATTGCTTCACTGTAGTATACATAGTTAATTATTTCCGAATCTGTTATGGTTGTACTTATTACCAAAATGAGACCTTCAAAAAAGAGCATATTCCTTCTTAAAAATTTTGCAATACACCTGTAAATTCTTTGTTATTGCGGGTGCCTATGGGCGGCAATATTCTCTTACCATCAGGTGAGCTGCATGCTCTTTTACCCTCTATGTTATATAAAAAAATGTTAGTAATAATTATTTTATGTCACCTATATTATGTACCTGTATTCATTTAAACTGATTAGGCATGTTACATTATGTTACATGTATGTTTCTATGCAAATAAATTTATCTATGTAAAAAAAAAAAACACTCAAGTTTCCTAACGAAAATATGTTACAAGTTATTTCATTATTTTTAGAGTACGCATTACATCGATACTCACTAGATGACATACTTATGAGAACTGTATAACAAAACTGGAACTATACATACAGTAAAAGAAATAATAAAAAAAAAAATATGTTGAAAATTAAATTTTTAAATTCAATTAGGCGAAATTTCATTTATTGATTGACTAATTTTGATTGTGAAAATATTGTAGTGTTAACATTCATTAATAAAGTTCAAATAATAAATATTTTTTTTATTTACTCTAATATTCCACCTGATGAAAAGTCATAAAAAAATATAAATACATAACAGTAGAAAATACATTGTTCCTGAGTTGTGTGCCTGTAAGTAATGCAAATAAAAAACACAGCCATTATATATCAGAGATACTATCGACTTTTGTACAAAATCCATAATATTTTTATCATAAAAAAGAATAAAGAATACACATAGACGATACATTGTGATTTGTGTACTGTAAGTTTTGGAAATAAATTGTATGTTTACCTATCTTTCTATCCATAAGAACATTCTTATTAAAACAGTAGCTGTAATAATAATTATTTTAGAATATCATAATAAAAAAAATATTTTACTTAAACTGGTTTTTTGAAATAGTATATTTAGTACAGGCGTTTCCATTGAAAGGAAGCGCCTACATAAATTTATAGCAATATTGCTCATAAGTATCATATAATTAATTTTTCTAGTTATTATTTTTATATACGCGTTAAGTTCCTTCGTTTGTACTTTAATTTTTTTTTTATTGCTAATACATGTAAATATATGAAGAAAAATAACAAAGGCTACTGAAATTAAACTTTGAGTGTTAACAGAATGGTAACCCCGTTTGCACTGTCGGAATACGCTGGCAGGTACCAGTTAATGACGGTAGGTGAGGATGAAGTCAGATCAGTTGATTCATTATAATGGATGACTAAGATTAAATTACCATAATTTCCAGTTGGGATTGTGTGAAGATCGACCTGATAAGAATAAGGGCATGGGTACTAATGTGTCCGATTACTAACAATATCCCAAACCTGGTGAGTTAAGTTAGCAAAAAAAGAGGGAACGATAGATACCCACTCCTGTCATGTTAAATCTTGAATTAATTACAAATATTGACAATTCTTATTTTTTAAATAGCTGCTCAACAAGCAGCCAGAAAAACAAGTCTGTTAATTTTTTCAAAGTACTTAGTTGACGTATTTTATTTTATTTCATTATAAAATTAGGTAATATATAATTTCTAAAGTTAGTATCTACTTCATAATAATAAATATGTATTATGTGACCTAAAAATATAATTAATCCTACCAATATTATAAATATTAAAGTTAGTAAAGGTATTTGGACATTTGTATTTAATCATACATTGCCGTGTGGTCCCGGCATAGAATAGGCCACCCCTTCCTTACCCGTGGGTGTCGTAAGAATCGACTAAGGGAGAACGAGGGATGGGCATCAGCGTCCCTCTTAAAATATCTTTAAAGCTTAACTAAGTAGCCAACCCGCCTGCCAAGCGTGACAACTACCGGCAAAACCCCCCAAGGCTTATGTTCAGCAGTGGACAGTTAAAGGCTGATATGATAATAATAATACATTAATGATTGAATAGATTTGAACAAAATTTAATACACGGAGAGATTGTATCCTGAATGAACACGGAATATATAATATATACTGATTGACGTGGGCAAAGTCAAGAAACGACTAATGTTTCTTAATTATAAATACAATAATTCTGAGTTCATCTCAAAAATGATTATAATACATTATACTATACTATTACCATACTCTAAATTGCTCATAATTCTATCACTATTCGTGTATTAGTATCAATTTACTTCTATATTTTTTATACTCATAATAATAATGATGTCAGATAAGTACATAATCCGGACCTGACCATACTATGGACGATACGTGTTGCACGAACACATCAATCAAGAATCCTTATTATTTATCTAAATCTAAAGTTATATGAATAATTAAGAGCGTTCATCATAACGAAGCTTACCTAATTGCAACGTCGGAATTATTTAAATTTATTGTATGAACAATGTTCAATATATTTATTAAATAATAGATTTTGTTTTACAAAACATCTTCAATGGCAAAATGATATTGATTAAAAAACTAAGCTATTGAACCGATTTTGATGAAATTTCTATGAAACCAAATAGAAAGTATATCTTTTGAAATAAAATAAGAACTTTTCAAATCGGTTTATAAATAACGGAGTTATAAGGTATAAAAAACTAAATATTTCTTTTTTTTAATTGGTTGAAAATTGCTCTGTTAGTAAACTTTTTAAATATTAATAAAAGTTCTTATTTTTTATTTATTTAGTTAGTTAATTGGGATTGATTAAAGATTGGCTTCGACCTCAAAAATTTCTTAATACAGTTATTTTACAGTAAAAACAGTCAAAACGTGAGCAGTCACCCGCAGTACGTACACAGTAGTCTACGTGCAGAACATGGTATCTAACTCTACATAACATCACACAACTTTTACGACATACCATCATTTTTATGTGAAACGTTTTGGTGGTATACTTTGATATATGTATTCTTCTTAGAATATGTGTCTCATACATCTTCATTATCCAAATTTTTACATGCTATCATGACAGTCTAAAGAATTCTTGCCTACCAGTCGTTAAACAGATCTGTCTAACAATGCGTCCCGGATGTTCATAAAATCGTCATGTTATTTGGGTCAGGCCAATGGCATTGGGTAACTGTTGTTCCTGTTCCTGTTGGTAATGAGATCTAACAGTCCCATTACTAACAAAATACTCTATCAAGTCGGCCTCCACGTGGTTGGAAACCATCGTGACTAATTCTTGTAAGATTCGTCATGATAGGCTAAATGACTTGCTTTCATCTTCACCTGTTATCTCTCACTGGTGCCCCGTTAGTGTGTACCGATAGCGCAGGCGAAGTAAACATTCCATTTTCAAAAATTAAAAATTAACGGTTGTTCCTTATATTTTAATAACAATAAGAAATCTAATACGTCATACATAGAATGTACAATTGTAATATTACACTACCCAGCATAACAGTATAAAGGTGGACGCTAATTTATTATTTTGTACATTTCATTGTATGTAGCATTTGAATTCAATAGAAAACTTACGTACCTATAACATGTAAATAATATTCATTGTATCAAAAGTAGATAGGTACATTTTTTTTTTATAAAACTTTAGATCCGCGACTCAGTATACAACTTTAAAATTGATGATTGTAAAATTTGGTGAAAAGTATATCTAATTTAATGACGATGGCTAAAATAAAGGTTTTTTTTTTTATAAAATTCCGATAAAAATGGAATCTAATAATTTACTTTTAAGTAAAATTAATTTATTCAAATAGGGATATGCCTTGGTTTCGCAAATTGTACATAAATATCATTCGTAAAAATATCACTCGTTAATGATAAAGAGGGTGGACGTCAGGCAGGTGGCCGGTCGTAAAACTAAAAACCAAATCTTTTTGTAATATGGATAAAATTATATCACGGACCCCAAATTATTGGGAAAAAAAGATGATGAATGATTATTAAAAAAATGAAGATACTAAAAATATATGGAAGCTGGGGACTTTCCGAGGTACATAATTTTAGCACCTATTTATATATATTATTATAAAATGACCAAATCCGAGACCGCCTTATTATTTCTAATGAAATTTTATGAAGCGTATTTTTTGCTCAAGTCGAGGGACAGTTTTTCCCCTGATGAGTGACTTACAGGAGGCAAAACAAAGATTGCCGTGTTAACTTGTAGTTATTGTAAAAAAAAAAAAATATTATTCATATATGAAAAGCATATTCTGAAACAGCATATTGTAAATTCTTAATAATATTATGAATATTCATATTGAGTTTCTTTGAGTTTTTTTCAGTTTCAGTGATTCAGTTTCAGTTGATTCAGTGAGTTTATTTGTTACCTCTTACCACCTTAATGGCTATATAAATCACAAATACATAGTATTATATTTGGTATACCAAATACATATACTATATGAGGTAGACATAAATACAGGCTACTTCTTATCCCGGCCAGTAAACATACCACGATCATGCGAAGTTGCGGCTAAAAGCTAGTAGAAATAGATATATCAAAAAAAACCAACCAGGATCTGACAAAAGCAAAACCAAAATGATATCCTTGAAGGGTCTTTCTACACTGGATTTTAATAATATTTATATAAACATTCAATAGTATTTAGACCTCATCACATATGATGGAACTCTTAATTTTTTCTATAGTGACAGGTACCTATATATGTAGATAAAAAGGGGTTTAACCGCACTTTGTATCTAAATTAAGTAATTAACCTTTTTTATTTTATTTTTTTTATTTTTTGTTATCCATCATACTTCAAAAAAATCTTATGATCAATTTCTGAACACAGTTTATTTACTTCAAAAATTTTCCGTCTAAACGACATGCGTTCACGACATAGATAGAGATTGATTTAAAATTATCATTGGTATCAGTAATGAATATACCTATTAGCTTATTAAATTTCAGTTCTTTTTAAGAGGAATTAACATTTATTATATTACTAGTTAGCAAATGTTCTTATGCCTCCTATCGTTACCTACACAATATATTATTCAACCGACGTAAAAAAGAAGAGGTTAAAAAATCGATAGAATTTTCTGTATGTTTGTTACCTCATAATTGCGTCAGTTCTAAACCGATATTTATACGGATTGGTCCCATAGAAATTTTATTAAAATCAGTTTAGTAGCCGTGGGATCCCATCATAGAATAGGACACCCCATCTTTTCTCGTGGGTGTGGTAAGAGTCGACTAACGGACGAGAAATGGACAGTAGCGTCCCTTTTAAAACATCCCCAAAACCTAACTGCGGTTGCCAACACGCATGCCAAGTGGCAACTACTGATAAAACCCCCCAAGAGGGAGGCTTATGTTCAGCAGTGGACAATTAAAGGTTATAATGATGATGATGATGATGGTTCGGTAGTGTATGTTTTAAATCAAAATAACTGGTTTTGTCATAACTGAAATTGGTTTTTTTGTGGGACACAAACTTTAATTATTCACAATAAATATTAGTCTATCTCTCAAATTGAAGCAAACGATATATATTTAAAATTGAACATTCGTATTTCAATTATTCACAATAAAAACTAATCTATCTCTCAAATTGAGGCAATATGTATCATATTTAAAATTGAACAAATCGAGTCGAATGAACGAATGTCGAGACGTGTCTCTACGACGTTTTATATGTATATATATATATATATATATATATATATATATATAATCGACACGTTTTATATATATATATATATATATATATATATATATATATATATATATATATATATATATATATATATATATATATATATATATATATATATATTAACCTATTAATGATTAAGTTTATGTAAATTATTAATAATTTTGTTTGTGTAAATATTGTTAATCTTTATCATTTTTCATCTTTCAATTTCAATCGAACAATATACATTTACAAAATTTTATTAAAATTTCTTGAATGGTTGATTTCGGAGATTAGTATGAACAAACATCATAACTAGGAATTTTAGATATTAAGAAGTAATTTACATTTACGCTATTGTATAACTATATAATATCGTATATTTTTGTTAAGAATACTTAACGATATTTACACTTCTAATTTTATTTTGATTTTCACGATATTTTTACGTCAATTTACAATTGATTAAAATACATCGCACAGCGTTGATTATTATTTAGAATGCGTATTAAACTATCCGCGATAAACTTCACCTCTATTGATATGACATAACGATGACCTATTGCCTGTAAATATATAATATTAAGATCGCATTTTCTATATAAAGATTATGTCGTCATAATTTATTTTACAGTACTAAGGTCTATATTGCAATTACCGATGACATTGCACCCGGATGTTTGTTGCACCTGTACTGAACGCATCTTTGTATGAAGAGAATCTAAAACTAACAAATACAAAGTGTTCTCAATGTTATTTTAGTCTCTATTATGAGGTAATAAGGAACATAGTTATAGATTTTTAAACGCAAGAACATGATGTAGTCTAATGTGATAAGAAGTGAGAGTACATTTAATAATGTGCGCGATTCGTTAGCCAACACTATATTGAGATCCTTTGGCGGGCATAGACGTGTATAATAATTACAGGTACTAACTAAAACAGGTCCGATCATTTTTTGTGGCTTCAAGTGTAAATAGTGGCTGATAACATGAGAGGTTTTATATTTGTCAGTGCCATTTGTCTGCAATTGACATGGAGTTATGGTGAGTATATATATTTATATGTTGTATTAATACAATAATACACTACGTAATTATATTAATATTATTAAAATAATAATACAGATAATAAGAAATATTTTTTACATTTGTTTTCGTAATTGGAATCTATATTAAGATCATATCGAACTCCTTTACATATCGAAGAATCACAAATCACAAAAAAATATTTATTGTGATATTTGTTTTTTACGTATTTACATATATGTATTCATCTATATATTCTATTAATAAATATGTTTTTTTGCCATAACTAAAATGCAATGTAAAAAAGTGTGACAATAGATTTTTTTTTATTTAGAGGCACAGATAATTGAATTACGTTTCAAAAATTAAATATTTAATGTTTTTTTTTTTCTTTTCTGCCAGTTACTATTTTTATAAAGTTTAATTATTTTAATTTAAATTATTTTATATAATAATAAAGTTTATTATAGATTACATGAAAACCGAGAAAAAAACACGTTTAGCTAATCACGTTAAATTATGACCGTAACCACCAATTAACATTCTAATACTGTTCGACACGGGTCTCCTCCATAAGACAGGATATTATTCTACTGTTACCACATAGGCCAGATGGCTTGTTATAGGGGGTTGCTATTATAAATAATTTTTCTCTTTCTCCAATTTTCTTTAGTCAACTCTTACAACTTATCATATCAGCCTATAACTGCCCTGTGGTCCCGGCATAGAATGGACGTCCCTTCCTTTCATGTGGGTATCGTAAGATGCGACTAAAGGAATTTAATAGTCGGGGGATGGGCAGCAGCTTCCATCTTAAAATATCACCAAAGCATTACTGCGGTTGTCAACTCGCCCGCCAAGTGTAGCAACTGGCAAAACCCCCCTTATGAGGGAGGTCTATGTTTAACAGTAGTCAGTTAATGGTTGTTATAATAATAATAATAACCACTATGATGTCTAGAGGGGGGAGATTGCCCTGATAGAGTATTTTAGTAGTGTAGGCGGGGTTATCACCCATTAAAAAAAAACAATCGCTCCCCCTCGGTACTACAAGTTATCAATTATTCATTATATAGATAAACCTATGCCTTTTATGTCTAACTGTGCATCAAAATATGGGGTTCATGACCATGATACAGACAATAGCACTGGTAGGTAGTATTGTTAAATACACGAACTACTAATGACTGTGATGATTCAGATCATGTTAAAAATTTTTTCCGACTACAAAAAGGAGATTTTCAATTCAACACCAGGTATTATTTATTGCTTTTTTGTTCGCCGCGACAGAGATTTTTGACGAGTCTTTTTTGAAGGTTTTAAAACTATAATTGGTCAATATTAATATGTACAAAGTTGAAGCTATGCTCGTGATGTGGATTGTGCGACTAGAATAAAAACAAGTCTATGTCCTTTCCTATACATGCATGTAGCATGCAAAATTTTATGATTGACCCGTTAGAGCGTTAAAATATAAAAAAATTCACAAACAAACATACTTTCATATCCATAATAATGTTATTGAGAATAATAAGCCAATAACTAACTTGCCACCTTTTTAACCTACTTCAATTTTGCTTATCATTGGTCCCGTTAAGGTCAAAGTCAAGTTTATTGTTCAAGGTAACGAGTTTCGAGTTTTATGTAGAAATGTGTACATACATACATACATACTAGCTGACTCGGCAAACGTTGTTTTACCATATACATTATTTGTAAATGTTGTCAAATTGTATAATATAAAAAACAGGAGTTGATAAACAATATATATATATATATATATATATATATATATATATATATATATATATATATATATATATATATATATATATATATATATATATATATATATATATATATATATATATATATATATATATAGGTTTGACGAATAAAAACTTTTATTTCATATTTTAAATTTTCTCTTTTGACCTCCGACCTCTCTGTCTTTCCTGATTAAACGAGCTTTTATAATAAAAATAAATTTAATTCATTTCAGTCGTCCGGAAATTGTGCGATAGATAAAAAATTAATTACCTCTTAAAGATTAACATCTCAATTCTAATCTATAATCTAATGCGATTAAAATAAACTCGAAAGAGAAGTCAAATTCTCTGGATAACCCGTTACTTAATTACGGAAATCTTATTTTGAAATTACATTTTTACTCATATATAGCACATCATATCAAATCATAAATTTTCCACTGTTGGACAAAGGGTGGGCTTTTTATACGAACTTAATATAAGTTGTTTAAAAAATTTTCACTAAATTCTTTTAGTCAATTCTTACATTTACTTGAAGTTTTTGCGTATGATTTTGATGAATCAAATGTCTATTTGATGTGAGCCTTTATTAATCCTATAGCGCCTTTTGGTCCTCGGCGTCCCCAAATACCACTAGGGCTCTTCCCTAAGGCCGGTACTGCTTATCAAGAAGATAAAAAGCAGTGGCGACATATTGCATATATACTCTGTCACTTCATTATACATACATATACCTAGGTATTAAAAATACATTGTTTAACCCTTCTTTGCATACTGGTGGAAATTTGAATCATAACATTGAATACCCAAAAATTATATAAAAGACCAAGTTCACTTTAAGTTGATCGTGTCTGGATACCTTTTTAATGTCCATTGCAAAAAACAAAACATAGCTGTCAAATTTATTTTTTAACCATTTTTCCTTTAATTTTGAACATAAATTACATCACCTTGATATATTTCACCAATAAAAAAAAAACATGCAAAGAAGGGTTAAACATATATTATGTTTAAACTGTGTATTTTTTATGTATTCCACTATACGCATATCATATATCATCATCATATATATCACGAAAATTATTAATATAGGTAAATAAAAGAATAATATACTAAGTAAATAATTAAGTTGCAAATCATAGCTTTAGATTCTATTGGTTGAAGTACCTATTTCATTTTATATTTTCTGATATATTAATAATTCGTGAGAGCATAGACGTAATCAACAATGTGTATTCAATATCTATCTTCCTGTTCGGTCATTATTATTTTAATTTATTAGTTTTATAAAAAAACATGATAACTTATTCACTAATGCATTGTTGAAAAATTCCATACATTTGTAGTATGTATTCATTTGAGCACAAAATATTAATGAACTTAATAACTTTATTGCTGGTTTCATTAATAAGCAATTATGGGGCTTACCTATCAGTTGCATTTGGTTAAAATTGATAGAGTAATGACGTATATGCATAATTGAACTTAAATTAATTCAGATTCACTGACCATGGAACATTTTTCACTTATATTTGCCCGATTCTTTTAATGAATGAAAGTGGAATTATAACTCCGCCTATGATATCAATGTACACTGACTAGGCACCAGTGTGAGATGATAAGTGAGGAAGAAAGCAAGTCGGTTAACCTATCGTAATGTACAAGAATTAACCACGTTGACATCCAGGGGGACCCGTGTGGAAGTCGTGATGTATATTGCTAGCAATATACACTAAGATTACGACTTTTAGGGCTATTAGACGTCTTTCCCCCCTCCCCCATTTATCTAATTAGGTGATCAGTAAGAAATCGTACAATTATGTACAATTACGAACTTATATATATATTTCGATATATAAACAAATTTTATAAACTCGAATCTTCTATCTATGTATCTTAATATTTTAATCACTGTATCTAAAAAAATATAACAAATCATCTAGTTATTATGCTTATATTTATAAAATATGTAATTCATTATATTATTGATATCTTATATTATTTTTTTATGTAGTTATAAATTTTATACGAAATATTCGTTTACATACATTATGTTAGAATTATTGTTAGAATTAGATGAATTTAGAGTTACTTAGTAGACATGATAATATTTATTACAAATGTAATGCACGTAATCTAATTATAATAATTTATAATAGAAGCACAAGTTCAATGTCCTAATTACACTATACATACAATACATTGCACACTGTCGTTGTTAATGATCAAATACGTATTCTTCAAATTTCTAAAGAAAACAATATGCACTGTCACTCATTCAAACAAGTCGAATTGATAATGTCACAAAAAACCAACTAAATTAGGTGCTTGCAAAAAATGACACTGAAAAAGTATTCTAAAGATCAAAGAGTGCTGACTACTCGTCAAAAGGATTAGCTTTTACTGTTATTTATTGTTTTATTTAGGAAATTCATGCAGTTTTCTTATTGCAGTCGCCGTACGAGCTACGCTTTTCGGGGAGTTTGTGTGGAATTTATTTTATGGAAAACAATATTATACTTATTTATATATTTTCTATATATACAATAAGTCCAAAATTAGTACACAATAGCATTGACGACTTATTTAGAAAATGTTCTAATGTAATAAAATAATAAAAAAATCTCGTAAATTATAATTATGAATTGTACAAATAATAATAAAATGTAATAGTAAATCATTACATTATATATATACACTCAAATAGCATTAACCTTTTCCTTTAGTATTAAAATTAAATTTATTTAGTTCTTACATATTTAGAGTCATAAAGCTATCAATTAATAAAAAAAATGTTGCTGAAAATTTTTAATATATATATATATATATATATATATATATATATATATATATATATATATATAATATATATATATATATATATATATATATTGCTTTTTCTGTAAAATTAATTAAAAATTAGATACGTGTCTTAACTATCACAGCATCGTAAATTTTCCATTTTTCTTTATAATTTAGAAAGACAGAAATCATAATATAAAAAGCAAATATGGTTTTATGAATTATAGTCACACTTGAAGAATACTTTGTTAACTAGTATCAGTAAATCATAAAATAACTTTTTTTTTTATAATTTATATCGTTTTTAAAAACTAATGATTGATACGAAAACACATCGAATTTGAACATTAAATTATACAGAAGCGTCATAAACTAACAATTATTAATGATCATAGAAGTACAACATAAAATGTAAATAAGTATAAAATCTATGCTAATGTATTTTTAATTACATACGCTCTGAACATCTTTCTAAAACGTGTAACTAAAACACATAATAAGCATTAAGAATCAAATCTTCTATGAATATTTATAATACACTATTGCAAATTTACTGATTTATTAGTGATAGTATTATGATTCATAACCATAACACATAACCATAAAAATAAAAACCCATAAAAATCATAATAATGATAATAATATATGGTGCTATGAATATTTTTAAGTGACAGTTCCTTTCCATTAGGTGAAACATAAGCGTGTTAGTTATTTCTAATTATACTAGTTTCCTAATAAAAACCTGTGTCTAGAATTTTTTTATGGTTCACGTAACATAAATAGAGATTTATTTCGAGGTTGTTAGACATCATATAAATCAATCTAGTTATATGTGAGATTCTATTAAAGTTTTAGTATATTTATTATTGTATTCTTAATATATATATTTTTTAAAGAGTTCTTTTTAAAAACTTGACAGGTTTGGGTCATATGACTAAAACTGGCCAGTTTTATTTATGTTTTTGATACCAATTTACAGCGCTCGTAGTTAATCCCCAAAATCATTTGTAAGTATGAAAATTTATTTTATTATGTTACACTTGCTGTAAGGAGTTTCTAGGTCTTTATATACGGCGACAGATTTCATACATACATCTTTTTCTTTATCTACCTTCAAAACTCATCCAACATGTATCGATTTGGGTGCTCCTGACGTAGATATCTAGGCTATTTTTGAGATAGTGAGATACATCAGAAGAGGTCTAATTATCACTTCATGATCAATCTCGACCTCCTCCGGTACTGCCATCTGTCCACTTTCCCATTGTACTCGTATTGCCTCGTCACTCGATTGTTCGAAATTTATAACTGTGTATTGTAACTGAGATTAAGGAACATTGTATACTCTGTTATGTCCATAGTACTGTTCACGTCTACAGGTGACGGTTACTACTTTCCATCAGGTGGGCCGTCAGCTTGTTTGCCATTCAATTTGCATAAAAAATTAACCTTTAAACGGAAATACAGCCGTAAAAGCATAGCTGTTTGATGATTTTTTTTATGGGTGAAGATGGTATGGTAACCCCGCCTGCGCTAACGGGATTCGCTGGCGAAGCACCAGTGAAAGATGATAGATGAGAATGAAAACTGGCCTGCAGTTAGCTCATTATGATGAATTCATCAGGAATTAACTATGACAGTTTCCAGGGAGAACCGCAAGGAGGTCGACCTGGTTGGGCATATTGCTAGCAATGGGATTCTTAGTCTCCATTACTTACAATCCCTTTCCCCCCAGCTGCTTGATGTTAGAAACATGAATAGGATAGAGGTACTCAATTAGGGAACTTTTATATTTGTATAAAAGACAATATTAATATAAGTACTAATAAAAACTTCAACATCAAATCAAACTAAGAATATGTATGACCATATACATAAATTATTAATTGACAAACTGGAACAAATTTACTAAATTGCCTTCGAAGGTAAAAATCACTCTACTAAGTTACGCAATAAGATTTATTATCAATTGAACTTTATGAGTCATGACATTGAAGTGTATTATTAAAAAGTACACTCAGTATCGAATATTTGTTAGTTTTTTTAATGGATTGCAATGGGATAGTAACCCCACCTTTACCCCTTTTCGGTCTACACTATCAGTATACGCCGGCGGGGCACCAGTAAAAGATGAAAGATAAGAATGAAAAAGCAGGTCAGTTAGCCTAACGTGATGAATATACCTGAAATTCAGCACGATGATTTTTAGTAAGGACTACATGGGGTCGACCTGTTTTTCAGTCGATCCATTACCAACAATCCCTCCCCCCTAATATTTGTTAGATAAGTACATTAACTTGGAAAAGTAATTTTTTTTTAAATGAAACAGAAAGTGTTACTAAGTACCTATCATGACCCGATTACCGAAGTAAATAGAGTGTAATTATTTTACAAATATATGTTCGCGAACATCTTTATTTTAATATTTAAACTAATTGCTAGGTCATTTTAATCGATTTTAATAAACGTGATGACATTTAAATGAATCTTGTACTCTCCATTATTTAGCTTTATTACGACATAGAACTTTTTATCTAATTCAAAAAAGGAATACATCCTTTTTTGGTTCTCGTCAATTCTTTTAATAAGCACTATAACATATACACTTCAACACTTATGTAAATAAAAAAAAAAGTGAACTACTTTGTTCTCATAAAACAATGTAAGAGTTGCTTGAAAAAAGAGTACCTATTACTTATTTGTTAATTAAGTAATCAACAACTATCGATACATAAAGCCGTGAACTATAAGTATAAGAATAAAATAAGACACGCTTCGGGATTTTATTAAAAATTATCAGATATCAATAGTCATGCTCAATATTTATTCTAAGGCGGACCGTTTAAAATTGTAAATCGATTTATTATGGAATTGCAAGTTAGTTATAGCTTCTTGTGTCTATGCGGATATTAACGATTCATCAAGTGGCTTTACTCGCGACAAAATATGTATGTTTTACTGTATATATATATATATATATATATATATATATATATATATATATATATATATATATATATATATATATATATATATATATATATATATAACTTAATAAAAATATCCATAGACAAACGAAATAATTGATCTTTTGTTTGTTTATTACAATTATTTTGTTTAATTCCGCCACCATTGTGTGCGACTGCCAACACTCGAAGATTGACTACTATTATTATATCCTGAAGTTCTTCGACCAAAATAACACTTAGTTTAGTAAAATTATTGATCCTATGAGAGGCTGCTGACGTCCATAATAGTAGTAGAAATAAAATATTAATTAATTGATTCATTGTTTGGAATTTTTATTAATTGCATTTAGATAGTGTTTGTGTAGTTATTTCAAGCAAGCTTGATTACATTTTTATTTATTTATGTTGACATGAATTTTTGTATCGATTATAAAAATAATTATTATAATTGATTTAGAATTGGCAACATAATCGCGTAACACACATATACATATATACATGGATTAAGAATTTGCTTCTTTTGTTTAAAAAGTGTTAACTGTTTTTACTATGTTCATAAAAGTTTAACGGTCACCGCCATCTAACAAATAACACTAATCAAACAAACTTAATCTTGATTCAAATCTAGTTTTATAAAATGTAGAGTAGATACATCTAGATAGAGCATTTCAAAACAAACGCTTTGTAAACAGCCCCTTTTTTTCTGTATGCGTAAATAGTGATAGGTCTATAACGTTTATAGTCTATACTATAGTTTGTACTCAGTAAGTGGGAGAAATGTGTATTATAAAGTTAAGTTTAAAAATAAAAACAAATTTATGCATTTGTTTATTTTGCATACATAAGTATAGGTTCATACTTGTGCAAAACAAGGAGGTAGACATAATAACGTGATACTCTGTAAGCATTAATATGAATCATGATTCATAAATTACGTTTACACTTTGATCGGTATCTGAGAACAGACTTGAAATGATTATGACTTCGTTGTCATAATCATTAAAAGTAATCATCTCTTTGATTAATACAGTATGTTTATTAATTTATTTATGTACTTATATATACATTAAGTATTTTACATTGATAAAATCAGCTAATCGGTGAAATTTAAATAGACTTCTTTGTGACACTGGAAAAAGGTACGTTTAATTTAATTCAAACACAGATAAAACTATAATTTAAACAAATAAGCGTCGGTCAAACTTCTGTCACCTGAACGTCTTTTGTGACGTTGTTTGGCGCTGACGCTCCATCTTGACGATTATGATCTAGTATAGAACACTATTGTTAAAAATACAATACCTATTCATGTTATGAACGTGACTTCATGCCATATCATAATATCTAGCTTAGGTACCGTTACATTGAAGTTTTTATTATCTGTCATTAATAATAGATTCCTAACTTGTTAGTATTGATATTGTGATTGAGTAAATTGGCAGATAATTGTTGTCAACCTACGCAAATTGATTGGCAATTTTAGGGTTCTGTAGCTATGCATAACAAGAACTCGTATATATTTATATATGACTGCCCGTATTTATAATAACTTTTGCAGATATGAAACTTTCCTACAATATTATAAAATAGAGACCCATGAATGGATGAATCTTATTGTTGTATCAGCCATTAACTATCTATTTCTGAACAGAGCCTTCCCCATAAAGGGGAGAGGGGGAGGGGATTGCCAGTAGTTGCCACGCTTGGCAGATGGGTTGGCAACCGCAGTTTTGCTTTTGGTAATGTTTTAAGAGAAACACTGCTGCCCATCCTTCCACCATAAGCTCCCTTAGTCGCCTCGTATCTTATTAATGTAATAAAATTCTAACTGAACATTGTTTGAATATGGCAGATATTTAAGAAAAAATATGTGAGACGTAATAAAACTTTATAAAACCAATTGATGCCAAAACAATTATTTTTATTAATTTCGTCTGTCTGTCTGATTGTTCCGGCATCAAGCTATAAAACTAGTGTACCCAATCAGATATGGTATTCACAGTTATATTCCTAAAGCTCTGACATAAAACCTGGTGTGTTTTATTTTAAGAATAAGCAACAAAACAAAAAGTTTGACTGCGGTTGCTAATCCGCCTGTGAAGAGTAGCAGCTACTGGCAAAACTCCCCAAAGAGGAGGCTTACGTTCAGAAGTAAACAGTTAAAGGCTGATATGATGATGATGATGATGATGACTCATACGTAATAATAACTATTATAAGTATTAAATGTCTTTTTCACTTGAATGTGGAGTGATTTTATTGAATGAATAATTAATTGACGGTCGTGATCTTAGGATGTTTTGCACCTATAAATAGGTAATATTATTTACGTTTTTTTTTTATTTATTTATTGCAAAAAACAGTTTTGATACAAAGTAGGAAAATTTAACACATCCCTATAAACATGTTTTTTATTTATTTATTTATGTTTACCAACAATTATTTCCACAAGATAGTGTAAGCGTTTATATAATTATGAAACATAGAATTAAGTGTAAAAAATGTTATAGACAAACCCAGCATATTTTAAACTAACAATTAATACCTACAGAGAAAAAAAAGTTTACGTAACAAACATGTTATTTCATTAAACTTTTTAACATAGTACATATGGAGAAAATATTATTCAAAATAGCAATATTACAATGTGTACAATTAATATAAAAAAAAATGGATATAAAAATATTTTAAATCACTAATAATAAACTGTAAAATCGTCAAAAAAGTGTTAAATCCATCAATAGATAATAATGCAAATTGTCTTTGAAATCTACTAACCGGTTTGATTTTTATATTTTATAGTCTATGGCGCCAATAATATTATTAACAGGATTTTTGTAAATTATTCAAAAGCCATTATATTGATGTGCAAAATTGTAAAATATCTTAATAGAATTCGATTATTTTTTGTGTTGTTCTGAATTGAGCCGTTTTATTTCTGTTGTAGAATTTGGAATATAAATAAATAAGAATATTACCTATTGATTATATAAGACAAATACCCTATATATATATACTTACCTATATTTAGTAATTGTATCGCATGATTGTTAACCGTTTACAAGATATATTATTATATTTTTTAATATTTTAAAAATCAATTTACATTGTTTACTATTTAGTTTTATTTAATTAAATTAGTATTTAGTTTACAAAATATAATACTTAAATAAATAATGAATTCTCCTAACAATAGCGAATCTTTGTAGATATTAAAGTTTTAGTGCGAATCAATTTATCCTCTTTTAATTAGGTGCTAATTACAATGTGACGAATAGATGTTATTTGGACTTTACAAAAAAACCTATCTGACTAATAATAAATAAGATATATACCTGTTAACACAAACACAACCAACCAGAGAGAGACTTTGTACAAAATTCGTTTCCTTAGGCATCTCTGTCCCAAAAAAATACAAAAGGCATTTAAAAATATATGTGGCTAGTAAAGCTGCCAGTACGTCGGTGACAATACTAATATCGACTTATGCAATTATAAATTTTCAATATTTAGTAGATAGGCACTTCATTTGGTATGACAAATAACAATGATTATAATGCTTATTTTCAAATAACTTCAAAAAAGAAGGAGGTACTCAATTCGGTTGTATCTTTTTATGTTTCTTATCTCACAACTATGTTAGTTATGACGATGGACAAATTTATAGGCGAAGGTTACCACTTTTTAGCAAAAGGTCTTGTTTGCCATTCTAAATGTCATAAAAAAAAAGTTATAAACCGATTTGGAAAATTATTTTCCTATTTGAAAGAACATACAGATTGGTCCCATATGAATGTTATCAAAATTAGTTCGGTAGTTTAGTTTTAAAATCTTAATAGTTTAGTTTGAAAATTTGAATTATTATTTAGTCTATTTATAAAAGGTCTTTTGGAGTGTAACTACGTCAAGTCACATCGTGAATGTATGAATATAGTGCAACTAATCAATTAGTTATGATTTTAAAATATTTTAATGTTCCGAAACCAAATGTACCTAACAGGTCGTCCTTCAAACCAAATATACATACATACTTATATTTTGTTTTATTACCTATTGAAGTACATTTAAGTACATATAATGCAAATTTATTGCATTTAATTTCAATTCTTATCGTTATTTTATTGTTTACCTTAAAAAAAGTAAGTAAATTAGTACTTTTAACGTTTAAATATTTAACATTAGTGTCACTTATTGATAATGTAGCTTTATTATTGATAATATTCTTTTAAACCGGTTAAGTATTTTATGCGTTTATCCATTACAAACGAAAAGAAGACAAATCTATTATATATAATAGTATTCTATTTATCACCGAAGTTAATACCTAAACAATATAACTAAATATAAAAAATTAAAAAAAAATAGTAAATAAATTGGGACTAATGCATTACTTACTGATAGGTAAAAGATACATTCGATCTGTTGGCGTTGGGATTGTGTTAGCTTCTTCATGTACTTTTTTTTTTTTGATGGGTGAAAATGGTATGGTAACCCCGCCTGCGCTAACGGAATACGCTGGCGGAGCACCAGTGAAGGGTGATAGATGAGAATGAAAACAGGCCAGTTAGCCCATCATGATGAATTCATGAGAAATTAACCATGATAGTTTCCAGGGGGAACCGCGAGGAGATTGACCTGGTTAGATATATTGCTAGCAATGGGATTCTCAGTTTCCATTACTAACAATTCCTTTCTCCCCTCTTCATGTATTAAAAGGTTCGCAAAAAAATGTTCGCAATCGTGATCAAATTAATATTTATATGAAATCAATACGGAAGTAAAAAAATATAGAATTAGTGAAAATTATATGAAAAATAATGTATTACAAAAAATATACATATAAATAAAAGTTACAGGCAAAAAATACAGGAAATTTAAAAATGACATGGTTTTCACCATGTCATTTTTAAATTTCTTAAAAAACAAACCATTGATTTAAAAATACTCTTGTTGTAATGTTGATCTTTGATAATGTAATAATTTTCATTTGAAAACATGAAGTGCCTAAATAATACAACATAGTACAGTTGTATTCCGTACATCCTTTGCCTGACCGTATGAGAAAGTAAAACATACATACCTACTTGTACAACAATTAGTCCATTACCTTAAGGTTGTCTTGAAAAGATTTCTCTCAGCAATAAGTCCGCCTTACTGTACCTATACAATTGTATCGTTGTGTTTGTAAATTACCTTGCTTATGTCCTATATTGTATAATGTAAATAAACCACACTTATTCATACTCATTCATTTATTTTTCTGTAATCACCGTAATCTAAAACAGTAAGTTCTTCTTCACCCTGTCTGTGCATACCGATAGCGTAAAATTGCATTTTTACCTAAAAATAAAACTATTTAGCGTCATCTATGTAATATAATCATTTCAGCTGTTAAACGTCCACTGCTGAACATAAGCGTTCTCCATAAGAAGAGTTTTGCTAGTAATTGCTCCGTTTGGCAGACGGGTTGGCAACCACAGTTAGGCTTTTAGATATGTTTTAAGAGGGATGCTGCTAACTATCCCTGTACCATTAAATGATATTATTACATGAACCGTTAACTGTCCACTATTAAACATAGGACTCCCCCAATTGGGGGGTTTTACAAGTGGTTGCCAAAATTGACAGACAGGTTAGCAACCGCAGTTGATCATTGGTCATGTTTTAGGAGAGATGCTGCTGCTCATCCCTTTTAAACATCACCAAAGTGACCATTGAGTTATATACATAATGTAATGTAATACTTATTCAAATTTCCGTCTTTCAATTGAAACATCAACAATCTTATTAGTTCATAATCTTGTAGCTGAATAAATAATTGTGTATCTACATTCTAAATATATTTTCATTGCATTAAGCTTACGGTCATTTACACGATTGCGTTTATTGACCTTATATTAGGGTTAACAGATGTTAAGATTAAAAAAAAGATATTCTTTATTTTACTTAAAAATACAATAACAATCATTATTATTATTAACAATTATTGTGAACAAAGGTGAACTTAACTGTAAACTAAAAGAGATCTCTTTTAATGAAACTAATACAATAATTAAAAATATATTATTGAGATTATCTCATATATTTTACAATAAATAGCTAATTTTTCACTAAATAAAATCAAAATAGTACTTTCTTTAAAATAAATAAAATTTGGAAAAATGTTTTGGAGTAAAAAATCTGTGAAGCTGAATATTTTTTCTAAATAAAAATCATTAAGAACAACTAGTTGCCATTTAGGACCAAAAAAAAGACATTATACCAAATGCTCGCCAGTTTAGGTACATAATTATATTCATGATTTCAAATTATAGGCACCTCTTATTTCTTTACTTGTATTGGGGGAGACTGTCAAGTAGGTACCTAGTGAATAATTTGGTCATACTTTGCAATATTATCTAATTATTTACCTTCTTGTATTCTGTAATTGACCATTTGGGATTATAATCAACTTATAATTGTACTTAATATTCTATACATGTAACGAGAAAACCCGTTCTAAAATTAGTATGTGTTCGTACCAAAAATGTTTAAAATTTTTGACTTGATTTTACCAACAGTTTTAAAAGTGATAACCCTAACGTGTATTAGCTTTTCTTTGTCATATTACTACATTATTACGGCTTCCAAGCTTCCCATTACAAATGACGTTTTTTGCGTTCATTACATTCGCTTTAAATTATATCGTCTCAAGATTTTATCTGCTAAACATGCAGCATCCGGTGTATATTCCAGTCTAATTTATATTGTGGATAAAACAAAGGTGCCGTTATCGCTTAATACTAGACCAAAACAAGGCTTAAATAATCCAAATGTTTCCACCTACTTTAGCAATAAACTGTCAATAAGATTAAATTTATTACGAGTAAACAGATATCTCTGCATTTAATCGTAGCTAAGATAAATCTTTACATAGTATATTATTATTAGTTTTAAGTTGTTTTTATAATAATATTAAATTTCAGAAAAAAAATATTTTATTTTCTTTATTTTATTTTATTTTAATACTTTATTGTACACATTAGTTATAAAAATATGACAGAGGTAAACAAAAGTACAAAGGCAAGCTTAACTCTGATAGAGTTTTCTTCCAGCAAACCCATAGCAGCAGATACAGCAGTGTAGAATTTTTAAACAGCCAAAAATAAATTAATTACATTATATTTTATCGTACATATCTTACTTACATTATTATTAATTCGAAATAATTCTTTACTTAATTTTGGTCGTTGCAAAGAGTCATATCAAATTTTATAAATAAACAATTGAGATAAAAGAGATTTATTAAAACTTTTTTTTTGTGGAATTTTAAGATTATTTGATAAAATGCAAAACAAATATGTCCGCATAATTTGTGGGTGTGCCAATTAAGTTCAACTCACGAGTAAGATTTATAATGGTTTGTTGTTAGATTACTAAAACGGTAAACGTGTGGCGTATTCTTATATCTGATTGGTGGTATCTTAATTTGTGAAATTAAATAACTTAAGAGTTTTTTTTTTATTTTTATTTGGTACGGAATCCAAAAACAATCCGTTATACCCTATTTGCACGTGTTTGTAACTATGTTGCCTGTTTTTTTTTTTATATAAAGTATTGTATTAAGAACAATAAATCAGTTACGACTCAACTTACTCATAGTAATATCTAAAAATAAACAGACGTACATTTTCCATTCAAAATCATCCAATCCTGCCTTTTATATCTCCGATGTTTCTAGGTGCAGAACTTTAGTCCAAATTTATTGCGCAATATCTTGTTTGGTTCGATACTTTATTAGTCACAGCTGTGAGTAAGAGGCCTGTAAATATTTTCAGTGTACTAAGTGGTGCTTTGCTGATCACACGGCCAGGTTAGACGCATAATTTATATATCATTATATTAATATTGAATAAATTAACAATTAAATATTAATATTTTTTACAATTAGCATAACTATAAATTTATAAAAACAATTCAAATTAAGTATAAGCTCTTACTTTCTCTATTTAATATAAATCTAAAATATTGGCAAAGGAAAGGAACTAAACGTTTAAAGTTTTAGATTATTTATATGTATATATTTATATTGAACGCAAACATGTGTAGAATAATAGAAAACCCATAGCAAATTAAATTGTGTGTATATAACACCAGGACGGCGATAGTTACGGCACCTATCGAGCAAATGTGCGTAGAAAATTTGAGTGATGTTAATTGGAATTGAATGTGTTAAGTCATATGTATAAATATACTACTTATTGTATTTTAAATTTGTTAAAATCTTCAAATAGTAATAAAGTATAAAATAAATAGTAACAATAGTAATAAATTAGATAACAAAGTCGCTATCGATGTCTGTCTGTTTCTCCGCTTATTTCTTTTAAACAACACCACAGATTTGGATTCAGATTTCAAAGTCATCTAGATATTTTTTACGGAAACATTGTATGTACATCTTAATTTTTTGTATAAGCAAGTAAATTCAATGTCGACGTATGTCAATGGTATATTACATAATTGTTATAAGGATATACTTAGTTTTTATAGTGGGTATACGTGAAGTACTATTATGTACTTAACGTGGATAAAGGATATTATTTGAATACTACACAAAAATGCATTTAAATTAACTTATTTAGATATTCTAATACGAAACTAATACCGGGGTATGTTGTCTTCTCATTTTATTATAGTGAAACATAATATCATTTTAGAAATTGGTAAATTTACTAAATATATATCTTAACACAAATTATGTGTTTATATTTGTGCACAGAATAGAGAAAACGGCTATGTTGAGAATAGTTTAAAGTGTAATAAAAAGAAACATTCCTTTATTTTTAGGATTAAAGTTCAGTTAATTAGCAGCCATAGATTATAAAAACATTACCGGTAATTAAACTAATTAAATGTTGAAATTATACACAAATACTTATAATGTTCTATATTTTTAACAGAATTCGACCTTTTAAGATTTATATAAAAGGTATTTTTAAAATTAAGTTAGGATTAAACCAAGAATATTTGTTTGTGAAAAAATTCAATTGTTGTTTGTACAATAGTCATCCATATTAAGGAATCCACTAAAAACACAATAAAATTAACGCTTTTTATTCTTATTACCAATCGATAATATCAATATTCAGAATAATATCCCTCTATTAAACATTATGTCGCATACATCTAAATAAAACTATAAAATGTAAAATATTTTTTACATGAATCCTAAACTGTATATCCAAATTATTTTACAAAAGTCAACTATTATTAAAAATTCTTTTTTTAAGTTACAACATGTGTTTAAGTAAAAACAAAAAAAAAATTCGGTCTTTGTTCCGTAGAATCGAAAATCTTAGTAATTAAAATCCCGTGTCACGGTATTCGTTCACGTTAATCTCTGAAATTAATTAGGCTTTCCCGATATTAATTAAGTTTTGTTAATGTGTATTGTTTGTTCCAACTTGATAGATAGATTAGTATTTATACTGATAAATATGAAGTTGTAGGTGGCAGTAGGAAGCAAAATATTTGCTGAGTCAGCTAATATTTGTTTAAAACAAAACTGGTGTTCTTAAAGAGAATGTTTGAGAAAGTTCATTCTCAACGGTTATTATCAGTTGATCATTTTATTTACATATTTAGATTTTCAACTCGGATAATCTTATTTATTTTGACAAAAAATTGGTTTGTCTCACGAAATTTTATTATCTTCAATAAGTAAGTAATTATTTACTTTCTCTCTATGACCCATTTGTATATTAATTTAGTATATATGTAAATATACATTTCTCTATTTTGTACCTATATGATACTATATGGTATAGATTGTGTTTGTCAACAATCCTTACTAATATTATAAATGTAAACGTGAGTTTGTTTGTCACCCTATAGCGCCTTAACAACATAACCAATTACTATAAAATTTGGTACACACTTATATGGGATGGTGAAGGATATAGTATATTTTTATCCCGGCCAGTAAACATACGCTGATCACGCGGACAAAGCCACGGGCTAAATCCAGTATAACATAAATTTAAACGCTATCGAGCTATGCTTGTTAAAGAAATTAAATATTTATGATAAAACTTATAAGACAAAGGTTGAGATTTTTAAATTTATTATGATTGCAATTTAAAAATTTCGAAACTGGTTTTGGTGTTATTTATTACTATTTTTGATTAGAAGTATATTATGTAGTTAATACACTAGTAAAAATACCCGTAATTCCATGAGTCACGAATTAATAAATAAGATTATAAGATGTAGTATAACGTGTTCACATATTCCTTTTAATATAAGATTAAAACTGCCAATCAGGCGCTTGCGCATTTTATAGTCATGGCTATATAGATGTTCAGAAAAATATAAATTTGTTTTTTTTAATCGATCATACTGTTATCTCCATGGTACTGCTCATGTTTATAGGCGACAGTTACACTTTCCATCAGGTGAGCCGTCAGCTGGTTTACCATTCTAAGTTGTATAAAAAAAGTCTTCTTTATTAATGAAATAATTTTAAGACAAGTTCCTTTTGGCAATCGAGGTTGAATACAATGTGTTTTCATTTAGGGGGTTTTGGCAGTAGTTGCCACGTTTGGCTAGCAGATAGCAATTTTAGGTGAAGCTTTAAGAGGAACGCTACTGGCCATCCCTCAACCTTTAAGTTGCCTTAGTCGCTTCTTACGATACCATCGGAAAAGAAGTTACTTAGAAGACACTTATTTTGTCACGTATTCTAAAAATGTAAATTCAACCACCTGTAAAAGTCTTTCCAATCAAATTCAACATGGAGACATTTTAGAAAGAGTTTATACGTATACCTTTATAAAAGTCCGGCGACGTAGCTACGGCTCATCTAGTATTCTAATGACTGTAAGTCGTGATGATCAATTATTTTTGCTTCCCTCAAAAACAATTGACGATTGATTTAGAAAAAAAGTATTACGTATAACGAAAGGAGATTCTTATGAATCTACTAATGCTCTCGATGCACAGTTTTTTTTTTCTAATATGTTAATATACGTAACCAACTATTGTGTACGGATTCGGGATTTTCCGTCAACAATTACACTCAAGTGCTAATGTTTTTATTGACCGCGATCTAATGGATGAACATTAAATGTATCACGGATTCATATACAATCTCAATTATCTGACGATATTTTTTCATACTGAATCAAGTTTGGTGATTCATGGCTTTTGTTCAATCAACAATGAGGTCCGTTCAGTTGACTATTGTTGTCGTATTGACGTATTTTATTAATTGGCTTGTTATTTTTCATAAATTTATTATAGAAGGAAAATTTATACAAAGTCGTGTGCACAGGCACCACTGCCTCACTTGTGTTTCTATCGGCATGCTGTTATACTTCGGTTTGAAGAGTGAGATATGTCATTTTCACCTTTCAAACAATAAAAAATTATACTCATCAGATCCATTTTATACATTTGTATAAAACATTCATTAAGATAAATTTTCAAACAAGTCTTAGAATCATATTATGAATCACCAAACCCAAAATTTGAAACTTGTTATGCCCTAACAAGTATAAACGATTTTTAAGTATTGACTTTTCTTCTTCAGGTGCCCCAGAAGGAGTAGGAGCATATGCCTATCAAGACTCAGCAGGCAATAGGTATGGTGGTACTTATGGATTAAACGACGGCCAGTTTTTCGGTCAAAAAGGACAACACTTCCCGATACCGTTCGCCCAAAATAATTTTCAGAACAATTTTCTGGACTTAGACGATTTCTTCCCTGAGTACTTTAGGAACTTCGAGAACCTCTTGCAAGAGTAAGATCTACTAAAAGAGTACCTAAAGCTTCGTGCTTCTGGTGGAGGTATATCTTGGAGGGTAAAAGGTCTTATGTTATTAACAACATTACCTATATGCAATGATGACACCCTTATGTAATGTCGCCCCTTTTAAACTTCCGTAATCACTTACAAGATGCTGAGCGGATTAACAATTTAATTAAACTGTTATTTTTATGAAAATCACATGCACCCCAATTTTATTATTTTTTTTTTATTTATGTTTACGAAAGGCTAGACACATTGTAAAATGATTTATCTATAAATATAAAAGAGGTAGAATTGAAAGTAAACGATCCAATGCAGTTTTATAATATCGCGCCTTGATGGTAATCTATTACAGTCGAGGTCTATAAGTAATAATAAGTATAAATAAGGCTAGAACACTACATATAAACAAAACTAAAATTAAACTGAAAGAAAAATAGTAATATTGTTTATATTGTTTCATAGAATGATTGGTAGAAGATTTTTCTCGGACTCCGAGCCATTACCGCCCCTACCTCCACTGCCATTTATGCCACCGTTGCTACCTCTACAACCGTTTAGGTTTCTACCACCGCTGCCACCATTATTGCCACTACAACGATCTAACTTTTTGCCGTTCCCCCCTTTAAAACCATGGAATAATTTAGATTTATTCAGGTAAAATTCTAAAGACCGTAACCGTGTGTGAATGAGTTGTGTTAATACTAACCAAACAACTTCCTCTACTTCTCTACTATTAGTGCTTCGTATTTCTCTCTCTCTCTCTCTCTGTCTTTCTTACTTCCTCTTTAAACTTAGCTTTCATAAATGCTAAAAATATCAGTGTTGTATTCGTGTTTTTATCATTTTGTATATTTACAGGGCATTCCATTCAAATTTAGAAAACCAAAGAATAGCATTGAATGCAGCCAGTAAAGCTTTTGACTTAACGTCAAATCAAGCTGGTTACATTCCGAGTTTCCCGCACAGGTCTCCATTCAACAATTTCCCAGGATTTGGTGTGATTCCAAGCTTCCCGACATTTGGAATGTCAAATTTTCCGAACAGCGCCTTTGCGGGAGGAGCAGCAGGACCAGGATTTACTCACCAAATCGCTTCGATTAATCCATCCAACCCTGTGAGTTTTTCTTATTCTTATTTATAATAATTTCTATAACAGATGTAATAATAGACTGTGTTCGCATTATAATGATATTTAACCTATATAAAAATGCCTATATGATTGCAAATTACGAGTATAAAGTGAACCTTCAAAATAATTCTTGAAGTTCATGCGTTCGAGTATCCATAAACTATTGAAATGAATACTATATCTGTTTAAAAAATAATATTACTTATTTAGAATCATCAATAATTATCATTTAAGTGTAAACAACCTTTTTGAACTAATTGAATTGTAACATTTTCTGAATTAAATCCTAGAAATACATTATGTTTCTTTACACGATTTACATAGTAGTGTACAAAGAAAAAAAAACTACAAATTATACATATATGCAAATCAATTGGAATTTGTTCGGGTTTTTCAATTGCGAGTAGCAATATATTATATTTACATAGCTGGGTTTTTATGTGGAAATAAAAGAACGTGACTAAACTCAGGGCGTGTACGCATAATTGCAATGGGCCTTGTATACATACGTGTTTTACTCGTATTTTTGTCGATGCACGCATCACCTTACTTGATAACATTCTTTACATATAAATTGAATAATAATGTCTTACCATTATCTACAAGAAATTTAATAATGATATAAGTATGAAGGAAAGATTTCCATATTCATTTTTACATATTTAAAGAATATAGAGAAACTAGAATACTGTACATAGTAAAATGTGTATCCGAGATAAGTATATCTAACGAAAACTCAACATAGCACAACCTCTGATCATAAATAGAAATATTCATACATACAGTATTTTATAAAAATAAATAACATATGGTCATGAGGACATAACCTAAGTATCGATATAGTTGTTGAAATAAAAAAAAGTTCTGTCAAGAAAGACTTCTTGGTAAACTATCACTGTAATAAGATCAGACTTTCCTTATATAAACTTGTATAAATGAGTAAGGACACTGAAAAAAATTATATATTTATTGTATACCAAGGATCTATACCAGTTGTGCTTTCACATGGGATCATGCTAATTTCGACCAGGGAACTGGTTTGTCTTAAGACTACTGGCCCCTACCGGCTATCTACTAATAAAAATGGGTAATATTTATGTTTAGTATAGAATCCTCCTTGAATGTTTAGAATTTATGGGCTATATTTTTTATTGCATCCTCTGTTGACTTTGATTCGGTTTCGAGAGTGAATTATGGCAATAAGAGCATAATATTTCAATCCTTAAAAATGGCAACATTTAAGATGTACCAAAGGCGTTTAGTATATTTCATGACCATGAAATATACTAAACGCATTATTATTAACAAACAGTCATTACTTTTTATTGTGTAGGTCATTAGTTTGTTTCCTTTCTAAATTAATGCATAAAAGAATATTTTTATATATAGTCTAATCAAATCTTTATTCTAGGACATGCCAAACGTAGATGTTATGAACCGCTTCGCTGATGTTTCACAAACGCCTGGAGGCAATTACGTCGCCATGAGCTCCCGAGCTTATTCCGTATCATCCAACGTCAATGGCAAAGAATACAAGGACAGGGGAGCAGAAACCACCGTCAACAACAACGGCAAAATCACCACATACAGAGTTAAGAGTTAAACAGTTGCAGTGTCAAGTGCATAAGCTCCTAAAATATCTAAGCAACCGTTTCGTGATACAGATCTCAAAATTTATAACGGAGTTAACATGTTGTCACTGAATTAATTGTAAGTTGTAATTAATTTTAAGTGTTTAACATATATTATCAAACATGTTTCTAGTATTATTTCGCTGTTAGCGATTTTGTAAAATTTTGAACTAAATAAAGTTCGTACCGTCAATCGTGTTTTCATCTGTATTATTTTGGTGCATACATACTCATATATCTTCCAGTTTTTTTTTTTTTTTATAGCACTGAGGAGGCAAACAAATATACGGCCTAACTGATGGTAAGCAGTTACCATGACCTATGAATACCAATACCAGGGGCATGTGTACTCTGTGCGCGTGCCTACTCTGAAGAAATCTCTTTACCCCTTTTTTTAAAGAACCCCGTGCTGTATTCTCTTAGAAAAACCTCCACAAGCTCATCCCATAACCTGAATATTCGTGGGAGGATAGATTTCTGAAATCGCGCTGTACGCGACAATTTAGGCTGTCAAGTTTTGGCGTGAACTGCTTGTCGACGTTGTTCGACGATAGAAAGTGGTAGTTTAAAGATTCATGTCTATTTTTAATGAAATAGAAATAGACAAATTTGTTCATGAAAAATTATCAAATTTACAAATATAATGAAACTCAAATAATATTATTAATAAATAATAACAAAAACAATACAATATTATAAATATGAAAGTGTGTTTGTTTGTTATTTTATGAAACCGATTCAACCAATCCTTATGAAATTTTGTGTATGCGTACTACATGCAATGAAGAACTAGTTTTTATTCCAGAATTATATATTGCTTATTTATAAAAGTCACTGTTAATCACGAAATCATCTACACCCTTTCCTAAAAGGTAGATCGGTGAATCCTTTTAATCTGTAAATATTTATTAACGAAGAAGCGGTAGTAGATTCCAGGCAGATAAAGCCGCAGAAAACAGATAATATCTTAACAACCCATATGTCTGCTAATTACACGTATTTGAAGTATAGATTATTTTTACCTTGTTGGTCACCTATCTTATTATAGTTAAATTTAAAAAAAAATAAGTAGATTGGTTGGTTGTGTTTGTGTTTGAATGGTGGAATATAGCAGTGCAATTACGAGGTCATACACCCTTACTCCTACTAAATAGCAAAATATGATTTTTTTTTAATTCGTGAAAATAGAATGATAATCTCGCCTACTTTATCAGAATACACTGACGGTGCACCAATAAGAGATGATAGGTGAATATGAATGCAGCTCAGCTGGCTCATCTGTTTCAGCTTGTTTATTATTCCAAGTTGATGAAAAAAAATTTCGTGTTTTAAAAAAGATCTTTCATGGAATATTAATGTGAACTACACGTAGTTACGTATGAATTTCAATTCAAATCCATTCTGCCGTTTAAACGTATTTGAACAACAAACATCCAAACTTCTTTACAAATTTTCAACTTTCACATTTCGAGTTTCTCTCTCATACTACCACACCGGCCAGGCGGTTGTTATTTCAAGTAGGATTATTAATAATATGACTATTTTACTATAATTATAAAAATAATTACACGTAATAAGAACATTAACGGATGCGAATACAACGAATACAATTATGGAGTCTCATTATGGCTCTCAACATTTCAAGGTTGCACAGATCATATCACCGCCACGTTTTTGCTACCCAACATTACGTACACGGGATGAACAAAAACAATGGAGCGAGCTATTAGTTTAATTTCGCCAATTTACCGTCCAACTTTACCTTGTTCGTTGTTGTCTCTATTATATACCATGGTTTACTTCGTTGTTGGATACACCCTTTCATCTGTCCATTGCTCATTTCCATACATTTTCTGCAGTAGAATTCTCTCATGCCATCGATAGTAATCTTTCTATGAAAATTATTTGGACTCCCTATAGTGGGTCTATCGATTCTTCTAACAAAATTTGGTTGTCTTTCACCATGACCGGAGGAACCCCACCAGTTTATATTATTAAAATAATTAGAAGGTTTCCACTGCATCGGATTTGTAGCTATATTGGGTATGACATCATATTCGTCTCTTATGTTTCGGTTTATGAAAACAGAATCAGGATAAATTTGACCTTTCTGTCTACTATCTGGTGTTCGAATCTGTGTGGTCTCGATAGCTTTGAAGCCTGGAACAACGGGTACTTCACCGCTGTCTGTATCTTTGTTTGGTCTCGATGCGTGTCCAACGTTGTAAGTTAGTATGCCAGAATCTCCTGAAATTAAATACTACATCAAATTTATAATTGTGTATAGATTTAAAATTATATCAGTATTAAATGGACTGAACAGCTATTTACTATCCATTTTCGTCGTTCTCAGTATTAGGAGGATATAAGTCTACTATTACCAAACTTAAAATGTAATTTCTCTCCTTAGATGCTTGTAAAATCATCCTGAGAATAAAAAAGAGTGGTGATACGCTGTTTTTTTTTTTATTCTTTCTCCATCATCATATGGAAACTTGTTAAAAAGCCGTTATTTTTTTTTTAATTAGTGCTCATGCTATAGTAGTTCATGACTGACTTTAATTTCAAGTATCGGTTTGCATAAAGGGCAATGCCCACTTTATAGGATGGTGACATGACCGTAATGCTAGTGGCACTAATAAGAAAAAAAAACAACTAATAGTATTACTTGTTATACAAAATGCGTATTTATTCGAACGAATGGTACCGAACGGGTTTGAGCAGTATCTATATCTCCACCACATATCCGCATATTTAGCGCATTTTATTTTGGAACTTTATCCAAGTATTATATATTTAAGATTTAGTTCTAAAAGTAACTAAAGAATATTCTTTAAAAATAGAAAACAAAATGAATAAAAGGAGCTAAATTCACTAGCGATTTAATATTATTTTAATATTATTTTCCAAGTTCTTGTACATATAAGCATTAAGATCCTCCTACTAGTTATTTTAACAGCTTGTCGTGTAATTGTTGTTCGTTGAAATCTCGTCGACACTAAAACCTTTTAATGTAAATTCACTCCTGTCACGTTAATTTATAAAATTTTGTTTAGACATTATGGAATATGTCCAAGCAGACTACTCGAATATGGTTCATCATAGCGACCTTACGATGGTAGTCTTTGACTACCTCATCACAATGACAATAGTTTCACTACACATGATGAAAATGTTTTACTATATTATACTTGTTTGAATAAAAAGCATCATTATTGTTGTGTGCCTTTCCATTACTTGCATTATACATCTGCAAATGCAAACTATTATTGGATGATAAATTATGTAATTGTCATATGTGTTGTCAAAACTGTTTGTTGCCTTAAATAAATAAATAAATATTTTTATGAATACAAAAATTCTCAACAGTCGATACTGACCATCACTGCTACTGTGTAGTCCCCTGCGATTGTTGTTCTTGAGTTTTGTTGATACAACTATGGTGTGCTTCACTTCAACGTCTTCATTTTCCACTTTACTAGAATTACTGACAACTGTAGTAACAGAATCTTGTTCGTTTTCAAAATCCATTTTTGATGATACATCGCAACTTGTGTTGGAGATAGCTGTTAATCATAAATTAATAAAAAAATATACTATTATATAATGTAATAAAATGGTAATAATTTTTATATTACCACGTGCGGTAAAATTATCTATAGGCCTAATGGAAAGTGACTACCGTTGATTTTTTTTTATACCTCAAAGATGGCAAAAGCATACAGCCTTTATACATGATTAAGTATATTGCTAACAATAGGGATACTGATTCTAAATTTGATAAAAAAATTCACTGCCTCCCTTACTCTTTACCATTCAGACAGAATATATATCAAGTCAGGCAGAATATGTATGTTTTTTATACTAAGAAGATGACAAACAACCATACAACCCGTCTGATGGTAAGTGGTTATACCTAAGGACGCCTGCAACACTAAGGGTGTCACATGCACGTTGCCGACCCTAAAGAAATCTTAATATACACTTTTTGAAGAATCTCATACTGTGGTTATGTGTGGAAAACCTTGGCAGGGAGCTCATTATGTACTGGTATATTATATACAACCTTTGATAGTTTTGTACCAGGTATTTGAAAGTTAAATTTATAGTATAATATCAATGGAATTACGTATATATAATCGATGTTCAAAGTCAAGGCTACTACGTCCTTGACAATGAGTGTACAATCAAATACAAAAGTCTATACCTAAACATTTACGACCTTCTAATATAATACAATAAAGGCTAATTTTAGTGAATAGTGTTCAGCTATTTTTGACTGTAACCAACAGCGCCTTTTGTATATTATAAATGTATACATATTTTCTATTTGATCAAAGTAAAAAGAACTTTAATTCAACCTCTACGATATTTTCTTGCTTGCAAAATGTGCCAATACGAATAGAGATTAATGAGTTTATTATCACAGAGACTAATAAATTTATAAGTACTTATTAACCCCAAATATGTCCTTTTTATTATTATTACATCAGTCATTAGCTGCCCATCTCTAAACAAGTAAGTTCCCTTAGTCGCCTCTTACGACACATACGGGAAAGAAAGAAGTTGCCCATTCAATGCCGGTACCACACGGTCTACTATTATTATACTAATATAAAAATTGTGAAAACTATATTTATGTTTGTTTATCAGTCATTCTGAGCGTTGACTGGGTTTGATTTCAATTAGCCATAAAGAGCGATAATGACCTGAATAAAAAAAACGGGTTAAGCTGCGGGATGAAGCAACTGCTTAATAATATAACTAATATCTATACTGTTATACTGTCCTTTATGATTAATTGAGTAGACACAGGTTAGTGGAATTCCTCGCTAGATGGAGCAGTAACACCAAATGTAGTAAGAAGACGGAGACTTATTTTTTTTTTGGTTGAAAATGGTATGGTAACCCCGCCTGCGCTAACGGAATACGCTGGCGGAGCACCAGTGAATGGTGATAGATGAGAATGAAAACAGGCCAGTTAGCCCATCATGATGAATTCATCAGGAATTAACCATGATAGTTTCCAGGGGGAACTGCAAGGAGGTCGACCTGGTTGGGTATATTGCTAGCAATGGAATTCTCAGTCTCCATTACTAACAATCCCTTTTCCCCCGACGGAGACTTATTCGAGGTAGGTGGTTCAAGTCAGAAACATTTCTTGTGGTAGTCTATGAGAGGATCCATGATCAGCAGTAGACAATTAATGACTAAAATGATGATAATTGTTTCTTTTATATAATAACTAATATTTGACCGCGACTTCATTTGTGTAATAGGGGTTTATTGACTGGCCGAGATAAAAAAATAGTCTAATACCTTCCACATGCTAAATACGAGTATACCAAAACTTCGTAATATTTGGTTGAACTGACGCCACGAACAAACAAACAAACTTACTGTAACAGTTTTGATATTCATAAGGATCATAACATATAGACACTTGAAATCCGTAAGCACATTAAAATTATCCGAAATTATTAGGTAATTGTTATTCTATGCCATAACTATTATAAACTTATTATAGTATTATTACCAAGAAAAAAATAGATCCTTTTATTTTTTTATCTCACCTAATAATAACAACTAAGAACTGCAGATGAAGTAAGATATAGCATAATTGAAACAGGCAATTATGTGCCGAGTAATTAATTATAAGATGTGCTTAGCTTACATAATTAAATAAAACACCTGCAGCAAAAACATACCCGCCGTCATATTGCTTTGTGCATAAGTTGGTTATTATACGTAAGTAACTCAATAAAGTTTCAGTCGCCAAGCAGTTCTTTCAGTGTCTATGTTTTAGTTGGAAGGGTTTTTTAATGGGTACTAATGGAATGATTACCTCGCCTGTGTTTCGGTATACGATGGCGGGGCACGCCGAAACACGATAAATGACAGATGCAAATATAAGCATCTTAGTTATGCCATGTCATGCCATGCCATAACGACAAATTCAACTAGAATTAATCACGATGGTTTCCAGAGAGAACCACGTGGAGGCGGACCTGATAGGGTGTGCTAGTAATGGAGCTATTGGCCTTTATTATTAACAATTTGTTTCCTTTTTTTTTTAAATTAAAATCTCTCCTCCTCTCCATAGAAATGCTTCGAGAAATACAGGTCAACTTTTTCATACAAATTTTGTGACAAATAGTTATGAATAATTCCTTTATAACTTCTATATTTATTTTGTTTCATAATTTCTGCACCTTTACAATGCGTAAACACTCATTTTATTTATTAAATAATACGTCATGATACATTTTATGCGTAAGTATTATATATAAGCTGACGGTCCAATTGATAATAAATTATAAATAAGGCCAATCGTTGCCTATAGACATGACAGAATGCAGTGTAAAGTCCACGGGACTGCTCATGCGTTGACAATCCTGAGAACTACAGTGTTATACCTCTGAATGCTGTAATTTGCACCTAATCTCTTGCTGGGGAAAAAGCGAAAAATTAATGCTTATAAAAACTACCCTTACAGACATCTCTTGTTCGAGAGAAGAAGCGATTATAAGTAGTGGAGATTAGCAGCCCCATTACTAGCAATACTCTCTGTCCATTACTATTCATCACGATGGGCTGACGGACCAGCCTTTTCATCCTCACCTATGATCCTTTATTGATACAATGCCACCGTATACCGTTAGCCTAGGCGAAGTTACCATTCCATTATCATGCATTTAAAAATTCTCTTTTTCAATCCTCTTTAGTAATTCACCTTACGTATGTTCGCCTGTTCCGGAGACTCTTAACTCATCTCAGATGGGGCATGCTCTATCTGATCCTATTAACTGTTTTTTTATTACTCAACTGTAGTGTATAAATGACTACACAGTACGTGCAAGTATTCCAGTTTTGAAGATAAAACCAGATACAAATATACTGGTCTATAATAATATTATTAAGAGAAAAGTTTTGATCGTTTGTTTGTAATAGGTAAACTCGAAAATATGAGGGTATCATGGGCAACACAATATACTGGCGGAAAGGGATTGTTAGTAATGGGGTCTAATTGACCCATTGCTAGCAATACACCCTATCAGGTCGACCTCCACGCGGTTTCCCCTGGAAACCGTCGTGGTTAATTCTAATGGAATTCGTCACGACGGGCTAACTGACCTACTTTTTCATACTCACCTGTCATCCCTCACTGGTGCCCCGCCAGCATATACCGATAGCGCAGGCGGAGTTACCATTCCATTATCACTCATAAAAAAAAACAATATATATATATATATATATATATATATATATATATATATATATATATATATATATATATATATATATATATATATATATATATATATATATCAGGTGGGCTATCAGTTTATTTGCCATTCTAAGTAGCATAAAAAAAATAAACTAAGAAACTATTCGGATTTTAAAAGTTCTTTCACCTATAGAAAATTACATTATCAACAAGTTAAATAGGCTATAATAATATTTTCAAAAATTCTATCTACTTATGCGAAGCCAGGGTGGATCATTAGTATATAATAAATAGAAAGATCACTGAATACCATTAGCTATGTACCATCCTTAGCAAGTAAATAATTAATGCAAAACAAGTTATAAAATCAACAATGATTAGATGATTCATATGGTTTATTCCATTAGTGATTGATTGCACTAGATATTAATTGATGTTCCAATAATATATATCATACTAAGTAATTAAAAACTTCAAAATAAGCATTGATAAATTTAATGAATTCTTAAATGTAAATGGAGCAATTGAAATGCGTAAAGATGCAAATATAACGAAGAGCTTGTTTATATTAGGGATTAATAAACTTGCTTTATATTTAATATACTAATATTAGAATCTTTCCTCTATATACTAACGTTATAAAGAGGAGAGATTTGATTTTTTATATGTTTGTTTGTTTATAATGGATAAAACTACTTGATATTAAAAATTCTTTTATTTATACAAAGCTACATTATCGGCAAATAATATAGGGTATATGTTATTTTTTTTTAATAGAGATTTCTGCGAAAACTGCAATAATGTAACCCAAAATATAAAAAAAAATGTCTATTAATTATTAAAATGTCTGAACTGGCTTGATAATTTATTTTTTATTTATCTATTCGTGCGAAACCGGGGTGGATCGCTAGTAAATTATAATACTTCCCCGCTAAGAACGTAATATAAGGGAGGAGTATCGTTTCATCGGCGAGTTACATAAAATCTATTCCTTGTAGGTATAACAAATTATACCTATATTTTATAATTATACGTACATTATACGTAATTATACGTATATGTATATAATATCATAAAAACGAGATTAAAAAAAGAACCATGATCCGAGATTGAGTACGGTTTTTTTTTTTTTGCAAATACGACATTACTAATGTTTTAAATACGAAACTAATCGTATGTGTAACGATTATTTTTTTAATCTCGGTTTTTTAAGTTTTTTTTCTTGCAAATACGACATTCCTATTGCTTTAAATACAATACTAAACTAGCAATAAATATCACTTGAGACACCGAAATATAAAGTCAGTTTTTTAACTCCCCTAGCTTCCTTACTAAAAGTCGTGCAACAATTTATGATTCTGAATTTATTTGTACAGTGTCCTTGTTCTTAGAATATGACTCAATTGAAATTACTTAAAAATCCACGCCATTATAGATTCAATTTGAACACGACACTTTGTTTTTGATCTCGCTTATTTTATTTGGGTGCTTATGTTAATTAAATTGTTCATTTTAATAGAAGTAATGAATGTACAAACAAATAATTCACTCGATTAAGACAATCAAAAACTATCGATTATTAGATATAATAATAATAATAATATAGCTTTTATTCAGATCAACTTAGTATATTAAAAACAAACATAAAATTAAAAAAAAAAACAAAATAACTTATTCTAATAATTGTTTTTTGCTTATTTTTTGAAGATCTGTTTGCCATTTGGCAAAGGCCTCCTCCAACCGTTTCCACTCTTGCCTATCCTGAGCCATTATTAGATCGATTATTAGATGGAATGTTTAAATTTTTTATTAATTTTATTTAGTGAATGTTTCTGTGAAAATTTCAATAAAACTTGGTTACTTTTTTAATTAATAATAAGTAAAAAAGGAAACTTGTACTTGATAATAAAAATAATATTAGTCCTTACCTAGTAACGCGAAGCAGATCTCCAGCCACATATTTGTACTAAGACGTTACATGCAATAAAGATCGTGTCTCACGTCAAGTATGTTTTATACAAACATAAATTACACTAAATGATGATTGACGAATGCTCACAGGAAACCAGGAGCAATTACTCGCGATAATGGTATAAAAACGTAAACGTTTTAGACACCATTGTTTACGGAGTGTCGTAAGGATTACTCGAAATTGTGGATTTGTTCATACTAATCTGTGTAAAGGTGCCATCAACGGTCTTACTGTTTGTCTAATGATGATGAAGTAAAGTTCGTTACGACAGCTTGTTACGGTCTTTTTGTCTTATATATAAATAAATATGCTCGGCCTCGGTATAGAAAAGGCCACCCCTTCCTTTCTCGTGGTTATCTGCATTCCCGTAAGAGGAATGTGTTAAATAAATTAAAATAAGTTAACAAGGTTAAGAAGAAAATGGAATAGTAACTCCATTTTTAGTATCGTTATACACTGATAGAATAACAATAAATAACGACAGGTGAGGTGCAGTCATGGCAGTTGGCTCACCGTGACGAATTCATCACTAGTAGATCGAATTAATAGAATATATTGCTTGAAATTAAATTATTATACCTACGAAATAATACCAACGAAATGTACCAGCCACTGCCAGCTAAGACAACATTAAGATTAAATGATTTTCCTGATTGTTACACAAAAACAATTTTTAATATTTAACTTACACCTACATAATTGTTATTGAAACAATATGGATTCTGAGAAAAATTTGATTAACGAGCAAAAAGGTGCGGCTAGATCATCAATATGAGTAACTACTCATTCTGATGATGTTGTCATGTGGGATAATCTTGCATCTCACCGGTGGAGGCAAATACCTCAACTCTTGCCTGTAAGATGCACGTCGATGATTTAATAATATGCCTCTGGGGGGAAAGGGATTGTTAGTAATCGAGACTAAAAATCCCATCGCTAGCAATATGCCCAACCAGGTCGACCTCCTCGTGGTTCCCCCTGGAAACTCTCATGGTTAATTCCTGATGAATTCATCATGATAGGCTAACTGGCCTGTTTTCATTCTCATCGATCACCCTTCACTGGTGCTCCGCCAGCGTATCCCATTAGCGCAGGCGGGCTTACCATTCCATTTTCATCCACCAAAAAAATAATATGCCACTTTGACATAATATGCCAAACACGCATATATAAATATAAACAAACCAGTTATTAATTTAATGTGAATTCGTCAGAATTGAGCAAACTAACTTGATTTTATTCTAACCGTCTCAGCGGATCCTACACTGGTACCTTACCCTGTACGTTGTATAGATAGTGTACTCCACTTTCATCCATAAAAAATACAAATAAATCCTTTAGTATTTAAAAAGTTAATTGTATACTCTTTATCAGAAATCCAAATTCCTACAAATAATAATAAAAAACAACATACAGACCTACTTATCTAAGATGCACAATTTCAAGTGCAATTGACCGTCAGCGCCATCTATCATGTCACTATAAAAGATTTTTAAACCGGCGAGAGCGCCACCTATTAAATAATAGTAACACTTATAGGCTCAATTACAAACAAAGCAAGCTATTATTACATAACAATGAGTAGGTATACGTTTAGTTTTAGAATCTGTCACTAGAGGACAGGATTAACTATAATTGAAAATTAAAATTTAGCTGTATCTGCATACTTCTCACATCATCTACATTAATAATTTGAAAGATTTAGCTATTTTATTTTCATACTTTTTTATGTATGTATTTACATTAAAAATATATATGAAATTATTTAATTAAGTGAATAAATTGAATAAAAGATGAGGATTCTATTATATAGGTAGATTAAATCTAATTTATATAAAAAAATAACTAAATGTATGACATAAATACAAATACGTGCATGAAAATTAAATTACAAAATTATATAAAAACAGTAACGAAATAAACAACATCAAAATAGTTACGCCCAACGTGGGGCTCGAACCCACGACCCTGAGATTAAGAGTCTCATGCTCTACCGACTGAGCTAGCCGGGCTGGTGACGAGTTGTTTCAATTTTCTATATATATTTTTCTATTAATCCGAATATGTTTCAATTTTCTTTTTTTTTCAAATAATTATCATCATCTCTCTACCCCTATCCGAATTATTATTTGAAATGAACGTAATGTTTTTCTCTTCTATTCTTCTCTACTCGCAGTCATTTCCGCATTCACTCACATTCTGACAAATCTATCAATATGTCTAAATTTACATTATTGACATCAGGGAATCAAGATTTTCATAATTATCACAACAATTGCCGATGCTTGTGATACTGTATTGCAATAGTCTATAGAGTTCTGAGGCTTCTATTTTAAATCATTCCATATGTTTGACAGCACCGTCCTCGTTGGTACTCGTATAAACATATTTATTGATTCATTTTTCTACGCTAATTAATTTTAAATCCAATGATATTTCAAGCATATAAAGACTGAAGTGATAACTCAATGCTTGTAAGGTAAGGTAATCAGCGAAGTGACTTCCAAGCTTCCACTATTTAGCCACTCGTATACTCTAGGACGGCGAACTTCTAGAAATTAAACTCATCTATTGACGAGTGCAGTTTTTAGAATTTTGCCATTTAGTTTAGGATATACCTGTAAATACGGAATATCCGTATGGCACTATTAAACCTACTGGCCAGTGTTGTATATACTCTGATTTAGTTAACCTATATTACATACGTAGTAATTAATAACTTAATGACAAAACAATCAGTAACATGTAAACTATTGTTTTTAGTGCCAGAACTTATTTTTATTATGAAAATTTAATGCGCACACTTTCGATTGAATAATTGATCAATAGTTTTGTTTTGGCTTTTTCGTTCGATGAAATCCCACGTGACCCCACTCGTCGTACCTACCACATCGGGTTGCGTTCATGAACTCGCTCAAACAAACTCACGTCAGTTCTTTTGATTTTAACACTGAACTTGTAATTAAACTAAAACCCAAAGCGTAAAATTAAACCACAAACGTAAATGTTATCTTGGGAGACTTGTACAATAAGTATAATAATGTTTGGTTATTTATATTACACAAGTGTGCGTCAGAAATATAAATAAGAAAAACAGCGAAACAAATAAAATATATAAAAAAAAAATCATTTTTGTACAGATTCTCCCTCCGGTAAAAACAAAAAGTGATTAGAATTATGATACTAAATCGAATTTAGTAGAACTGAAGTATTTATTAACTTTGCGTTATGGAAAACGTGATAGAACTTTTAAACGAGTTGACCGCACTAAGGAAATGTGGGTAAAGCTATGACTTGAAGATAAGACGAAAACTCACAAAGACGGTTGTGCACTCAGATAGGGTGTGTTTACACTCGCATATTGCAAAGCGGCAAGGTGCGTCAAAGGCGAAACTAGAGTTACCATGTGTTGAGTCGTTCAGGAGATGTTTTTAAAAATACTTTGATTATTTAAATAAATTGTCAATATTTTATTAAATTTTAGTGCACAACATATAAATATATTTTTCCTGGTGTTTACCATTGAGGGGTTTTGCCAGTAGTTATCACAGTTGGTATACTGGTTCGCAGTCGTAGTAAGCTTTTAGTAATCTTTCCATCTCTCGATCATTAAGTACCTTTAGTCATCCGTGCAGGCAAACACAGGGCCAGGCGACCCTCCACTGGATGGAGCGATGGCGCCAAATGTATTGAAGGAATTCAGTGGATGCAGATGCTTCGGGACTATTCCTTATATCAACATATCGTCATAGTCATAGAATACTGACGGATCTGACGAATATTACATATAAAGATCCGTCAGTATTCTACGACTATGTCGATATAAGGGAAGCCTATGTTCAGCAGTGGACAGTCAACGCCTGATATGATGGTGAAAGTAGAAGGAGGATTTAATGTTTTTGAAATTTTGTTTAGTTGACATAACGCTTAGTTCAACCGCAAAAAAATTGTATAAAATCAACACGTATAAAAAAAAAAACAATTTAACTGCGAACCTCTTCCTATAGACAATTATTTAATTATAAAAGCAACTTTGCTTTTCCTATTAAAACGATACTTTAAAAAAATTATTTTAGCTGTGAACAAAACATGCTAATTTTGAAAAGTATTAATTTTTTTTACAATTAAATACTCAAATAATATAAGTATTTCTTATTGAGATGCAACAAATAGAATTATATTATTCTTATATATTCTTATCTTTATTTTAAACTTCTTTTTGACTTTCTGCCCCACTTTCGAGGCACTTCTGGTTACCCTACTCAAAGCCTGTTTCCTGAGGGATTGCTAGAAACGTTTCTAGGATTTTATGAGAATCGTGCAACTGAATGAGAACATATTTTCAATGTTTGACCTATTGAAGCCTGGATTTGAATGTTTGATCAAGGGTTTTGCAATGGTTATATTTGCTAACTTCATGTATGCTCAAGGCAATAAACGGAATGTTATTTTCATCAGATATTAAATATATACAAGTAAACCACTACATATTATACACAGCTGAAACCAAACTGAGTTAAGCTTGTACCACTATAAGTACTAGACGTTACATGAATATTTCTTTTGTAAATGTATTGTATGATGTATTTATATTAGCCATAAATTGTTCATTGCTGAACATAGGCCTTCCCCTCTCTTCTTCTAAAGGGGGTTTTGCCAGTAGTTGTCACGCTTGGCAGACGAGTTGGCAACCGCAGTCAGGCCTTTGGTGATGCATCAAAAGAGACGCTGCTGCCCATCGTTCAACCATTAAGGTCTAGGGGGAAAAGGGATTGTTAGTAATGAAGACTGAGAAACATACATACTCATGAATAGAAATGTTTGTACTGTACGGAAATCGAACCTACGACCAACGGAAGGTAAACTGATATGTTAAGCCGCTAGATTACCAAGGTCATAAATTACATTAGTCATTGAGATATAGATACCGTACCATTTAATAATCAAATAATGGCTCAGCCAATATTGTATTGTGGACAAGAGTTAACAAATATACTTAAGAGATCTAAGGTCGACACTACCTAAAATAACCTCCATAACGTAAACACATATTGTAATCTTACCATGTGTCTCCTATACCTAGTTATATGGGGGGAAAGGGATTGTTAGTAATGGAGACTGAGAATCCCATTGCTAGCAATATTTATACCCAACCAGGTCGACCTCCTCGCGGTTCCCCCTGGAAACTATCATGGTTAATTCCTGATGAATTCATCATGATAGGCTAACTGGCCTGTTTTCATTCTCATCAATCACCCTTCACTGGTGCTCCGCCAGCGCATCCCGTTAGCGCAGGCGGGGTTATCATACCATTTTCACCCATCAAAAAAAAAAACTCTAACTGCGATTGCCGACCCGCTTGTTAAACATGGCAACTACTAGCAAAACTCCTCAAGAACACCTATGTTTAACAGTGGACAGTTAATGGCTTAAGCTTAATGGTAAAGATAACAGAAAATACAGATTGGTAACCGTAATTAGGATTTTGAGATGTTTTAAGAGGGATGCTGCTGCCAATCCCTCACCCTCCTTTTGTCGTCTCTTACGGCACTCTCGGGAAAGGAAGGAGTGGCATACTCTTTGCCAAGTCCTCACGACAATAGCCTGTAACATGGGAAGTACTTATTTAAAAAAAATTTGATCCTTCAAATCTAATACATACAAGCGTTCACGCTCACTTTTTTACTTTATCCGTGCAGTAAGTGCTTTATATTATTCTCAGTTTCGTGTATAATATAGTATATATCATATATGTGTAAGTATATTTATTATTCATATATATTTATTCATTTATATATGTAATTTTAGTATGTATGTATATCAATAATTAGTAGTACCGCATTCGAGTATTCTGACACTTCCCTATGGTTGACTGGGAGAGAATGCTTTTAGCATTAAGTCCGCCATGTACACATATTTGTACTAATGAATAAATAAATAAATAAATATTAATCTACCAGTAAGAAGCTAAATCGGATTATTACTATTATGAATATATCAATAAAAAACTAAATTCTATGTTCATCTCTTAATACTTACTTTACTTTATTAAAGTGGAATGAACACCTTGGTGAAAAGTTCGGCTCTTACACCGAGTGGGGGCGACGCTTTCAAATTACAAAGACGGTGCACTAGTTTCCGTATCGCTTTGCTATTTACAGTACAGGCGGGATGAAAAAAATATGACCGCTTCGATTTGTTTTACAGCAATATACGTAGCTTCACAATATATGCAGAAACTTGACTAACCTATATACCTAAATGTTATAAAGTAATTGTTAGTAACTTTAAAAAGAGATTTTCAGTTTAACGTAAATTTTTTGAGCCTTCACCAATTCACAGATTTTGATAATTATTTTTCATTAAAATAATATTACGTACTCCCAACACAAGTCTCCGAATGTTTTGTTAACATCAAGACACGTTTGTAGTGTTGAATCTTAAATAATTTGGGCTATTTTATGAGTTAAGCTATCATCATCATCATCATCATCATCAGCATCATCATATCAGCTGTTAACTGTTTACTGTTGAACATAGGCGTCTCCCTTGGGGAATTTTGCCAGTAGTTGACCAGAGGAATAACACCTGAGTCCTCAGGAATGGCAACAAATGGGAGGTATCATGGGCAAAACAGTATACTCTGTTATGTTCATGGTACTGCTCATGTCTATAGGCGACGGTTACCACTTTCCATCAGGTGGGCCGTCAGCTTGTTTGCCATTCTAAGTTGTATAAAAAAAAAAGTTGCTGCGCTTGGTTAGCACAGTTATAGTTTTTTTTTTTTTTTTTTGATAATAATAATATTTTTTTTTAGTTTTCGATAACATAAAAATGTTTACTAAGAAAATAAAATTTTTGTCGACCTATTAATGTATACTAACACTAATTTTAAGGACCTGGTTACGATAACTATGTATGTAACTGTATGTTTACGGACCCTGCGTTCATTTTTGTATTTTGTATTCATTCAGATTGCTGTTTCTGTGCACAACAAAATGTACATATTATCGCCGCTCAGTGTACTTTCTATAAGGCTGATGCAAATGGCACGCGGCGCGCAATCAGTGGAGAGCCCATGTCGGTGAGACTGCACCAGTAGGTTTATTTTTCAGGTGAAATACTTATGAAAACCTAGCAGTAACCAGCAGTTTTACTTGAATAAAAGTTTATATATGATACGTAGTAACGTAAATTTATATGTATAATATATGAAATTTTCGTGACCATAATATGGTCAATTACCATCATCATCATATCGTCTTAGTCGTAGAATACTGACGGATTTATATATTAGGAGTACAAATAAGTTTCCGCCGTTTTTTAACACAAATTAAATATTTATTATAGAAGAACGGTAATATAGATTTATATAAAATATTGCCCATCACTTGCAACCACTTTTTCCCATCTCTCAGGCAGCATTCGAATTCCACGTCTGAAGAACTCCTTGTCTTTTGAGGCTATCCACGAATCAACCCAATTTTTGGTATCCTCATAAGATGTAAACCGCTGCGTCGTCAGAGCATGTGCCATGGACCGAAACAGGTGATAATCGGACGGTGCAATGTCTGGTGAATACGGCGGGTGGGGTAACACTTCCCAATCAAGTGTTTCCAAGTACTTTTTTACGGGAGCCGCAACATGTGGACGAGCATTGTCATGCAGAAGAATAATTTTTTCGTGTCTAGAATAGTATTGAGGGCGTTTTTCTTTCAGAGCTCGGCTCAATCTCATCAATTGTGTTCGATAGAGGGCTCCAGTAATTGTTTCGCTCGGATTAAGCAACTCATAATACACTACACCTAGCTGATCCCACCAAATACACAGCATAAGTTTTTTTCCGTGAATATTCGGTTTTGCTGTTGATGTTGACGCGTGGCCAGGTAATCCCCATGATTTTTTTCTTTTTGGATTGTCATAATGTATCCACTTCTCATCACCAGTTACGATACGATGTAAAAAACCCTTTTTTTTATGTCTAGCTAGCAGCATTTCACTTAAGCATAATCGGCGTTCAATATCTCTCGGCTTTAATTCGTACGGAACCCAATTTCCTTGTTTATGAATCATTCCTAATGATTTTAAACGATGTGAGACTGCTTGCTGAGTGACTTCTAATGTTAGAGCAAGTTCTTTTTGTGTTTGAGATGAATCCTCCTCCAATAATTCCTCCAATTCTGCATCCTCGTAAATTTTTGGCCTTCCACTGCGATCTTTGTCTTCTACGTCGAAATCACCGTTTTTAAACTTTTGAAACCACTCTCGACACGTTCTCTCACTCAAAGCACCCTCACCATATGCTTCTACGAGCAATTGATGCGCCTTAGCAGCAGATTTCTTTAAATTAAAGAAGTAAATTAATATTTCCCGCAAATGACGCTTATTTGGCTCAAATTTTGACATTTTCAAGTTATAAAAATTATATTTTACCAATATCAAATCAATAATATTAATAGGTTATGTTGGTCTTGAATGTCGAAACTATTTTTTAAGCCGGTTATCATCTGCGAAAGCTAACCGAAACTCCGTGCCGCGCCATCCACAATAAAACGGCGGAAACTTATTTGTACTCCTAATATGTCATATTTGTCAGATCCGTCAGTATTCTACAACTATGACGATATCAGCCCTTAACTGTCCACTGCTGAACATAAGCCTCCCCTTTGGGGGGATTTTGCCAGTAGTTGCCACGCTTTTAATCAATAGTCAATTACCAGCTAGATACCAAATTACTTTTATAGTACCGTTCATGTCTATAGGGGACGGTTACCACTTTCCATCAGGTGAGCCTGCAACTTATTTACATAGAGATTTATTACTTTAATACATCATACATGGCAAAAACAGCAAAAATAACAAAACATATAAATAATAGTGTGCACGACACACCTTTTTACTTTATTTTTTAATTTTATTAAAAAGATGTTCTTTTTATAATTTGAAGTCTGTGTCAGTTTAGGTTTTGTTTTCCCTTCGCTTTTTTACTCCGTTGGTTTGCTATGTACTTTTTTTATATAATTATATTAGCTTTCTAAAACACCGTGTTTCCATACCAGCATACAGTCCTTTCGTCCACAAATAGTAATAGCCATTTCTTAATTTCATAATTTGCCATTCTAATTGCATAAAAAAAATATTAAAACAACATTACAAAAATTTTCACATTCATAACCACATGAACATGTTATATACAAAAAAATATATACCTATCCGTTCATATAAGACATGTAAGCTTGTTCGAGCTACAACAAGTGTGAAACATAGTCAAATTATTTATCACGCTTTTTGTTGCATTGCACTAACAAGAATGGACAAAAAATTCGTCGGCAAAACATAAAAGGCTTATATTATATGTAAAATAAGCAGGTTATATCTTTTACAAGTATCTCGGAGCGGTCACGATTGGCAGGCAGCAAAAAATCGCGACAATACAAAATCAAATGTGAGAAATAAACACAGTTGTCGATCAAAAGTGCCGACGGCTTTCGTCTTTGAATCAGTAATTTGAATGCTAAATCCAAATTAAAATAGCTACCAAGTTATAACAATATTCATATGTAAACACCTACTTTTTTTTGGTGGATGAAAATTGAATGGTAACCCAGCCTGCGCTAACGGGATACGCTGGCGGAGCACCAGTGAAGGGTGTTCGATGAGAATGAAAACAGGCCAGTTAGCCCATCATGATGAATTCATCAGGAATTAACCATGATAGTTTCCAGGGGGAACAATGAGGAGGTCGACCTTGTTGGGTATATTGCTAGCAATGGGATTTTTAGTCTCCATTACTAACAATCCCTTTCCCCCGAAAACACCTACATTTCATTGTAACAATTGGACACTTTAATCATGTAGATATGAAAAAAATATAGTACTTTTACGAATTTGCCATGTGGTCTCGGAATCGGTCTAAAATGGACCAACCATTCTTTTCTCGTGGGTTTCGTAAAAAGCGACTAAAGGAAATCAATGGTCGAGAGATGGGCAGTAGCGTTACTTTTAAAATATCACCAAAGCCTAACAGCGGTTGCCAACCCGCCTGCCAAGCGTGGCAACTACTGACAAAACTCCTCTTATGGGGAAGACCTATGTTCACCAGTGGACAATTAACGACTGATATAATAATAACAACTTTTACAAATTAATTGTAACTATAATGTGCAAAAATTGTACTACGTACTAACTGCAAAAGTGTTTTGGCTTTTACTACCACCTACCTACTTATTTTTTCTTATCGGGATGCAAACTACCTTACTTCTTTAATTAAACAAACAATACATATTTATATAACTTCATTACTGAAATTGGTTGAGCGGTTTCGGAGATTAGGGTGAACGAACTACAATGTTCGTATACTACGGAATTTACAACCGATTTCAAAAAGAAGGAAGTTCTCGATTCCCTCGTATTTTTTGTTTGTTACTTTATAACTTCGTTAGTTGTAAACCGATTAGGAAAATTCTTTTTGTAACTGAAGGGATATACTTACAGATCGGTCCCATAAAAAATTTATCACAAATGAAGATTTTGTCACAAGTGTCAACTTACCAGAGGGAGACTTTGTACAAAAGTCGATTGCTTGGGTACCTCTGTCCTATTCGTGTTTCTACCGTGAAGCAGTTGTGTTTGCATGGCTGTGTTTCGGTTTGAAGGGTGGGATATGGCGTGAATTTACAGGGTACAGAGGAATAACATCTGAGTCCTGAGGAATGGCAACGCATGGGGGGTATCATGAGCGAAACAGTATACTCTGTTATGTCTATGGTACGGCTCATGTCTATAGGCGATGATTACCACTTTCCATCAGGTGGGCCGTCAGCTTGTTTGCCATTATGTGTTGTATTAAAAAAAAAGTGTATCACGGTTTTTTGTGGGTGTTTAGAATTTATTACGATGTATTTTTGGAAATAATCAAATTAAAGACAGACAAATTTGTATGACTTTTATAACAGATAACCAACGATAGAATAGGAAACATAAGCCAACATATTTTTAATGCTTTCTTGCCTAATAAAAAAGAAACAAGCGCTTAAACAGTGGAACATAAACTTTAATTATTGCATATTAAGATTCGTTGGTAATGTATCATCAAATTTGATATAAAACTTCTTCTTCTACTTATAAGTCTGCAATCTCTTTATTGCCAACCAATTGTTGGCTGTAAGTATTTCAGTGCTACTGTCGACTTCGTGAAATTCAATTTTCTCAACACGAAATGCCAAGTCTGAAATAGAACTCGATTTTACTTACAGAAAATGACCTGTCGCAATATCAGACAACATTGTTGCTGCTGGCATACACTATGAGATACATTGATTTCACATTCCTTTGTAGTTATGATATATAAGCATTTTTTTAAAAGTACAAGCAATATTGGATATTCGTTTATATACTTACTTTTGGTATTAAGACATAAAATCAAGTCACCGAAATTAGTACGTATATCCAACACAGATAAAAAGTAAATGCTTTTTCTGTTCCGAGGCATCCATTAAGAGAGTTTGAAAGTGAGTAATTTTTTGTATATTACCAAAATTGAATTAAAATTTTTTTATTCCAAATGCTTAGTCGTATTGAAATAGATATAAAATATTTGATATTGAATTTAAACAACAACAATGTATTTATATAATTTTAATACACTTTTGAATCAATATATACGCCATTTGGTTCTTTTTTGTTTACTCCGTGAAATCTAATGAAAAAATAGATGATAATTTTAAATACAGACGTAAACTGATTAGGATATTTTTTCATTAAAAGACATTTTTGCAATAAAACACTTATAATCGTATCAATCTCAACAGTACAGGAAATAACCTAAGAACAAAGAATTACATAGAAGGAATGATAAAATAAAAACTGTAATTCATATGGTTGCCTCCTTTCTTCTTATGCAAATATAATTAGTAAAAAGGGGACGAAAGATACACCACCAGTTGCTATTTTTGTCAAATCATGGTTTCCAGGGCGAACCGGGTGCAGGTCGACCTAATAGGGTATATTCCTAGCAATGAGATTGCTAATCTCAATTACTAATAGTCCCTTCTCCCCGCGATGAAGTATAGTTAAGTATAAGATAGATATACCAAAATATTTTAACGTCGAATGTCTACCTAACAAAACCACTACCTAAACTTATGATAGTTAGGGTTCACTTACAAATTAAAATAAGTTGTTATACAGATAACGTTATCACTAGATGTCTGTACACTTGTTAAACAAAACATTTTACATGAATTCTACAAAAATTACCCCTGACTCAACTAGTCGTGACTAATGTTAGTTGCCGATGTTTCTAAATAGGGTTGTCACTCTTACGGAAGAAATATTTTTAAATTTATTTTATTATTTAATACATTAACTAACGTAAATATATTAATATCTACGCTACCTACGTCTTTCCTTTTAAGCAGTCCGTAGGTTAGTAATTTAGAAATCCTTAGAGACTGATTTGTTATGTGTGCATAAGTACAATAATATCATTCATGGGCGGGGGAAAGGAATTGCTAGTAATGGGAATCCATCCATACCTACTCGTACTGTATCCATCCGGACCTACTAGTACGTGTTTTTCAAATAATTTCAAAGTGAATGCATGATTCAGTAAAATTAAATATTAATAAAAAAACTCATAGTTTGATCTGCCATCATTAGTCAATAACTATCTATTGCTTAATATAAGCTTTCACAATCAACTGCCATAAGGAACTTGACCCACTGTAATGTACTAATTGTTGTACAAGTAGGTATGATAATATTGTATAATTAAGAAAGTTTATGTTGAGAAAGCAATCCACACATTTCTTAATATGGCAACTTTATTAGTCTATGTTTGATGTACGTAGAGTGATGCTCTCTGGTTGCTGTCTGGTAATTGTAAGAAAAGAAATATGTCGCCTCTAATAAACTGTATAATTTAAATATATTAATAAATATATAAATATGAATAATGTGTCTAAATATTACAATAAATACTCTGCTAAATTACTTCAAAATAAAAGTTTACGGCGTAATTAAACCTTAATGTTTCTTTCTCACTAGTTGACGGTTCATCTTTACTTCTAATAATTAATCTATTCCAATATGCCTGTTCTTGTATACTTCTTTTTATCATTTTATTTGCATTAAAACATTTATTAAATAAATAGATATATCTCGCTGACAACCCTACAAGTCCAAAATGTAACGGCTAGGTTAAATGTTATTTTTCTTGTCTGTCATACGCATATGTACATGTCAAAATGTACATGCGGGTTGGATGCCGACCTTTAACTTCAGTGACATGGGTTCGAGGCTCTGTTCATTTGGTGAACTATAATTTACAGATAACATTTAAAAACATTCAACAAATAATTTTATCATTTATGCAGTACATTGTGTACATTTTTTTTATATATATATTTATCCAAAGAAAACTAACAAATAATACAAATGAATGACACTGAAAATATTGACAAATGTTGATTGAAATTAATAAGTTACACATTTTTTTTAAATTTAAATTATTATTTAATTTAATTTCCAAAAAAAATTTTTTTTCACCTTTTATATTTATATATAATTAACACAACATGTTTTCCACACCATATAGTGTTAAGTCCGTCTTTTACATTGTGTAAGCGTATTTAAGTTTAATAAATAAATATTTATTATCTATTCAATATAATGGGAAAACATTAAAATAATCACACCGAAATGTTTGCACAACAAGTCAAAATACAACACAAGCCTTTATAATCACTCATCGGAAACCCATTTCAAGTGAACACGTTAATATTCAAATTAAAAATTCCCTACCATATAAAGTCACTAATTCTTTAAGTGGGTATAGAGTGGGCTCAATCGGACCGTAAGAAAGGAGAAAAAAAATCACTCATAAGTCGGCTGGACGTCCATAGCATTTCCATTCGGTAATCACGATCGTGTTTAGATAAAAAACAATAATAATAACAAAATAAACAAGCCGCGTAATCACCTCGTGTCAGCTGAACGAAGACTTGGTGGGGTGACCAGTTTTAAAATGATATTACGGAAGTCTTGGATTTTATTGGCGCCATTTCTAAGATAAAAAAAACAATTTCGATAATTTAAATCGTTATTTGTTATTTAAATCTTTCTAACACAGCAAATTCGTAATATTCCAGTAGTACCTGCACTACAAACATCGCATCGTTAAAAAGCTTTTTAAAATAAAAATAATATGAATCTAAAGCCTGTAATAAATATTAAAATAAATATTTCCTTTTTTTTTCTTTTTCATTTAGAGAAAACTTCATATACATAGATTAGTATACAAGTTCATAAATTTAATAATAATATATTCACATGCAGTAAATACCTAAACTATCATGTCGTCTTGAAAATCTTCACGTCAAATTCCTTATGGAACAATTAATTGCAATAAAGGCAGAGATTTTTTTTTTTACTTTTTTTTTTATTTTATTTTATACAAAAATCCACAGCTCTTAAAAAAAACTTACATGCTAAGTCTCTTCTGAATACAGCCAATAACGGATTTTATTTATACAAACAAAAATTTTGATTCCAAATCGAGGTAGGCAAGTTAGAATGGGTGTATGCAAGTAACATAAGCACATGTATGAAAGAAAGAAAGGAGAAGATAACAATAAATTAAAAATGATATATTAAATAATTAAAACTTATTGCTTGTAAACAGAATAAATAAAATATTCATTATAAGCTAAACTATATAAAACTGTACAAATGAAACAATGATTTTCTTCAAACATTAAACATTTTATTGTACCTACATAGATAGATACTCTTTATTGTTTTCTCCAAAAGATTACAGCAGTAAACTTATTATAGATATAAACAATTACAAAGAATGCTCACATTGAAAAACAATGGGCGGTCTAAAAAATACTAATAAAATAAAAATACTTGATTATTTGATCCCAAGCCATAGTCACCCTACGCAGCGGTTCCACCCAAATCCATTTCGACATCAAACATGACGGTTGAGCGAAGACCAAATAATTTAAATTATTATTTATTAACTGTTAAACGAGTGTTATTATAAAATAGTATTTATATTTGTAATGGAATATATTTTTATTATATCGTCCAATGCATAATACTTACAGAAGTAAACGAGAACTACATTACTGAAGCTATAAAATGTATTATAAAATAATATAATATTTTATAATAATACAATTTCTAATTAAAAATTAATACAACATTAAAACTTTCAACTTTCAAGAAAAGAGCATATTTCTAAAAGGCTGGTAACACACTTGTAATTTCTTTAATTTTGTTGCGGATGCCTATGGGCGGCGGTAGTCACTCACCGTCAGGTGAGCCACATGCTCGTTTGTCCCTTATTTCATAAAAAAAAGATATTATAAAAAGAAATTCTATTAATTACAATTTCATAATCCTCCTTAAATAATTCTTAGTTATTTATATTACTAAATAATTTACACACATACTTTTTGCAAATGTATTTTGTAAATACACACATAATTATAGATAGAAAACAACTAAATCAATAAAAAATACTCTTAAACATATAAATCTATAGTATGAGGTCAAACCTAAAACATCGGAAAGAGAGGCAGTATACTTAGAATAAGAACTTAAGATAGATTTATTTGCATCATTTAGCATACAAATAACAACAGGCAAAAGATAGAAAACAAAATATAAAAATAGGAAAATACATACAAAAAGTAATATATTTTTTCTTTCCGTGCCACACACTTCAGTTTCATGGATTAAAATTGAAATACTTCAAATTCTTAACGTGATTCTTAGAGAAACTCAATTAATATAAAGATGTCATCATTTATTTATGACATTTTGCAAACATCTCAAGGGAGAAAACCAGCCACCTGTGACAAATGCATTCCGGACATAAAGATACGGCAAAATTAATTCAGGTAACTGTAAAAAACACATACAGATCTTATTTCTTACGCAATAAGGTTAAAAATCCAAATGCAAATAGCTGTTTGCAATTTTAATCTTGTTGTGTAGTAGGTATGTCTTCAGAGGTAGTTTATGGTTTAAGGTTTGAGACAAGATATAGTCTATGAAATAATAAACACCTGCTTCAAAAACTTAGGGTTTCATTATCGAGCTATGTTCACGCCAAGTCCCTTCTTTGCACCTTGCATATAAAAACATATTCTTATAAAATTTTTTGACTAATAGCGATCCGGCCCGGATTCACACCGAAAGATAAAGTAGCATATGTTACTCGTAGATATTTTAGATTTCTATAGATAAAAGATTTATTGAAATTGGTCTAGTAGTATTTGAAATTTTTCATTATAAACAATCAAGTCTTTCGTCCTTATAATATTAATATAGATTAACGGGGAGGATTGTTAGTAATGGGGTCTAAGTGACCCATTGCCAGCAATATACTCTATCAGGTCGACCTCCACGCGGTTCCCCCTGGAAACCGTCGTGGTTAATTCTTGTGGAATTTTTCACTATGGGCTAACCGACCTGCTTTCATCATCACCTATCATCCCTCACTGGTGCCCCGCCAGCGTATACCGATAGCGCAGGCAGGGTTACCATTCCATTATGACCCATTAGAAAAAAAATTATAGATTAACGATTTTGACAATATCTTGAGGATGAAGTGTGGTGGCAATTATGTCACTACACTTTTTACATTTACATTATTAATTTATACTAAAGAATATGTAAACATACTCACTTGTAATTAGCAATCTAATGAGGAGATGTACTGGTTAGTCTTTAGTTGAATCGATAACCGTAGACGTAGACGTGTTCAGATGAGGGGACGCGAATCGGCAAATGAGACCTTGGGACGACCTGAGGTTAAGTGAAGCGACAACATACATAGGGTTGTAATAACTACCTGCGAAGTGCCAAAAATCGTACTTTGTGACGTGCTTTGATCGATCGACGAGAAATCTATCACCATTGGGTGATGATGATGATGAGCACATACTTCATCAATACACAGAATAAACAGACAGTGTTTAGGTATGTTATTTAATTCCAGATTTTATAAGGTATTCGATTTAAATAGTAATCAAATTTGTATTTGTATCATATAGTTTATTAATTCAATATAAATTATATTAAACTAAACCAATCCGCCATATTCCAATCCCAATCCCAAATAATCTATTTCTGGCTTATCCCTAAACCAAAATATTCATTGTTACTATTGTCATAATATCAAAATAAGCAGCAAATTTCACAAAATATGCAAATACTGTTGAAACTGGACCTTATAATATTGAGAAGATAACTCAAATTTAATGAACCCAAGTGCCTAATTAAACAGTTAAGCGGCCACCGTTACTTACATTACTCTGTAGAAATAACCGTTTCCACAGCGGAGCCTTTCATAATTTGCGGAGTTTGCAGTAACCGTAAATTTTAATCATAATTTAGGAAGCGCCGAAAAAAATATGACATAATAAGAAAATATGGAGGCATCGAGCGCACCCGAGACGGCTCTAAGTCAAACGGAAGGGATGCTTTTTGGTAAATTGTTATGTCGGTGAAGAAGATTTAAAAAATTTACGCTTCGCCTAACTGCCAATGTGCATGTACTAAAAAATGAGTTAACTATCTAATATACTAGGATATTATTGCCAGTAGTTACCATGCTTAGCAGGCGGGTTGGCAACCGCAGTTAGTCTTTGGTAATGTTTTAAGGATGATCCTGCTGCCCATCGCTCGACCATTAAATTTTCTTAGTCGTCTTTTAACCAACCCAAAACCAACTCGAAACCCACGGAAGAGAAAGGGCTGGCCTATTCTATGCTGGGACCACACGAAAGCTGATTGTAATTACTGTAACAAATTAATATGACGAAACTAAATGCTTAAAATTGTTCTTTATTAGATTACTCTGTATACGGATTAGAATCTACTATTTTCACATAATTTAGGTGTAGGTTTGCAATAAAACAACAAATAAATCAATAGATAGATACACAACTTAAAGGATACATACGTCCATACGCTACGGATGACAGATCACAATGAACCGTGCTCCGTGGCGCCATCTGTACTCTACTATATTATTATTGTACATGCCTCAAAATCGAAATTTAAATTACTTTAGTTTTATAGATGATATGAGTGAGAAGAAAAATAATGCGCTGTTTTTGTAGCAGCAGAAGGATTTCGGCATCTGAAATAATAGATTTTTCTATGTTTAATATACGATAAATGATGTATGGCTGACTTGTAATTATTTACCTTTCTAACGGCTTACTGTTTATAGATTTACATCGTAAGAAATGAATCATGCCATAATATGATTTACTTCTTCCGTCGATATTATTTTAAATTTGTAATATAAATAAATTTCTGATAAACTGCCTTCTTTTGTTCCATGAACTATCAACCATTGCAAATATTTTGAATGAATATAGTAAATTTATAAAACCAAATATTATCTACTTGATATTTTTATAGGATTATTAAACAATTAAAAACTCGTTTTTCAAAACAACAAATATAAACTATGTATTAATGTAATCAAAATTAATTTTTACGTTCTTTTAAACCATCTATAATCAGCATTAAATTTTACTAAATTATATCAATATAATTTGTCGGTTACGATGAAATCTATCCACGGAAAGTGATCTCGTACGAGTATATGATACGAAACTACAATTTCGGTCTATTTAGTATTGACAATTGATATTAATTGGTATAATTGCAAATGACATGAGCACAATCAAATGATTATGCTCGTGTCATTTGCCAGCGTATGCTCATAATTAGATACTATAAATATATAAATTTATGCCGTCGTCGGCTTTGTATAAATCAAAAGTACATAGTACAAAACTTGCTTGGGCACCTCTGTCCCATTCGTGTTTCTACCGTGAAGCAGTTGTGTTTGCATGGCTGTGTTTCGGTTTGAAGGGTGGAATATGGCAGTGAGTTTACAAAGTACAGAGGAATAATACATGAGTCCTCAGGAATGACAACGCATGGGGGGAAGCATGGGCAACACATGTTGATCAGCAATTTTTAATACAGAGCCACTATACCAACATAGACATACTCTGTTATGTCTATAGGCGACGGTTGTCACTTTTCATCAGGTGAGCCCTCAGCTTGTTTGCCATTCTAAGTTGCTTAAAAAAGATGTATGGAGACTTTTTAACCTTTTTTATATGTTTTTTCAAACATTTTCATTCATTAAAGCTTGTCATAATAATTACAAACACAACAAGAAAGAATTAGCCATATAGCTGCATCCATTCCGAAGTGCGCTTACTTATTTTGATTATTTTCCCCATTCAGTGGCTCCTATAATATTTAATATTACTTGACAGCATACAACATACCTAATAATAATATATCTATACTTTACATGGCGCTAGCGATAAACGAGGAATGTTGTGCTACCTCGTTCATCAAAATCCATCAAGTAGTTTAACCGCTACAAGCTGCTTAAGAAATTGATATATTTAACTATGTTTTTATCCGACTATTCAAGAAAAAAGAAGATAAAATTTTACGGGAATCCGAACATTTTGTGCAAAATTATCTTCAACGGATTTTAACTATATACAAAATAAATTATTAATAATAAATTTGGCAGTTGGATATTTTGTGATTTTGTCATGTCTGATAAAAATTCATTGTCAAGATTGAAGGAATTCTAAATACTAGTATTTCTAAAGTGACACGTAGAAACATAAGCTAAAAACAAAGCTATTTTCTGAACTGGCTGTAAGAGAACTAATACGAATATTTCTTGATTTTATTTACTTAATCACGAAATAACATTTAAATTGGCCGCATTATATTATTACATACATTTTGTAAGAGGAGTCCTCGTCATATAATGTGAAGTTTATAAAATTGGAGGTGTTCATTTATGATCAATCCAATCATGTTTATACGACAGTAAAATTTTTAAAATTACGCTTATTCTATAGTATTTACAATAACAATATTGTACTGTTATCAACTGACTTAAAAAGAAGGAGGTTCATAGTTCGGTAATATATTTTTTTTAAACTTTGTTACCTCATAACTCGGTCAATTATAAACCTATATAGAAAATTATTATTTTTTATCTAAAAGGATATACTTACAGATTCGTATCATTTATCAAAATCTGTTTATTAATTTAAATCAAAGTAACTGGTTTTACCACAACAGAATCCATTTTTTTTGTCTTAAATTATTTAGAAAAATAGTGACCCTGTTTGATGCCGATGGGGTACCAATGTCAAACAATAAGTGAAGATGAAGTTACATTATCGACTCATTTTTACAAATTCTCCAACAAGAACCGTCTAGAAAACTTTTTATACCTATATATAATATCTATAACCTATAATCACGAAGTACCTGCACATTTAACTGTACCAGTTATCAGTTATGGTTAAAGTTCCAAGTCTCTTGTTTGTTTTACGACGTACCTCGCCGTGTGTTTAACAAATTACCGGCCTTCGTTATTGATTATTATATTATTACATACCATTCTGGATTGTCTGCAATTATGATGATGATATAGTAATGGGAAACAAATAATTTAGTTCGCTTTTTCTCTTACGTTTATATCTGGACTCATATTACCAATACGTAATTGGATGTAAAAACGGTAGTACTTTTTTTGTAAACAAAGCAGTTAATTACAAATGTAAGAGTAATTTCTAGATATAATTTCTGTATTCATCTGTAGACTAGAATTTATGACGGTGGTTATTTATTTTATGATTGATAAAAACTGAAGGATAACCTCGTCTGTTGTATTGAGAGACATACACACAGCAGCCAGCGTCTGATTCCTGTGAGGGATGGTAGGCGAAGAAGGAAGATCATCGCAACGAATTGATCAGGATTTAACCACGGTGAATTCCAAGAGGAACGGGTGAATGTCTATTTAACAATATATATTGCTAGCAATTGGGCAACTCGTCCGCATTGCTAATAATCCCCTCCACCTATTTGTAACAGATAAAAATATATTTAGATTAACTATACATACGACGCCGTTGCCGTGTAGTCTCGGCATAGAAAAGGCAGTGGCCTTTTCCAAAATAAAAATATAAAAATAAAAAATTCTCCAAAGATGGAAAGGCCGATTGGCAACCGCAATTACTGGCAAAACCCTCAAAGGATTAACTTGTGTTCACCACTGGACAGTTGAGGATGATGACGATTTCGTTCGCGCGAGAAATTTTTATATTTCCTATGATAATAAAATATTGCAGTAAAAAGATCCTATAATAACTTGTTGAACCAGGTCCTAAATTGTCATACCCAGAAGAAATACAGGCCGAATTAACGGTGTATTTAAAATGGCCGATACCTCACAACTGTTGCCTCATCTCCATTTATTGAATGAGTGTGTGTTTTTTTAATGGATGATAAAGCAATGGTAACGCCGCCGGCGTTAACAATATACGCTGGCGGGCACCAGTGAAGGATGATAGGTGAGAATCATCTGAAACTTGTATTTGAGAACTTGGAATTCAGTACTATGGTTTCCAGGGGGGACTAGGGGGAATTCGACCTTACAAAGTATATTGTTAGCAATGGTGTGACAGTGATGAGATTTTCAATGGGTTGTTTTCATTATGAAGATATTAATCACCATGCCATGCCAGCACCAGAGTTTAGGCGGTATGAGTATAGGTACGATAAAAGGATAAAAAAGATCTAAGTTTCCACATCGAATTTCCGAAAAATTCTAGTTACAATTTTCGCGTGCACAGACACAGTCAAAATACAATTTTATGATAAGTATAGATAAAGCACATTTTCAATCATCTTCAGTTTAGCGTCAATAACAGTAATAAACCTCAATCCTCAAATGTCAAATGCACTCGTGAGTGTGCATCACTTTTTTATTGTATAAATATATCTTTTATCTAGTCTTTTTTGGGTACAATGCGTTATGTTTGTACAAATGGATTATTTGGACAGTCTGAGTTGTCACGTGTTAGATGACAGTTTATTTTTTTATTGGATCAACAGTGTTGATTATTATTTCTATTTTTTATAAGGGCACACAGAGAGCTGAAGGGTGAGGTACCAATCAAAACGTAAACCGGTTTCAAAAACAGGTTTAGAATTTTTATTTTCGACTGTTTGTATTTATATGTAGATTATGCGGTATCTTCAGCAATTGTAAACTGAATTGAATTATTGATCTCCATACTCTCTACTCTCCGTAGCCTTACTTATTTTTCGTACTTGTGTAGAAATTGTCAAATCAATATTAATAATATTTTTACGAATAAATATTTATTTTATTGTATATCAACTTTTAGATTTTATTCTAAAAGGTTGTTATCCTAATACAAGTATTATAATTCTGAGTGAAGACTGAACATAACAAGCAAATAGGACACATTATTACTAATCTTATAAATGTGAAACCTCTCATCCTCATCGCTTCTTAACAGCTTAACCAATTACTATAAAATTTGATACACATACTATGTAAGATGAAGAAGAAGATAGGCATTTTATTTCGTTCAATAAATATATGCTATAGAAATAACGAGTCAAAATTTTCAATATTTCTCATCGCATAATTAAATTTCTGTTTTTTTTTTCAAAGATTGGGGGTAATGCTAGGTTTATACCTAGGTTAGGTACAAAAGACAACTGTTTACATTACATTGTTGTCAATAAAGAATAAACAACTAAAGCTAGTATGAAATTGTATTAAATTCAATTTTATTAATCCACACATTCTCTGTCCTCATAAAGGACGGTGACGTGTCAGTTGCATATAATACGCTAAAATTGTCCCATAGTTCTTTACAATATGGAATGACTTTCATATATAGAAGCCACATGTAGCATCCGTAGTATGATGCAGCACATTTTATTGAACAAATCTGACAAAAAATGCACTCGAGTCCCGGAGCTTGGATGCAATAAAATAAATATAAAGCAATATCAAGAACGTTTTTATTTTTCAGAACAACGCGAATCTTTATTTTCCAAGAATTTGCATTTCGCTCGTAAGGTGTCCGTTGCACATTCAAACTAAAATATTATGTGCATTTATGTTTTTTAAGAAATAAAATATACGATTATGAGTTCATGCAACGGTATTTGTTATTATATTATGCGATATGACAGCAGTTGTTTGAAAATAATTTCATTTTATTTACTATAATATTTTTTTATGCAACTTAGAGTGGCAAACAATCTGACGGCCCACCTGATGGAAAGTGATAACTGTCGCCTATAATCATGAACAGTAGCATGGACGTAACAAAGTATAAAGTGTCACCAATGATATCCCTTATGCGCTGCTATACCTGAGGAATAAAATGTTATCCCTCTGTATCTTGTAATTTTACTCCCATATCCTATATATCGATGTATTCACGAAACACAAACATGCAAACGCAACTGCTTCACATCAAAAACACGAATGGGGCAAAGGTACTCAAGCCCACGACTTTTCTATTCTTTCTCTGCTGTACAATATATTTAGAGAGTAACAACAGTCATGTCTATAAATTTGCCGGTGTATTGAATTTGCCAATAGTGTAGTAAAGAATTGCTTTCCTTGGATCTTTTAAATCCTAATCTATGTTATCATATACGAGTACTTCTTTTTGCTTATTTATATTTGTAGTACTTGAAAAGTATTAAGTAGTTTCTTGATTGGAACAATCTAACATAAACTACATATAATAACAACCTGTTAATATACCATTGCTTGTCACTAATAAAAGAAAATTATAGCTTACTGTAACTACGTTGATCAGGTAGCTTGTATAATTTAATTCTGAGGTTTCCTGTTCCTGAACTTGATATATTGATTTCTAGTTTATTGTCTGCTACTTCGTACGCATATATTTTAGAAGTAGGTAAACCAATGGAATAGACAACTTCTAGATAGCTTATTAAGATAAAAACAGACATCAATTTATAAGATTGATCTTCTGTGAAAACCATATCCATTTTATGATGCCGGAACAAACATACAGACAGATAAACAAAATTTCAGAAAATACTATTTTGTCTTCCATTGATTTTATTAATCCTCTCAATTTAATTTCTTTAAATGTTTTTCATGTACATACATAGGCTAGTTAAAATTTTATTTTATTAGTAACATGATGCATATAATTCAGTAATAAAATATTAAACAAGATTTTTTTTTTATTTGTGTTAAATTATTTTTATGTTACAAAGAAAAAGAGAATGTGACCGTGTATTGATATTAAAAATGCACCCTGACTCCTTGTGTACAACAGTCGGGCGCGTAAACTGTCGCCCCACCCTACTGACTAGCATGACTGTCAGTTTCTATCACAAAAACCAACCTTGTTTACCGTATTTCTGTTATATGTCATATAGGATAAACTCGGCAGGTACATTAAACGGTGATCAAGCGTAGAAATTACAAATTAAAAACGTGTTTGTCACGTTTTAAGTGATTAAAGGATGAGTTGCGTTATGTATATTGAAACGATTTTTTAATGAAATATCAAATTATTTTGGGACAATATCATGTAAATTTATATGGAAATATATGTTATTCGCTAAGTAACCGTAAATGTGAAACTTCAATGCATTTTTATATAAATAACAAGATTTTTAATATAAATAAAAATAAACAGAAATATACAGCTTCAAGCAATAACGTTTTTATGGAAGCTTATGATGAAATCTCGTCCACTTTCAAATAAATTTTTTTAACCTATTTAATCTCATTAGGTGACAAAGTTATTAAAAATGTTATAGTACTCACTAGAATACGATTTGATATATCTAAGGATCTAAGATATATCTATGTATATACAATTTCATGTTTCTACGTACTGTAATAGATAATACTATATATTCTAATCTTATGCTTATCCTTGTGGTATTGGTTGCCTACTGCAATACACTTTGTATCTGTCAAAGTTAGTAGATATGCTCGTAACATCGTTCATATTTATTTTCCTATTTTCAAGAAATGATGAAGCAAATAATAAGTTATAATGGTACCCATTTCGTTTTCAAAATCTGTCTAGTAAATATGGCATGATGCGTGTTGTTTTGTTGAATTTATGCAGGGTAGCCCATAAATCCTTAGATATGAAAAAAAAAAAATTAAAATAAAATTAATTACATGTATATGTGTACTAGCTTTTACCCGCGATTTCATTCGTATGACCGGAATATGTTCATTGACTGAGATAAAAAGTAACCTATAACCTCAACTATGCGACGTGTATACCAATTTTCGTGTATTATATTTAATAGTAAATGGTTAAACCATTTAGGCGTTAACAGGGAACAAACAGACTTACTTTCACATTTATAATATTAGTAAGGTAACATATGAAATTCGTTTAAGTACATATAATTACCTACCTTATACCGCGATTAATAAATTCTCTACCTACCGACTTGCGAAACAATATCACTGTCAAAAACATAAAATTTAAACTGAGAGCTTATTTACTGTCCAACCTTGGTAAAACAGCAGAATATTAATGTAAATAGTGATATTTGTGAACCGAATGTAAAGTATCACACACAAGCCCAAGAGGTTTAAGTGGTATTAAAAATCCAATTTTTTTTAATGTATTTATGTATGATAATTAAATAAAAAAAAAACTGTTTTTTAAATTTGTGATTACATGGTAATATAATTAATTAAATGTTACAAATGCTAGATCAATAACTATTTAAATATTTGAACAGCTGAAATGGGTATTTTTATATAAATCAATCAATGTTAAACAGTGTCGTACAGTCTGCTTTGGGTTGATACCATTAAGTAAACATGCTTCGGTTACAATTCGAGACATATACGTCATTATCAGTCCTATCCATCATGTTAATCATTAAAATGTTCAGTAGCTTCGGACTGGAAGGGGAATATCACTAACTTTAAGAATTATTAACATTTACAAAGGAAAAAACATAAGCAGTATGAATCTTAAATTTATAACGCAATTTATTTCAACCGACTTCAAAAAAGAAGGAGGTTCTCAATTCGGTTGTATTTCTTTTTCCTATTCGTTACCTCGTAACTCCGTCAGTTATACATCGATTTGGAAAATTCTTTCTGTTTCTGAAAGGATATACTTATAGACTGGTCTCGTGGAAATTATATCAAAATTGGTTCAATAGTTTAGTTTTCAAATCAAAATAACTGGCTTTGCCACAATTGAAGTCGGTTTTTTTTCGTGAAGCGCAATATTAAATTGTTTATTATTTACATAAGTAACAGATCCTATATGATCAGACATTATATTATCTGTGGTAACGATTATAGCTTTGTATCAAGCGGACGTCAGCTTGTTTGTAATTTTGTGTCATATAAAAATTTACACATAATCCTCTTAAACTAATTAATGATTAAATGGTCTTAAGCTGATGTTGCATCAAATGTTATATTTTTTTTAATAGATGAAAATAAAATGGCGTCTTCGCCTGCGCTATTGGTATACGTTGGCAGGGCAGTAGTGAGAGATAATAGGTAAAGATGAAAGCAGGTCAGTTCACCCATTGTGACTAATTCAACAAGAACTAACAACTAACTAACAAGAACTAAGTGACAACTGCGTGGATGTCGACCTGATAGAATATTGCTAGCAATGGGACTGTTAAAACCTAACAATCTCTTTTCCTCAAATGTCATCTTAAATTTTTACCGTCACTGATGGCAAAATGGCTAGCTAGAGTGAAAAGTCTTGCGCAACGGATTGCCCAACCAGTGTTCTGATTGAGGTTGTTAATTTGTTTGTTTGTTACCTCTTGTCTCTTGTTGGCATACCCTATTTATATAAGACGGAAAAGAACTTAAAATACTTTGTATCATCATCATCGTCATCCTACCTTTATCCCAATTGTATAAATTTTGGGGTCGGCTTAATATGTTTTACTGGGGGGAAAGGGATTGTTAGTAATGGAGACTGAGAATCCCATTGCTAGTAATATTCTATTTCCCAACCAGGTCGATCTCCTCGCGGTTCTCCTTGGAAACTATCATGGTTAATTCCTGATGAATTCATCATGATGGGCTAACTGACCTGTTTTCATTCTCATCTGTCACCCTTCACTGGTGCTCCGCCAGCGTATCCCGTTAGCGCAGACGGGGTTATCATACCATTTTCACCCATCAAAAAAATTTTTTATCTATATTACCCAAGCTTTTAACTTTTAGTGTTACGAGCGGTCACCTGCTCGACGTCAACCCTCATTGGGAGTGCATTTGTTGGTGGAGGGAGACTCTGGGAGTAATAAAGGATTTATGGGCAAAATGAAAAAGGGGAAACTGCAGTTGCGGAGGCCTATTGGTCAGAAACTTCAGTGGCTCGGAAGCCGGAGTTGCATACTCACGTCTTCTAACTATAGAACCGGACAGATCACTAGAAGAGAACACCCCTGGCAGAAATTACTTTACTATATAATCTAATAATTGATCTAATAATTGGTCACGTGGACGAAGTCGCCGGTAAAAACTAATATAAGCATGAATGTTTGTACGACATTGTTAAGTTCACAATTTAAGACGTTTGTAATGAAACTAAACGTTTATTCATGATGCCACAGTACTGCGGCATATACTGACACACCCGTCGGGTCCCAACTAGTGGATATAATATTAAAATGAGCGGCAATTTGTGTCGCGACGATACCGCACCGATCAATCTCCCCGATTGAAAACACACCCTACCCGAGACAGGAGCGGTTGAGAGGTGTTAGCATTCTTTTATCATACTTACTTTTGTAAGTCATAAAATAACTTACAAAAGTAAGCCTTTCTCAATTTTTCTATGTTTTTAGCTGCATTATATCATTATGTCGCCATCTCTAAACCGATATACCTAGTTAATGACATATTTTTCTTAATCTATGGTTTACTACTTTATCGGTCGGGGCCAGTACTGTATTAAACCATAGATTGTAAAATAAACTAAACTACTCGTAATTTTGTTTAAGTTCACTATCATATTGGTATGCAAATAATAATACTAATATAGATTGCAGAGCTTGTGGTAATAATATTAGCAGTCAATATTCGAATGTTGGCAGTTACATGCATACTAATATATAGCGGAATTAAACAAAATAATTCAAATTAATCAACTTTTCGTAAAATTACACATAATTCAGTAAAATATTAATTTTGTTACGATTGAAAAAGCCTTTATTCTGTGGAGAAAAGCACTTGCTACGAAGGAAAATTTTACATCTAGACACATGATTATGTGTTTTAAAATCAAACAATTTAAATATTTTACCAGATTTAAAGTCACTAAAAAATTCAGACGAAATAAGAATCTTTTTTGAATGGAACTATAAATTTAAGTCCTGTAATTGTGATTTTAAATAGATAAGTTCTCAAATTAAAATATTTTAAATATAAAATAAAAAACACGCATATTTCAACTCTATGACATATTTTGTCCAATGGACGTTATTCAAATAAGAAGCGCCGCGTATCGCGGGTGACTTGTCTCTTGATGGATAGCTTCGGACCATTTTTAATCATACGCTCGTATCGGAATTTTCTAAATAAATCCAAACATGTTTCTTGCGAGAATAGGTCTTAAATTATATGCGATAGATTCTGATTTTGTTTAATATATAATGGTTACCTAAAACATTCTAGTTAAGATAAATCACAAACTATGTTTAATATGAGTTCCTCTGTCAAATAATATACTCCATATCGTTTATGAACAGGCTAAACTCAGTTCCCTGTTTTCCGGGTGATAAAAAAATTAATGGGGACCATGTTACCTGAAAACATTAAAGAAATAAGATTAGAAATAAAATGTGTGGGTTGTCGAGCAGTCATAAATGTAAATATCAGTCGCAATATTACGTGACGACACGACTATTCTGAATATCTGGAATATTTTATTTATTTATATCTCTCAGTTATACTGTTATTGAGTATTACAAAATACCAATGCGCTCACTACGAGTCAACAATATTAATTTTATTACTAAATAAGTCATTTGATTAGAATTATTTTGTTTAATTCCACTTCTGACTGCAAATATTTGAAGATTGATTAGATACTATTATTATTAGTAGAAGTTCGACAACCTTCCATATTAGTCATCAATCTCCAACCGTTATTCAATCCACGCACGTGTTATACCTCTTAACGGTATCTTCAGTCAAATCAATAAATCGCTGCTGGAAAAAATTTAAAATATTTACTAAATATTGTACATTGGAACAATAATCAATTGTCAGCTTGTTGTAAAATTCTGGCCTAACGCGATCTTCAATTTTTATGGCGAAGTTCATTGGTTTGTCGCAATGCTCGTGGGATCGGAACTTTACTAGCTGCTGTAGTTCTATAATGATATACAAATTATTTATGTTAGTATATAAATATAGTAATAAATGTCGTAAAGTCAATGTAGGTAATGATTGATCTTTTTTTTTTAGCATATTTATTATTATATTTGCCGTGTGGTGCCGGCATAGATTTGGCCATCCCTTTCTTTTCCGTGGGTGTCTTAAGAGGCGACTAAAGAAATTTAATAGTTGAGAGATAGGCGGCAGCGTCCCTCTTAAAACACCACTAAAGCCTAACTGTGGTTGTCAACTAGCCTGTCAAGCGTGCTAAGCCTGGCAAAACCTCCAAATAAGGTGTGGCCTATGTTCAGCAGTGGACAGTCAACGACTGATATGGTGTGATAATGACTGTCGATGATTTGCATAGATATCTGTCGATACGAATTATAAAATACAGTTTAAACCCTACAATATATTAATTTACTGCAGCGTCCCTATTAAAACACTTCTTAAGGCCTAACTGCAGTTGATAACCCGCCTGTCAAGCATTGCAACTACTGGCAGAACTCCCCTTATGGGAAAGTCTTATGTCCGGCAGTGGGCAGTTAATGGCTAAAATAATAAAAATAAAATTTTAGTCGTCATTTATATCATCATGTAGGCCTAACATGATAAATTACCATCTTAGCAGAGACAAAAAAGCCTTTCAGCTTTCAGTGCCATTGTTCCCCCTAGGTCTGCTACTGTTCGCTTATAGAGCCATCAGCGGTGTATTCGTGACAAAACCTACGTCCATTACGTGTACCATTGTGTTACCACTCAATGCATGATTAATGACAAACCTACTCGAAAACATATTCGTGGGAGCCCCGTTTCCGCGTCTGAATCGAGTACAATGCGAATAATCGAATACCCTATCGATATTTGCCGCGAGAAGCGAAAAATGCGATGTTTACCCGCGCTCGATTAAGCGCGGTGGATGGGTTTTTGAAAAATCGCACGACGCCCTAGAGATATGCGTCGCGTGTCGAAACAACCGAGCGTGGTAATCGATTCTGTAACTTAAGCACTACTAAATAGAATCGGGAATAGTATCACTATCGTCTATTGATGCTCCCTGAACCGTAGCTAGATGCTGTTTTATTGGAAACGGATAATTTATTTTGGATATTTATTTTGCTGCGGCATGCCTGATTCAATATCGTGGGAGAGCAACTTCAATGTTGATGGGCGTCGTTATTAGGCATTGATGAAGGAGTTTGTCGTCATTTTCTATCCGATCACTGTTCTATGTTATACAATTTATTTTTAATCTAACTTACAATGATAAACAAACAGATAGAAAGTAATTATCGCTAATAAGTGGGAAGGAATTCTTAATAATGGAGACTAACAACCCCATACCTGGTAATAAACTCTGAAATTCAACCTCCTTGCAGTTTCTCCTGTAAGTAACTGACCTGCCATTTTATATCATTATTATCTCTCACTGATACACCAACATACCCATTAAAAAACTGATGGCTCTAGACATGAAAAGCATGTTGTCCATGGACATCACAGTGTATTAACTGTGATGTCCATGGACAACTCATGCATTACTATTTCTTAACACTATAATGTTATGCCTCCTTACTTTGTAATTTTAAACAGACATTTTTTATACCAGGCTTCAGATAATACAATTGACAAATTTAATTTACAAACAAAGAAATTTCCTCGTTGCAAAGAAATTTGCTCTCTGAGAATTTCAAAATTAGAATTAATTTCAAAAGTAAAACAATATAAATATTTGGTTAACGAATTTTCATGATCCAATTCGAAGCCCCAGGCGGTCGGAACTTGAGTTGTTTCGCGAGTCGGTAGCGTATTTACAGATGCGGATTGGGATAAACTCCATTAGGCTTCCGTGACGCGTCTGGTGGCGGAAATTAACTTAGACCCGTGTCAAGGCTCAGCTGATACCGGGAAGGCTCTTTTTGATGTGATATTGTCGCACACTGTATCAAATGTTATGTTCTCTTAAGATAATTGCGCTGTGGATAACTATAATTGGCTAATATATAGTAAATGTAATTTAATATGTATTCAATTTTGTAAAAAGCTGTTGTTATCCCAAATAAAATAAATAAATAAATAAATACTACATTAATGGTTAAACAATATATATGGGAATATGTTTTTAATATTAATAAAATTAATAATATAAGATTTTTAAGATATAATTTCAATCCATATAAGTCCAATTTCTACTGAGAGGTCAACCAAAAAATCCAACTGGGTTGGACAGCGTTTGGAAACTTACGCCACATCTTCATCATCCAAAATACTTCAAAATTTGTGTGCGTTTTGCAGTGGTCCCGGTCGAAACATGGTCTTACAGAATCTGAAATGAGGATATTTACAAAAGAACCAAAGCCATGGCCCGAAGAATAAGCAAACAGAAGTGGCAATGGGCTGATCACATAGCTCGAAGAACGGACAACTGATGGAGAATAAAGATTTTTGAGTGGCGACACCGTTCGAGCAAACGCATTATAGGACGACATTCAATAGATGGAGTGAAAACCTCAAATGCATTGCATTGAATGGATGCAGGCAGCTCAGGACCATTCCTTATGGCAGTCTATGGGGGAGGCTTATGTTCAGCAATGGAGGATCATGGCTGATATGATGATGATGATGACTTTATTTACATTTCTTAAGTATCTACTAAGTATTACAGGTGAATAGGCATTGGATAATTAAAACCATTAAAAATTAAATTGTAATCCGACGAATTTAAGATTTTTGAATAAAAAATGTCTTATTCAAACGCTATAAAATTGATTAATATAGAACTAACAATAGACTGGCTGGAATAAATTTATCGATTATCTACAAATAAAATCAAAATAGTATTAATATCAAGATACTATAGAGATAATATAGAGAGACGATACGCACGAAAATAGTATCAACCTTCTCCTTTTTAGCCGGAGAAAATATATTGTAATATAGGTATTAAGGTATGTATTAAGTTTGTCATGGTATTTGTATGAAATCAGTACATTTAATACCTTAGATATAGTAAACAAATTAAAAGTCATTTTTGCTCCCCTTATTCAATATACAAATTATATTCGCAATAACCCTAAAGTAAACGATCCCGCAAAAATTAACCCTAACGAGCTAAGTTTAATCGTCTCCGTAACCCTTGAAACCGTGTCCCAAACTACGAATAACCAACATTCGTTTATAAATATACCAAGCGAAAGTTTGGCAATTGGGCCCACAACGGTAATCCGACGGGAAAATGTCGCTTTTCATTTAGATCCATTGGCTTTACGGAACATTGTACGTATTGAGGTACCGCATTTTTTAGACTTTCAATTCGTCTATAGGTATATATTTTTTGTAAACCTAAGTTACGCGACTATGTCACTTCTAAATCTATTCTGATCATAATTATTGCAATTGCATGTGATGACTGAAGCTGCTATTTTTCTTTACATAATCCTACTTTTTGTAAAACGAAGGTCTAAATTCAAATCGCATTCACCGTCTTATTTTTTTTTATAAGTAAAATGATATTACTAGTTAATCGTGTAGCTTTCTTTTTCTATTACTGTCGCAGTCTTTTATGAAAGAAAATGCACTCTTTAATCAATCTATTTATTTCCCTTTTCGGGGTCAGTCTGACACTTTAGCGCTATTCTTGGCGATATTGACTTGTCTCAGGTATTATGCCTATCGTCAACAGATCCTATTGGATGGTTTTGACAATGGTAATTGGATGGAACCCAGGCGGTTGGTGGACGTCCTCTACCTACTATTACCAGACCAAACGGTATTAACAAAGCACTTTTGATTTGTTAATGCCGTTCGGTCCGGTCTACTCCAATCCACTTTTCTACTGAACTAAGTGTTATTTTGCGAATTCCATATCACTGCATAGTCTAGTAGAATTACTTTAACTCCGTTATTTGTTATATAATTTTGTTTATTTGTATGGAAGGTCGTAAAACTTCTATTAATAATCGTCATTGTATCTTACACTAACTATCCACTGCTAAATATAGGCCTCCTTCTTGTGGGATTAATTAATCTATTAATAATAGTAGTCAATCCTCAAACGTTAGCAGTCGTATGTATAATAATGGTAGCGGAATTAAACAAAATTATATGAGTCTACTAACAAATTTACCAGAGGAAGACTTTGTACAAAAGTCGTTTGCTTGGGTACCTCTGTTCCATTCGTGTTTCAACCGTAAAGCAATTGTGTTTGCATGGCTGTGTTTCGGTTTGAAGGGTGGAATATGGCGTGAATTTACAGGGTACAGAGGAATAATACCTATCTTCAGGAATGGCAACGCATGGGGGGTATCATGGGCGAAACAGTTTACTCTGTTATGTCCATGTCTGTAGGCGACGGTTACTTTCCATCAGGTGGGCCGTCAGCTTGTTTGCCATTCTAAGTTGTATAAAAAAAATTTATTTGTTAATAACAAGTAAAATCTAATTTTATTGAGTAAAACTAAGAAATAAACAAGGAGATTATTCTCAATTTAAAATATACAATAGTTTGAATATATGTTTTCGCTTTTTGCCGTATGGTCTAGGCATAGAATAAGCCACCCCTTCCTTTCTCGAGGGTATCGTAAAAGCCAAGTAAGGAAGGGCGTGGGATGAGCAGCAGCGTCCCTATCAAAACATCTATAAAGCCAAACTGCGGTTGCCAATCCGCCTACCAAGCGTAGCAACTACTAGCAACACCCCCCCATGGGGGAAGCTTATCTTCAGCAGTGGACAGTTAAGATATGATGATGATATTTTCGCTAATTCTAAATCAGATCTGATTTTTTTTTTTGTAATCGATGTAAATTAGTTCCGTATGAATTACATAATCTGCCTTTTAGGCCTATATAAACTTTTCATTGGTATTTGTTATTAGAGAAGTTAATTCTTAAAATAATTAAGATTTCGTTTTACATGATTCGATTACTTGAATCGTGATAAAAATAAAAGAATTTGATGAAATTTTATATTAACCAAAATGAACAAAAACATACAACTCTCGATTCAATTGGCGATTTTTTGAACACTAGATGATCTATGATTTAGAACTTTATTAAAGTTTTTAACTAATGGTAAGTGACCACCGTCGCCCATAGGTACTTACAACATCAAAGAAAATGCAAGTATGTTGCCAGACTTTTAGAATGGAATATGCTCTTTTCTCAAAGATTTCAATGTCCTATCTCTTCGGAGAGTATACGAATAAAACAAATTTAACCTATTTTAATATTACTTTCACTACACAGCGAATACAATTAATCCGGTCGAATTGATTGTCAGACGTGGCATTTTATCGCATCATTTCTCACTGTCAGTCCCTTGTAATCAATACATACAAGCATAGCGGATAAACAAATGGTCAGACAAGACGAAACACCATTACGGTTAACATATCTTTTACCCGACTAACTAAGGAGGATAATATTTTTCGGGTGTGTTATGTAAGTATGTATATATGTACTTGTTTTTAGGACTACGTATAGCTAGTGCAGCTTAAATGGATTGATGGATTTTAATAAACAAGCTTAGATTTTTTTTATACAACTTCGAATGGCAAACAAGCTAGACATGAGCAGTACCATGGACATAACAAAGTATACTATTTCGCCCATGATACCCCCATGCGTTACCATTCCTGAGGACTCAGATGTTAATCCTCTGTACCCAGTAAATTCACGGCATATCCCACCCTTCAAACCGAAACACAGCCGTGCAAACACAACTGCTTCACGGTTGAAACACGAATGGGACAATCAAAAACACAAAAAGCAATCGACTTTTGTACAAAGTCTCCCTCTGGTTGGTTAGATTAAAGAATGTTACGTCTTGACGGATAAATAGTTAAATTTCATTATAATGAACTCTGGTGTACACCTAATATTTGGGACGAAGAAAAAAATAGTTTACTTTTACACAATTCCACGTTCTTAACTAAATGATAAATGTATACTTATAGGTACTGCTATTTTATTCCTTTTAAAATAAGAATAGTAAGATGTAAATAAAAATAAACATTTTTTTAAACAGACATTTAACATCATTATAGCTATGTATAGAACATTTGGCATCTGTTTAATTGCCTCAAGATTGTAGGCATGCACTTTTAATTAACGTCATTATATTAATTAAACAGGTCGATAGTAATACATTACTAGTGAATATAATTTTTTTCAGGAATAAATATTTTTGTTCAACATTTTCAGTCGCTATATGAGAACAAGCTCAGTTCGACAGTTGACGGCGATCATTACAAGTTATTCGTACTCGCAATCATACCGCAGATCAACGTAAGCTTAGTGAAATGAAAATAGAAAACAACAGAATAAGTAACCAGAACAAGGCAAACACTTTTATTTTATTTATTTATTTATTACATAGTTATAAAATGCTTATACGTAACATAGATACAACATAAACTGCCATTGCTTAATTTTACCGTGTAACTAAAAAAAATCAAACACTATTCTAAATATGTTTTACAATGATTCTAGTTGTGTTTAAGTGATATTTGAAAAAAAATTTCATACATTAATTCACTCATATTTGTTCTATTTTGTGTAAATCATATTTATTGCACTATATTATTATTATTACACTATTGCAATATACATAAATCTGATAGTTCATTTAAGATTGTTCAAGATATCTCTTCTCGACCATGCTTAAATGGCTTAACGAATGTTAATGGAATTTTGTGCATAGATTAGACCATATTTTTACTTATTACGTTTTAAACTTACGCTGTTACTTATACGTTAAAATATGTCAATATTATGCGTAATGTGTGTATAGCACGTGTATGTATGTATATACTAAGCATTTCTTGCTGCTTTGCCCGCCCAATGTATAAATAATTACACTATAGTTATATATAAATATAAACTTGCTCATTGATATACATGCCTTTTTATCTATATTTTAATCTGTACTTTAGGAGGCAAGGGATTCTTAGTAATGTAGACTAGCAGTTCCATTGCTAGCACTATACCCTGTCAGGTCGACCTCCACGTGGTCCTCCCTGGAAACTATCGTGCTGAATTCCAGGTGTATTCATCACGATGGTCTAACTGACCTGCCATCTCATTGTCACCTAATATCCCTTACTGGTGCCCCGCCAACGTATATCGTTAACGCAGGCGGGGTTACCATCTCTGAACCCCGAGGCTGAAGGGCGCGGAGTTACTTACTCACAGATTATCCGGGAGACCAGGAGTAAAATCAGTCTTCCGGACATGGGGATCGGGGGGGTAAAAATGAAGGTGGCGGCTACGGGCGCCCGGATTATTGAAATCCTGGGCGCTGAGAATGGTGGTCATGCGGACCAGCTAGCTGAGAGGATCCGACAGGTCCTTCCCGAGGAGTGGGTAAAGGTGTCCAGGCCCTGCAAGACCGCCGAGATGAGGGTACTGGATTTGGACGATGCTGTGACCCCTGAAGAGGTCGCAGAGGCGGTCGCTAGAGAGGGGGGTTGCCGGCCGGATGAAGTCAGAGCCGGCACAATCCGCAGAGGCCCTTCTGGTCTAGGTACCTGCTGGGTCAGGGGACCCGTCGTTGCGATCAAATGCATTACGACGGCGGGTCGTCTTGGCATTGGCTGGGTCAAAGCCAGGGCCGAGCTTCTTAGGGCACAGCCCTTGCGCTGCTTTCGGTGCCTTCAGATCGGGCACGTTCGTGCCAAATGCACACTTGCGGAGGACCGGAGCGGACTATGCTTCCGCTGCGGAGAGGCTGGCCACAAGGCGGCGGTCTGTAGTGCTGCCCCAAAGTGCATGCTATGCTCGGCGGCGGGTCGCCCTGCCAACCACCGAGTGGGGGCAAAAACCTGTACTCCCCCTCAGGGGTGGAAAAGAGGGCCAACTATGACCCCTACCGCTGGACCTTCCCAGAGGGGTGTGCAGGAGGCGATGGAACTTCGATAAATGCACCATCGCATCCTACAAGCAAATCTGAACCACTGCCGCGACGCTCAAAATCTTCTTTTTCAGAGCGTCGCAGAAATGGGAGTGGATTTGGTTGTGGCCGCCGAGCCTCTGTTTATCCCTCTAGGGGATAACTGGTTTGGCGACACTGATGCGCTGGTTGCGGTAGGAAGTGTTGGTAGGAAACCTACCTCCCCGCAGGCCGCGGGTCTCTTCAGTTCGTCCGGCATCGTTGGCGTGAGCTGGGGGGAAATCCTTGTCGTCGGGGTGTACTTCTCTCCCAACAGGAGTTTTGCTGAGTTCGGGCAGTACATAGATGGGTTGGGAGCCCTTATAGGACAATTTTCAACACGTCCTGTGATGGTACTCGGTGACCTCAATGCCAGATCAATGGCGTGGGGCGACCGGGTTACCACTGCTCGCGGCAAGCTCCTGGAGGATTGGGCGATCGCGGCTGGCTTAGTGGTCCTAAATCACGGGTCAGCTGCCACGTGTGTGTGTGATTTAATGGCGAGTCGATGGTTGACATTTCGCTCGCCAGTTCTACAATCGCACACAGGGTACGGGGCTGGAGAGTAATGGCCGAGGTGGAGACCATGTCTGATCACCGTTACATTCGGTTGGACGTGCTCCCCTCGTCCATGGCCCCGGCCCTCGATCACCGGGGGTAGGCACGTCCCGACGTTCCCCAAATGGGCATTGAGGCGTCTTGATAGGGACGTCTTGGTGGAGGCTTCCTTAGTTCAGGCTTGGGCATTAGACAGTCGTCCCAGGCCTGTGGAGGTGGAAGGGGAGGCACACCAGTTCACGGAGGTATTGACGCAGATATGTGATGCATCAATGCCTCGAGCCGGTCCCCCTCCTACTCGGCGACAGGTGTACTGGTGGTCGGAGGAGATAGCGGCCCTCAGAGATGAACTGGGGGCCGCTCGACGTCAGTACACGCGGTACCGCCGCAGAAGGACAGGCCGCAACGCCGAGGAGGAAGCTGAGCTGTACAGGGTCTATCGGGAGAAGACGAAAACCCTGCGGCTAGCCATCACCAGCGCCAAGGAGAGGGCCAGGAAGGAGCTTCTCGAAACTCTCAATAGGGATCCATGGGGGCGCCCGTACCGTACGGTAAGGGGCAAAATGCGCCCCTGGGCGCCCCCAGAAGCGGAACGCATCCCTTCCCAGCAGCTGGAAGAGGTACTGGCTGCGCTTTTCCCAGCGCAGCCGGAGTTTACACCCCCTCCCATGTTACCGCGGAGCCATGAGGTTAGCGGTGCTGGAGCTGTAGGGGCCATGAGAGTCTCCCAGGAGGAGTTTGCAGCGGCTGTGGATAGGCTCCGAGCGAAGAACACCGCCCCGGGGCCTGATGGGATACCCGGCCGCGTTCTAGCCTTGGCCCTGGGCGCCCTAGGGGACCGTCTCCGGGACCTGTTCGACAGGTGCCTGGAGACGGGACGATTTCCCGACGAGTGGAAGATGGGTAGAGTGGTCCTCTTACGGAAGGAGGGGCACCCCGCAGGTTCCCTTGCACCCTCGGCATTCCGTCCCATAGTATTGTTGGGGGAGGTTGGCAAGCTGTTTGAAAGAATAATAGCAGGTCGCCTCACCCAACACTTGTCCCAAGTAGGTCCCGGCCTCAGCCCCAGGGCAGTTCGGATTTCGTGCGGGTCTGAGTACCATTGATGCCGTCGCTCGTGTTCGGGTTCTCTCGGATGAGGCGACGTCCAGCGGTGGGGTGCTGTTGGCAGTGTCGCTTGACATCAAGAACGCCTTCAACACCCTGCCATTCGCGTGCATTAGGGAGGCACTATAATATCATCGGGTGCCTCTCTACTTGCGGGACGTAATCGGGACCTACCTAGAGCACAGAATAGTGCACTGCGTGGGACAGAATGGGGCGGTAGCGTCGAGGGAGATGCAGCGTGGTGTCCCACAGGGGTCGGTGCTGGGACCGATCCTGTGGGACATCGGGTATGACTGGAACTTGCGGGGTGCTCTACTTTCCGGCAGCGATGTTGTCTGCTATGCAGACGACACGCTTTTGTTGCCAAGGGGAGCACTTACAGGGAGGCTGCCCGTCTTGCCACGGCAAGCGTGGCACTCGTCGTCGGTCGTGCGCGTCGCCTTGGGCTCCATGTGGCGTTGGAGAAGTCGGAGGTACTTTGCTTTCACAGACCCCGACGAGCGCCACCAGAGGGAGCCCACATAATGGTCAGTGGCCAGAGATTGGTCGTCAAGCCCCATATGAGGTACTTGGGGCTTGACTTAGACAGTCGCTGGAACTTCCGTAGGCACTTCCAGAGGTTGGCCCCCCGCCTTATGGCGGCTGCCGGTGCTCTAAGCCGGCTGCTGCCAAACATAGGAGGGCCAGGAGGGAGCACACGCCGCCTTTACCTTGGGGTGGTGAGGTCCATGGCCTTATATGGGGCCCCGATATGGAACAGGGCCCTGAGTAGGCAAAATGTGGCCTGTTTAAACAGGCCACATAGGGCCATGGCGATCCGCATTATACGCGGATACCGCACTATCTCCACGGAGGCGGCATGTGCGATGGCGGGCTCACCGCCCTGGGAGTTGGAGGCCAATGCCTGTGCGTCGGTCTACGAGTGGCGTGCGGAGCGGAGGCGTCAGGGTGCCGAGCCTTCCAGCCTGGAAGTTGCGCTGCGGAAGTCCCACGTTCGACGGGTCCTGCAGCGGGAGTGGGAACAGCGGCTGGTCGAGCCATCGGCCGGCCGGAGGACCGTCGAGGCTATCCGTCCACTTCTTAAGAAGTGGATGGATAGGCGGCGAAGGCCGCTGACCTTCAGGATGACACAGATACTGTCCGGGCATGGGTGCTTTGGGCGATATCTGTGTCATATCGCGCGCAGGGAGCCGACGGAGGAGTGCCATGCCTGTGGAGCGGACCAGGACACGGCGGAGCATACGCTGGAGGAGTGCCCAGCGTATGCCGATGAGCGTCGTGACTTGTCCGCGGTAGTGGGGACCGATCTCTCGCTGCCCGCCGTAGTCCGGCGGATGGTGAGCAGTGAGAGATCGTGGGAAGCAATGCTCGTCTTCTGCGATGCCGTCATGTCGCAGAAGGAGGCGGCGGAAAGGGAGCGGGAGAGTGCCACTCTCGCACCGTCAATCCGCCGCAGACGAGTCAGACGCAGAAGAAGGGGCGTGCCCAGTTCCGCCCCTCCTCCTTCCCCACTGGGACCGGGGTGGGTCCTGGGGGATGTGCTTATATACCGGCGCATCCCCCGAGTGGTAGGGTGAGTACGCCATTCACCCTATCTTGAGAGAGGAGACCTGCTCTTACCATCAAGGGGCGGGTCGCTGCCGTCGGAGATGTGGTGAGTGCGAAAGCGAACCCATGTCTCCGACATATGGCACCTCGAGGGTATATCGTCTGGTTTTTGGTGGGTACACCCCCACCTTACGGGGGGACTCCCACAGTACCCATACACCTCCCACAAGGTGTATGGGTCTGCATAAAGCATTTTCCAGACGTTAAAAAAAAAAAAAAAAAAAAAAAGGCGGGGTTACCATTCCATTATCATCCATTAAAAAAATCTGTATTTCATGCTACTGTATTTCAGTTGACTTGTTTATGTCATTGTTTATTTTATGTTTTTGGTACAATAAAGAGTTAAATAAATAAATAATGACTAAATTAATATACCCAAAAATTCTTTCCTAGTTCTCACTTATATATGAAAACTATAAAATTTCATATCTTTAGAGAGTCGCAGCATTTATTGCCGTGTGTTAATCAGATAGTTTCTTTTTTATAGGTTACAGAGCAATATCGAAATCTGTAGCATCCTGTAAAGGAAAATAGAAAAATTTCTTAAAAGACTCGTGGGTTAAGAAACAATAAAAAAAATTATCTCGCCATACTAAACAGACTCAAATATTTAATACAAAGAGGTTCAAAACGCAATCAAATGAGTCTTCCAAGAACTCATATTTCTTTGGGGAAAATATTCAATTTCACTGATAGAACACACAATATGCTAATACTTTCGATTTTACTCTACATATTAGACTAACTGTTGCCCGCAGCTTTACACACATGGTGCCATGTTTTCCTGTCAAGTAAACATTTCAAAAATTCTTTCTTATTGAATGCTTATGTTATTAATTTTTTATCTGAATTTATTAGTTGAATTATTAATATTTACCGTATTTTTTTATTGGTTCAATAAAGTATAAAATAAACCTATATTCCAAATTTCAGTTTTCTAGACTTAATAGTTTTGGCTGCGCGTATCTACGCACTAGCTAGTTAGTCAGGACAAAACGATTTTATAAGTATAGTTTAATGAAACTTGCAAACTTTTTATGTATGTAATATTGATTTATAGATCCTTCCAATCGCCAACGCTTCCCTTTTTCCATCCGGGCAGATTGTAGAAACGCATATCGACTAATCTCGAGGGCAGGCAGCCGCTTAGGCAAATGTCATTCACGATCCCTTCGCGCCTAAACCTGACAAATGAGGAAAGCCTACCCTGCCCCCCGCGATTATCTTCACATAGGTATCGACGGGGTAATAATTGGTTGACACGCAGTTCTCCTTTCAGTTGACAGACGAAGATATGTGAGTAGAATGGGATTTAGGCGTCGATCCTTCGTGATTGCGTCCCGTTCCATTTTCAAATCCACTCCGATTGTTTGTTCCCGTAGTATCGTCATTGTTTTGTTTTAATTGGAGTTTTCGATTTTGTCCATTTTATTAAATCGGGAATGGCAATTCTAATTACCATACGTCGTATTTTCTTCGTTAGATGTGTATGTGTGGGTGGGTACAAATGTTTCGCGTTACGAAATGCGTACAAATGTTACGTGATTAAATTTTACTTAATTCGTAAATTTGTTTTATTAAGTGACATTTAATATATTACAACATTATTTTATATATTTTACTTAAAAATAATTAAATTTGTAAATCTTAAAATAAGTCTAAAGCATTTCGTCTCAACTAAAACTCCATTAATCCAACTACCAGAATTACTCTCCGAACTTTCAAATTACAAATTCCACAAGACCATTAGGACCGAATTAATCAAAGGGAAGATAGCCCTTACCAAACCTAAGACACACCCTCTGTGCCCTTAAATTGTATTGTCAAACCAACACGTGGTCGTTAGCAAAATAGCTGCTTTGACATTTGGCCAGTGTCGCCCTTTTCCATAATACATATTGAAAGATGACACAGCTTACAGAAATAACAAGTGCTCTACATTTATGTCCAGTAGTATAACCAAAAACGTAACTTCGCTTCGTTAGTCTATGTGTGCAGGTTTTCAATTCGTATAAAATACAGAGAGTGCTACTAAAACGGTCAGAGACTATCACGTAATTAAGTACCCAAACCCGATGTTCGCTGGACCGTGAGGGGACATTGGGCTAGAATAGTTGAGAAATTAAACTAAGTTTTATGCGATAGACGGAAGTAGACTTTATAGCAATGACAATTAAATTGAAAATAGATCGCCAGCGGTAAAGGTAGACCAGGCTACATTAGGCAATTGGGGTGATGCGCGTTACGTATAAATAACTACTTTTCTTGGCCTGCAAATTAAGTACGGATGTAAGTTGTTAGCAGTTCCCGTCCAGTTTATTGCTCTGGAATTAGCTTTATAGGCCATGGTAATAGTACTCGTGAAATCTCTACTACTGATGTGTAAATTAACTAATGTGTTAACTTTACTAAAACAGAGAACTCTGTTCAGAGTGACCTATTCGCGTCAATTAATAAAGCAGTTTATAAGCTTTCAAGTAGTAGCTACGTGTTGCTTTTGAAAATATACTTTGATTTGATCTATTTGCCATTAAAATATTATTTTATCATTATAAAGATCAAGAATGATGAGACAAAATATGAAAATGCAAGAATGAAGAGATGTACATTAGGATACCTTTGGCAATCGGTTCTCTTTGCCTACCGCGCAACGGACTTGGCGTGAAAATGGGTAGATAGAAAGATAGAAATCTAGTAAGTTATGGTTTTGTTTAAAGACTTTTATAAATATTATATTGCGTATAAAATGGCTGTAATTCCCTAAAATCAACTTTAATTAGTTGAATTAATATTTTATTGTTGTTTGTTACCTAAGGGCACCTTAACTGCTTATCACTACGAAATAATAACAAGGGCAAATCTGCCTGTGTACATTTTGGCAAAACTCAATATCTATGTTATAAGTGAATGTACAAAAACATATAAAAAAATAAATAATAATACGAGATGAAGAAAGATTCAAGCATACCTTTTATCCCGGTCAGTAAGCAAATCCCGGTCACACGGACAAAATCACGGTTAAAAATTAGTAGTAATATATTTTATACCCAGACAAATATATAATCCACTGTTTTCATAAGCTACATCTCTTCAAATACATATAAAATGATAAGAAATAGCTATCTTATCATTTCATTTGTATTTTTGAACTAATTAAATACAGCATAATACCTGTGATGATACAGTATGACTCACGATAGTCATTATTCTACAAACAAAATAATGTCTGTATTTCAGACATCAGCGCTCTTTCAATTTTACGATAGTTATAAGTATTTCAACATTAAAACAATCATTATAAAAGAAGAAAAATCATTATTTCTTTTTATAAACGAATGAGCAAGTTTCAATCTTTCATAAAATTTGCATTAAATTTGATATTACAAATTCATTGAAACAAAGTATGTTTATAGATCTTGCTTTAGTGTAAAATGATAATGCGAGTACATTATGATTCGCTAAAAAGGGATTTTATTCGTAAACATACATATATACAAACACGAACATTAATGAACGACGAGATGTTTTGTAGATCCACTATATTAAAAACACATGAATCATACAAAATGCAGAATCGTATATCTATAAGACTAGACTTTCCAACAACAATTTATACGCATCGCAAAAAACTGCAATCATCACAAAACCACCTTATGAATTACTGGTCTCTTAATTATGTAACATATGCACAAAAAAGTCAGGTAAATTGGCAATTTCCTACTTTTAGGAGTCTCGTAAAAAAAGAAAATTTAGCATGCTGTTTTCTCGATGCTGTATCTGAAATTCTGGACTATTTCGGTTGGAGTTGGCCACAATAGCTTATTTGACTAACAAACAGCATCTTCGATTATCCTAAAGGCAATGGTTTGTATCGTATACTGCATTATGCATGAGACGTTTCCGTCTCCTGACGATGACGAGCACTCGCCCACACGGATTATCCTTAGTTGAACTGTTCAATTCTGAAATGTAATATGCATAGAAACAAGGTTCGGAAAAAAAAAAAAATTCAATTTTTGTATATTTCTGCATGTTCACTAATATTATGATTAGGTGTATGCAAGAAATCGACATTATTAGCATCCTGTTATGTGTTCCATAATTTTTTTTAACATTTTTCCTCAAAGAAACATTAATCGAAAAAAGTAAAAAAATACTGAACTTCGCATACATATTTAGATGTTTATTACAGAATATACGTTATGTGATTGTACAATGTATTTTAAAATAAAGGATTATGTTGATAATAATTGATTTTGCATATCTAACTTGTTGATCAAATGGCTCGTTCCGTGATGATCGCAGCGTGAGACGTTTAGTAACTCCACTGTATTTGCGAATCATACGATGAATATACGTTGAATCATATAATAAAACTCATTGTATGATTTGTGTAAAGAGACTCTTTTAATTCCTTTAATCTCAAGTCAAATATGTTTCCTATATTATTATTTATATCCAAAAAAACTAATAATATAGAACAAAATAGTTTTTACTTTTTAATTATATATAGCTCCTATTTTATTTAACTAGCTCTTACCTGGTGGATCATCAAGTACATATCACTGGTTAATAATGGTGATCAATCTTGTGTTGGCAGTCATACACATACTAATGGTAGCGGAATCAAACAAAATAATTCTAATGAAGTACTCAGTTTTACAGCTCTGCAAATTAGAGACATTTTACTCCTTCTACCGCATAATGATGTATGTCCAATTATTAAGGCTTTCATAAACGAAAAATTTGTCTGTGAACAAAATGAACGTAGTCGTTTGCTGTTCGTGTATCTTTAAAAATTTAAACGAAGTATAGAGTTTGTTCAAAATGAAAAAAAAAAGATAGAAGTCCATTTCAATGACATTAAATATAATCTCTGAAAACTTCAAATCATACAAATTGCTCCATAAAGGCCCATTTTCACTGCACATTAGAGCACAATTAGGTCGTTAAATTATTAACAAGACATGGACGAACGATGACTGGCGTTATTACATATTGAAAAGGAAAACGTGGAGGCATGGAGTGGCGATATACTTAATAATAATATAAAATATAATTTTGAAAGTTTGTACGAATTGGATGTATGTAACGTGTAAACATCTGAATGGATTTGAATGAAATTCGTTCGGCAAAAAATATAAGTAGTTACTTTGATCTTGACAAAATATATATTGAATCAACCTGGAAGTTAAATTAATTGAAAAAAATATCTCACAATCTAATAAAGATGTCTAATAGTACTAATAAAAAATAATAAAGAAAAAAAAAACATTTTATAAAAATATTATAAGTATTAATTAATCATATTAAGCTGAAAATGAAAGGGAAGGATCCGAAAAACTTCTTCAAATATCATTTTAAGAAAAAAAATAATTGAAAATGTCAAGTTATTTTATATATATAGTGCATTGCGTAGAATATTAACATATAAAATAAACTTAATATATATTACTTATAATAATTTAAAATGTCACCGGCAAAACTCATTAAGGGCCATTCCTCCGTCACCACAGAAAATATATTACTATACTAGTACCTCTACATTCCCCCAAGAGGGATGATATTCAAAATTTTTGAAAAAACTACTATACTAGAAATCGTCCTACACACAGCAATGCATTGTCAAAACCATCAAATATCTATTCTCTAATCATTGGTTAATTTTATAGAAATTCTCAATCTACGTCTCCATTACAGTCCTTGTATTAAAAAATAAAAAGAACTTAACGACGACTGAGCAGCGGTGGAGATGTTGTTTGTTTACCATTATTGTTTTGTTGTGGCCGCGTCTGCTTCATGTGCATACAATGCGCGCGCGCACGCCCAGCGCCCACTCCTAACCATGTAGTTTCCATATTTATTATCTTATATCTCGCACGTTATGAGGTTACTCTGAATATTGGTAAAATTCAATTTAAAACATACGCTGAGTGCATGAGTTTATATTACAGGCTGTATGAATAATATTCCTTTGCCTGATGTAATGTGATGATAATATTCTATGTGGGTACACAAAAACATATTTTTTTATTACCTATACTAAACTACCTTTAAGTAGTTTCTAGTAGGTCTTAAATAGTTTAGGTCTAAGTAACGATATTTCAATAAAGTTACTGATAACAGATGGACTTTTTGATTGGTGTATAATGATTTAATTTACATTATATTCGATTTAAACACAAAGTACTGATTACTTAGTGATTGCAATACCTGTGTATGTATTTCTGTAGAACATTCTTGATAAAAATACACGTAAGTCATTCTAGTTATTTATACAATTAAAATACCTGTATAGTTGCCAACACTAGTCCAGTGTTGCAAATAGATGCAGAGTCATGCGATTTATTATCTCATTAAACTGGTTTTCCTATGTTAATCACATTTAGTTTAGACTTAAAAAAATATAATAACTTGCATAATTTTTAAAATATTCCAAAAATCACGATTGCATTTTATTTGTAGTGTTTCCCCTTCCTACGTCAAGGGGTGCGAGCACATCGATCAACCGCAGCTCTCATGTAACACGATACCAATACGCGATAAACAGATACAAATTTATGACGGCCTCATATTCCAATACATACGAGATATGTGTGTATATTTATAAATACTTATCTCAGATCTGGGTGCACGTGGTGCGTACGACGTGCAGTTATGGTGCGGCTACAGTGGCTAAGTTAGCGGAAACAAATTGTGAAATTTTATAAATTTCCGCGGTTAACTTTAACACAAAAGACAAAAGATAACAGATCAAAATATCGACGTACACAAACGATTCAAAAAATAATAATTCGTGGTAAGAACCCGTCGATTGCTTAAAATAAACGGTTTAATTTCATGACAGTGATATTTGGAGAATCAATAAATGGTGCTTGTATTAGATCAACTTATTAGATAAATTGGTATTACCTAGATGCTAAAACTTCAATCATAAATTATATTTTTTATTAATCGTCGCTTAATGTACCTATTACATACTATACCTGCAATTTTCTATCTTTTAATTATAATTTAAACTTATTCCTGAAGGAACTAATTTTTATTCAAATGGCTCTAAACTTTTGCTGAAAAACTACTGAATCGATTTTAATGAAAATTGTATGAGACCAATATGAAAGTATGAAATAAAAATTCGATTAAAAAAGAACTCTGTATCTAAATTGGTTGACTGTATTATCTGATTTATTTATCCTAAAATCTGATTAAATTAATAATATATAAAAAAAATCGATTTACATACCGCTATATTATTTTTATTTATTTTTAAGAGAAAATATTATATGGATACCACACCTACCGCAAGCTAGTTACCCGCTCATCGCTCCGCTAACCAATGTATGTAAAGTAATCCGATATTGAAAAATTATGCCGTTGATGGGAGTGTTTGTCAGCTTTGCTACAATACGCAATAACTTGGTTGAGGTCATTGGTCTTTTCTTTATATTTATGTAAAAGTTTATGACACTTGTCCTTTAAACTTTAAACGTAAGTTCACTCCCACAAGCTAGTCATTAGGCACATATACGAATATATAAAATTACCATTTCTTAGGTTGCAACAATGAATATTTTGCAATTTCGTCAAATAGGTACGTGCGGACTAAATTTAATATATAGTATAAAAAATATCTTATAAAATTGATAATCAAGAGAATATGCACAATTTACATATGTATATATGAATACGCGTATTACATTATATAATTACAGTCATGTGCAGCAATAAATACGTTTTAGTATTTAACATAATTTTAATAAGGCAGTATTATCATATATAAGATGGGCAGTATCATTCATCAGTTCCAGAGGTAGAAACCACAAAAAATTTTAATCATAACAAGATGGTATCAAAACTCGTCATATTTTTTTATACAACTTAGAATGGCAAACAAGCTGACAGCCCACCTGATGGAAAGTGGTAATCGTCGACTATAGATATGAGCAGTACCATGGACATAACAGAGTGTGTTTCGCCCATGATACCCTCCATACGTTGCTATCATCAGGTGTCATTCCTCTGTACCCTGTAAATTCACGCCACCCTTCAAACCGAAACATAGTCATGCAGACAACTGCTTTACGGTTGAAACACGAATGGGACAGAGGTACCCAAGCAAACGACTTTTTACAAAGTCTCCCTCTGGTTTTCGACCTAACGACTCCGGTCTGAATTCAACGTAATCTTATATTGCAAAATAATGTTACACATTAAAATGAAGATTTATAAACAAATTTTAAATAGATATTAAAAGTATGATAATCTAATCGATTAATTTATCTAAACAATCGCCAATACTTCTGAATGAAACAAATTTACTTTAAAAATGAAACGCTCTCTCAGCTTTGAACAGTTCGTACCATTAAAACTTTGCTCGTAAATAATTTATTTCCCTTTTAGAGGCTCCGCCGAGCTGACCTCGTTTGAAAGGAAAATATAAAATACTAGTAACCCGCGGCTTTGTCTGTGTAAATTTAGATGGAATTATCCTTTGTATTGAAAGAAGATGATTGTTAGCAAAGAAGACTAGCGAGCCCATTGCTAGCAATATATATTATTAAGACTTGCATAAAGACCCCTTTGTAAAATATATTATTTGAAAAAAAACTAATGATTTCGATGCGAGTATTATTATCCATTACGTTTTTCGTGAATCAATTGATCTGAATTCGTCATCACCTATTTTTCCTACTTGCTATTCCTTCAGTGAAAATTAATAATGCTAGTAAACCTAGCTTACTAATACTACCTTACTTTATTTTTCACCATGAAATCTCCAACTCAAAACCATCGATCGATGAGTTTAATAAATCAGACATCTCCACAAGCTTAACAAATCTAAATATAAAACTCTCACATCTTCAACAACTAAACAAAGTAATTGTCTGTGTGTCTGTATCTCCACTTACTTCTCCTTACCGCTTTCTATTTCATCGCAATGGACTTTGATGACGTTTCCACTGTCATTTACCGTGAAGGTTACTCGTGTATTTACAATAATTATTTATTAGACTACTGAAATAATAGAAAAACATATTTTGAATTCAACAGCAACTCTGAACACAGACAAACACAGCTGCTGTCGCTTTTCTGAAACAACATAATATCAAAGAACGTTTAACATTGTTAAAACAATAAAATCATTGTAATTTATAGGGACGTTAAGCCGTAGTTCAGGCGTTTAATGCGTGTTATAACAGCCACAGCGAAACGTCTTAGTTCATTTTGATTAATGTCTGTACGCTATTTTAATCGTAATTCATTTGGAGTCGTAATTAAAAGTACGGTAAAGTCATAAGAATAAATAGTTCTTATATTAAGGATCTCGGTAATATAAATTCACGACAGATGTTGAATACGGCCATACTCAAAGCACAGCTCAAAAACTTATGGAGTCATTTTCTAAAATCTTGAAATACTTACACAAGATGCAATGAAAGGTATTAGGTGTAAGTAAAATTAACATCTATACTTGTAAATGTAAATAAACACCACACGTGAAATTTCTGAAGTTCAATTATATACTTATATGACCTATCTTCATGACATTCTCTTGAAGGTACAAAAAAATATATGTTTTCATAAAAGAAGTGGGAGATTATAATTTAATGCAGAACGGTAAAAAATATTTTTAATAATAACAAATGCCGAATATATATTTTTATAAAGAACACAAAGAGATTCGTTTTTATTAGTGGCCAGTTATATTTCGCGAAATTAATAGTGGCCAGTTATATTTGCAATAGTACTTTTTTTTTTTAATGAATGATAATGGAATGGTAACCCCGCCTACGCTAACGGTATACGCTGGCGGGGCACCAGTAAGGGGTGACAGGTAACGATGAAAAGGCAGGTCAGTTAGCCCATCGCGATGAATACACTTGGAATTCAGCATGATGGTTTCCAGGGGTACCACAGGGTGGTCGACCTGTTAGGGTATATTGTCAGCAATGGGACTGATAATCCGCATTACTAACAATCCCTTCCCCCCCTGCAATAGTACTCCAGCGCGTATCTCGACCATAGTACATGGCCAATGGTATCCGATGTCATATTAGATATCTGATAGATCAATTTTTTAGCGGCTTAACCTTTTACACATATTCGGTATTTTTTTTTTATAACATAAGGGACAAACAAGCATGCGGCTCATCTAATGGTAAGTGACTACCGTCGCCCATGATCACCCGCAACACCAGAGGTAGTGCAGGGGTGCTACCGGTCTTTTAAAAAAAAAAGAATTTGTTTTTTTTTTTAAGGTTATGATGTCATATCGGTTCGGAATTATAGTTGAATAAATTATTTTTCTTAAAATTTTATTCAATAAATTGCTTTTTGCCCGTTACTTTGTACGCGTGGATTGGCATATTAAGACAATATAGACTAGATTTTAAGTTAAAACTATCAAACACAGTCATAGACATGACTTTAAAAACCGCATTCAATTTGGTGTAGTGGCTTTTGTGTAATGCAGATAGACAAATAAAACTTTTAAAACGTATTGTTTTGGCATATATTATATTATTTTTTTCTTAAATATCTTCCATGTACAGAAGATCATGTAATCACAATTTAATTATATTAATACAAAGGTATGAACATGATAATAATATGGGAAAAAAAATTCCCCATCTTTCTTTTTATTTGATGAAAAGGGATAAATTAAACAATTAAGCAAAAAAGTAAATTTTACCGAATTACGATGCTTGTTTATTCCACTCATTGGCCGACCTTACTTTGTGCACTTTGTTTTGGCCTGAGGCTGTAAATAACGATGTCGCATTTGTCTTGGCGGCGCCGTGTCCCTAACGAGACGCTGTCGTGTGCACGCGCAGGCACATTGCAGTTTCGCTCAAGTGGGGTGTTCGTTCACTATCAAGATTTTTCCCAAGAAATATCTTTATAAACAACAAATGAATCTATATATATTCTTCATTGCACTAAACAGAAATAATATCAAATATTAGAAATTATGTAAGCAGAGATGAATTTATTTCTATAAGAAATCTCCTCAAAAAGAATGAACCCGACATAGTCGTAAAATAATTTGAGATTTTCTCCCACTAAAAAGCCGACTTCGATCATGTAAAATGGAAGCAAAGGGATTGCAAAAATAATCATGGAAATCAGGACTGGATTGACAGGATATTGTGTAACATGAATGCATACAAAAAACGTTAAATAGAAAACTTTATTTTATTACTTCATAACAACGATTACGTACACTACGCTTAGTACTTATGTATAATGCATATACAGTTAGTACAAGTCTAAATTAACATTACACCACTGACTTTTAAACTTTCACGTTTTATAAAACAGACAACGCGTTAAGATAACTCAAGCTAACTTATCATAATTTACTTAAATGATCGCGTTAATTCCCTTCTCTTATACTATCCTAGATTATCCTACATACATACATTATCCTACTGTATTTTAATTGAATTTTCTAATTTCCACTATTTATTTTTATGTATTAGATGTAATAAAGAGTTAAGCAAATAAATAACATTTGGATCTTTTGAAATGTCTGTCACTTGCTTCAAGCTTACTGCAGCGCCTACAGTCGCCCTCTGATAAACGTCAAAGTTAATTTAGTAGGAGATTACTCATGTGAAAATAAATATATTTTAAACTGTATACTGAATTTTGTGACGGTGGCGTTCTAAAAGCTTCTTCGTTATATACAAAGATTAACTTTATACCGCGGTTTCGTACACGTGAATCAGTATATAAATAATCTTATGAACTCAGTTTTTATCATCATATCAGTCATTAACTATCCGTTGCCAAATATAAGCCTCCACCTTGAGAGGTTTTTCCAGTAGTTACCACGCTTGGCAAGCAGGTTGACAACCGCAGTTAGGCTTTGGTGATGTTTAAAGACGGACGATGCTGCTCATTTCTCGACTATTAAGTTGTTTCCTTAATCACCTTTTACGACACTCACGTGAAAGGAAAGATGGGAAGCGAAGTGATCTGGTGGTAAAAAGATCTAAAAGACTCAACCCTTAAAATTTTGAATAACTAATTAACAAAACAAACGAATAAAGTATGTAGTATATAAAATACGTAGAACAAATAACGTGCAACATAAAATTTTAATTGACATAAATAGACTGTGACCTAAGCTAAGGACTTCAATATGCTACCAGTTCTTATTGCTAACAGATGGAAACCACTTAGGTATATTAACAGAAAATACTCAAACAGATGTTGAAATCATGTAATTAATTGATCAATTATAAATGCAAATAATCACAACTCCTGTATAACAAATGAAAACTGTAATTCCTCGATCACACTTCAAGCTGCGCGGGCGCATGCAGAATGCAAATAGTTGATTTACTCGCCCACTCCCGCGAGTTTACTGCGCGCGTGCAGTTGTAACACGTCATTGTCCCGCAGATAAATAATACCGTCTGGAGCGAGATGTATGCGTCTGCAACTCGTTTCAGATGTGGAGGTAATGAAATGAGTAATTGAGATTGGTTTATAAATGGAGACAAAAGATATACTTGCGTTATAAAGTGTTCATTTAAGCACATGAAGTATTTGAATGGAATCATTGGTTGCTGACATTTCAATATTTAATTCTCATTTTCTGGTTTTGGATATAATCATCGCCAAATTTAGATCTCATCACATAAATATATTTTGTATACAGATATCACTGCTCAATCCAAGGGGCGGCAATAAGCGCATCTACTGCTATATCGGATTTAAATATTCTCGTCGAAGTATGAGCAAAAACTGAATCTATGTATAATCAGGGATGCCGCTAATGGGAGAATACAAAACACATGCAATTAACTCAAAGTCAATAGTACTGTTCCAAAGGTTCATCAATCAATCCCAAATTGGAAACAAATCCAATTTGTTTACAATTTTTATTTTGTCTATGCTAGTTCACCACAGCGGCTTATTATTCGTCTCTTCCCACTGGACTTGCATAAAAATATTACTTCTCTATCATGTCTATATGACGTATATCATGGGGACTATCCTGAGAAATTGTTTATATTAATATTAGGTATTGATTAAAGTCATTACCATATCATTGTTCTTAATCCTCCACTTTAAATTTTGCAAGGCTCTTTTCACCACCCCATACTACACTGTGGAAATAATTTCTAACGGCTTTAATTCCAGACCTATAAGGAATTTAAACTCTGAAAATGGCCATACCTTCAACTCTTCCCGTCAAAAATTTTAATGGGGTATACTACGTACGTACTGTACAATATTTTACGTGGAAATTTTTTGAAACCATCGTATTTAGTTTCTTATTAATTCGTCACGACAGGCCTGTTGACCTAATTTCATCCTCCACTTATATCCCGCCGTTGTATTTGTTGTATAACTCCTACGGCATCACTAACATTACATAATCTGAAATAGTCTAACATCAGATGTGGTGCATATTCGTTCGTTTCATACCATATATTTCTCGTTTATATAAAGAAAAAACTTATCCGGAACCGATACCGTGCCGTATGATCCCAGCATAGAATAGGCCGCCCCTTCCTTTCCTGTGGGTGTCGTAAGCATCTACTAAGGGAGGGCGAGAGATTGACAGCAGCGTCCCTCTTAAAACATCGGTTGCCAACCCGCCTGTCAAGCACTGCAACCACTGGCAAAACCCTCCAAAGGGCAGGCTTATGTTCAGTAGTGGACAGTTTAAGGCTGATATGATGACGATGATGATGAACTAATTACGGATTGACTTACAAGTAAGTACATATAATTTTTACGAGATTAAAAAAAAATCATGAACAGTAGTAAATTAGTCAATAGATACTGGTATTAACTTACAAAACTACGAACTTTTCTCGAAATCATACTAATTTGTTAAACACACCTAACAAATTATAACGTCTGTATTTAAATATACAAGCTCCGTGTTAGCGAGGAATAAAAGTAAATTGCGTGACTAAACCGCACGATATCGACGCGACAAACTTTATGTCATTAATTAAACTATTTATAAACAAAATAGTTCCGGGACCTTTCGAAGGGGTTTCGAAATAATAAAGTACAAACTTTAGCCTACGACATAATCTAATTAATTAGATTGTCATCATACGTATAAACACTCCAGAAGTTGTAACTTTAATAAAAAAAAAAAAAATCTTTACTATGCAAATAATCTAGGCACATTTGTTAAAATGAAGAAAGTAACTGTCAAAGTTTTTTTTTTAATACAATGGTAACCCTGCCCTTGCAGGTGAAATGAAGGTGGAAGGAAATTATTAGTAATAGGAACTAACAGCCCTATTGCTAACAATATATCCCATCAGGTCGACCTCCATGCGGTTCCCAACGGAAACTATGGAAATTATTTCTTGTCGAATTCGTTCCGATGGGCTGTCTGATCTACTTTAATCCTCATCTGTCATTTTCCCTGGTGCCTCGCCAGCATATATCGGGCAGGGAGGAAGGGAGTATTAGGAAAAACTATATTTACTATCGCTAGCATTGTCTGGTACAACTTAATAAGAATGAAGTAAAGTTAGTTACCCCATCATAATTCACCAAGTGTTAATTACAAAAAATATAAATTGTATTGCTAGCAATGGGGCCTCTAGTTTTCATTATAATTTCATACTTTTAAATTAGCATATTTAATATATATGTAAAACAGTAAATTTATTATATCATTTTATACCAGTATTATTCTTATTTCCTTTAAAATTTGAGCTTTAATTCTGTAGTTTATGTTTATTATAATTCTTTAAACTTAATTAAGAAAATTAGATATGTTAGGTATGGTAGCTTGACATTTATAACATAGGCTTTTCTTAGCTTGAAGGCCAGTGACACTTACTGTAAATCAATAAGTATTCTAAATATATATCTTGTATAACGCCTTTGTTTTTCAGTTGAATAAATTATGATGTTATTTATTTATTTATTATTAATATTATATAAATATTATTATTATCTCTATGGTATCTAATGGTAAAAATACTTTATCATGATCGAAAAGAAATCGATGAAACTAATCTATGTAGCTTTAATTTATAAATCTTTAATATCACAAACGCTTATCCGTACTAGCATATAATTTATACTATGAATTAATAAATACCTAAAGAAAAAATGCCTTACTACACTTGATAGTTTGCTGCCAAAAACTCCAATTAATTTCAATGATCTAGTTGCCAACTAAGAGAAATAAAAACTATTGGCAGCTTATCACTGGCCACTTAGACAAATACAAAATACCATTAAATAAAACATAAAACGACGACGATAAAAATTGAATTTAGAACAAAACGTGCTAACAATGGTGCATATAAATATTTCTGAAACTTCCTAATGGCACATTTTAGTAACATGACTGTGAATAGTGGAATCGATTCATTATATCTGTCGCCGTCTAGCTGATCATTAACATATTAACCTTTCAAAAACAAAGGAAAGCTTTTAAGAAATTTGTATGGAATCGTGACTTTATATTACTGCACATCGATCTTTAGCTACTGAATTAGCCACGAGTTGTATAATCTGGCGATTAGGTAATGTCTGAAACGTGCCATTGTTATGCCAATATTGATTTTATTAGTGAACAATTCGTAATTTATACCTTTATAAACGGTAAGTATTATTGTTGACTATTAGACATTATTTCAGTTTGGTGTTCCAAAATATGTATGGGTTATTGGTAAATTTTACCCTTCAGTAATGCTATTGCATAGAATTTCGTATTACATTTCGTAACTCATTTCATTTTCACTTCATCTATAATAGCGCTGTTATTAATCTTGTTTACAGAATACTAAATGAGATTTCACTCGGGAATCCGCTAGTGAATAGAATAGCATAACAGATCAAAACGCTTGCCTTTGACACTAAAGATCCTAGTCGTCCAAAATAGCAATCCAAGAAGTGCGTGTTGTATAAAAAAGTTATGGTACATAAAGTAAAATTAATCTTGGGGATCCAATGGAAAAATGAAGTAACCACTCGTAACTACCCGAAGAACTCATCTTAAAAATACATAGATGGTTGAAATTAAAAGTAGATAACAATAACAGATAAATAAAATATAATAGAATATATATACTCAATCAAATATACAAAACAATTTTAATAAAATATTCGCCATCTGGCAACATTGTTGTGTATTGCTTGCACACATCCATAAATACGTTACACACACAAACATTGCTATCATAACTAAATATTTCGATAACAATTATTGGGACGCAACAAAAGCAATCAAGTCGTACATTTTATTTATTGGCGAATGTTACAAATCTAATCAGGCATGCGGCATCACGTGTTACTAATGTTAATACGGAACCCTCATTATTGTGGGAGGACATTATTGCTACACTCGCATGTCGTGTTCTACTGCTTTAGTTTTAGATTGTTTCCTGGGGACTACTGAATATAGCTGCTCAATGTTTGTTCTTATATCGTAACAGCGATAGCAGGTTATGATAACAAAAAAGTTTGCACATTGAAACTAAATTAAATAACATTTAATTTTTATTTTTTGATGGGTGATAATGGAATGGAACTCCGCCTGCGCTAACGGGATACGCTGGCGGGGAACCAGTGAAGGGAATAGAGGAAAATGAAAACAGGCCCGTTAGCCCATCATAATGAATTCATCAGAAATTAACCATGATAGTTTCCAGGGGAAACCGCGAGGAAGTCGACCTGGTTGGGTATATTGCTAGCAATGGGATTCTCAGTCTCCATCACTAATAATCCCTTTCCCCCTAACATTTAATATTTAAAAATAGCATAGATTCGTAATTCTATATAAAATTTAAAATCATTTTAAGCTGTTTGAATTTAATTATCATAAGACAAGACGAGTAGACCCGAATACCTATCATAAATAAGAAACTAATACGGGAAGAGAAGAAAATCTTATTAATGTATTATATATATAATATATTATTAACATTTTCTTAATAATAATTAATAATTGCCCCAATATATCCTGTATAGGTATATACCCTGTCAGATTGACCTCCACGCTACGCGGTGTTGACTGTAAACCATAGAGGTTCATCACGATAGGCTTACAATACTGCTTTCATGCTCTTCTATCATCTCTCTCTGGTGCTCCGCCAGCGGACAAGTATACCGATATCACAGGCGAGAATACACTATATTTTAATCCATAAATACAAGAACATTTTGAGATCTTACACTACAATCGTCACGTGATGGTTAGATATTAATGCAAATATTTGATTAATTACCATTTTCAGTTTCTTTTTTATGTATATCAATGTCAGAAACTCGTATAACGTTACCGTCCTTTCCATAGTAGTCGGGTAAAAACGAACTCATCTCAAAGTATAAAATAGCCTCGTCTCGAATATTCTCATTACTGTCCCCCCAGTACATTTCAAACAAAATCGGACACTTATTATCGGCTGTCGAACGGGGGCGTAATGAGACGATTGAGACGTAGGTACTCACTGAGTCACCGGGTCAGGGGCGGTATAATCCGCCCCTGTATTTACGCCGGACGCCCCCGCTATGTTACCGTTGTTGCTAAAACAGTTTCCGGAGCGGTTCCGCTTGTTGTTAATTATGCATTAAAATTTTGTTATTGCCTTTGTTTTCATTTTGTTTTATAATGTAATTTGTGACTTTTTCCAAAATTTGCTATTATACGGAAAGAAAACTGTTTTTAGATTTAATATTATACTTTTATACACTAATATTTTTGAGAATTTTACATCTAAAGGTTAGTATGCAAAAGTTAGATAGAATAAAGCATTTTTTTATTTAAATAATTTTATAAAACAATTATTTCATACATGTAAATTTCTATCAAATAAAGCACTTCTAGGTAACATATCATAATAAAATAGACATAATATTTAAAGTTAGACCTTAAGCAACGTAATACCACAAACCACATGTAAAAACTACATTCAATTCGGTACGATAGTTTTTAAGTAATGCTGGAAAAAAAACAGACAAAATTTCTAAAAAATATTGTTTTGGTTTCTGTTGATCTTCTTAGGACTTCAGCTGTCTCCCATGTATTGTACTTACAGGTGTTGTTTATTTACAATCTTTTTTATATCACTGAGGTGGCAAGCAATCATACCCACTGGATGGTAAGCGGTTACTGCAGCCAATAATGCTTGCAGCACCAAGGACATTTCTTTCTTTAACCCTTTTTTGAAAACTCTTGGTAAAACCTCGATAGGAAGGTCATTCCATAAACCTAACCGTTCTTGGGTGGAAACATCTCTGAAACCACATTGTACGCAACCATCCAGGCTCTAATATGTGGAGGTGTCAGTGGCGAGCTCTACGATGGTAGAAAGTGGCCATGGGTATCATATTGAACAATCCCTCTGAGCACAATCAGTTGTACAAGCCTTAGAACATGCTAGTGACGCAAAATCTCTCCTAAGACTTAAAAGTTCAATACTGCTTGTAAGTCTGGAATCATCGACAATTCTCATAGTTCGTCACTGCACTAAATTAAATGGTTTACGCTGATATTTAAGTGCTTACAGCTCTAAGTGACAACAGTATTCCATATGAGGCCAGATTAATTTAATAACATTTGAATCGTAATGTGCCTATGAAACATCTGGTTGCCCATCTGTGTGTTTTATTGTTAGATTATTGTTAGATTATTAACTACTCGTATTATTAATTATGTAATAATAAAAGTTGCCTCTTTTGCAATGCAGTCTTGAAAGCAAGACTATTTATTATTAATTTTTAAACTATTTTATTGTACCACACTATAATATACATTATTTTATTATAACATTAGAATGCAAAATAATAAATGCTGATCACTTTATATAACCATTTTATTAAGAAATGTGTTCTCGTTATTTTCATACTCAGTACGTGCCGGCGCATCCCTAATTTCAAAGCGTCCGCTCTTCTAAAATGTGAGGGATTAAAACGAGAGATTATATTTGCTTTACTAAGGGCTCCTTATATGGTGTGATTATTGACACTCGCGAAGTAAATATGTGAATGTATCCAGTAGCAATTACACATATTTGAATAGAGGACTCGTTGATATCCAATTATTACAGGACATCTTTATAGGACTATACGTTACGCTATATATGGGAATGGCTCATTTCTTGTTCACTGTACTTGTCGCCTGTGGAAGAGTATTCTGAATAATATAATGTTTATATCTGTATATATATAAATACGTAGAATAACTTGTACATATTTATATTTAAAAAATTTAAAAATTGTATAGGATAAATTTTGCAATTTAAAATATTCCCGTTAGTGATACGTAAATTGTCTTAAACGACGAAATCGCTCAAGTATTTATTCTAACAATTTGTGATAGCCTAAGTACAAGTGTTTATATAGTAGGTAATACTAATATGTGTTTAAATACAATTTCAGGATTTATAAGGAGCCAACACGAAACACCTTGTCGTTTAATAATATATTTTTTTTAAATAACATGGAGTAAACAAACATGTGGCACACCTGATGTAAGTCGCTACCGCCGTCCATAAGCACCTACAACACCGTAGGAATTACAGGTATGCTGTCAACCTTTTAAAAAGGAATATGCTCTTTCCATGAAGATTGCGATCTAGTATGGAATCAATTTTATGCTGAAATAAAAATTACATAAATTATTATCAAATTCATTGCATAATTGGTATAAATATCGCACGACCTACACACAGAAAGTATGCTAATTAAGAAGTTTCTACTTTCTGAAGTAATTCTTTATATAAAGTCATCATTATCAAAAAGTTCAATAATATCTATAGATAATCTTTTTATCTATTTATTTTTTATTTAATGATAATATTATTTACCCTGTTACAAATGACAAGAATTACTTGGAAAGAAGATAAAATCGACTCACTTCGTTCGACAGTAAATTAGAAAAATAAAACTTTTGAGAAGAACAAAGTGGTTCGAGAGGAAAATATTACGATCACGTTTATGAACGCCGAGACGGCGATATAATCCAACTTGGTCGAGAACTTTCCGAGATTTTTTTACTTTTTTCTATAAGCTTTCATAACTGAACCGCAAAACAAGATTTTGGACAAAATACTTTGATCGCGGCATTCAACTTTATAAGATTCGACTTAATTTAGATAAAAGAAAAGAGCATATTCCTTTTTAAAAGGCCGGCAGCATACCTGCAATGCCGTTGGTGTTGTGGGTGATTATGAGCGGCGGTAGTCACTTACCATCAGGTGAGCCGCATGCTCGTTTGCCACCTGTTGTAAAAAAAAAACAATCTTTCGCTATACTTAATGATTCGTAATTCGATCTATAAACTATGCCATTAATATAAAAAATATTTCATAAGTATTTAAAAATAAAATATATCTAAATACATTAATTTAATTGCTGTTTTTCTAGGGTAATTTGCGAAATGAATCGCAGAAGTTTATCAATACGTTATTTCTAATTTCACATTCACACTACCAAATTACTTTGTTCAATATAGATGTTTCTTTTAATTTATTTTTAATTAAATTAACATTATTTAATGATTAATACATTAAGAATGTGTATGGCTGATTCAGTTGTCGAAATGAAAATACTTATTAAGACTAAACTTTGTTGAGAGAGGCAAGTTTTCTAGCGTTCAATGAACAGGACATACTGCTGTCTCACCGAATGCCACAATTCAATAACGGCTACTGCAGTTCGAATGCAGTAGTAGATTGTTATAAGTTATAAGCGTTACCTACCAAAATATAACTGTTTAAATGTATTATTATTAAGTAACATTTTAGTGACACTACAATATAAGATACATAGCTTATACATAACTAAACAGTATCGTCAAAAAAAAAAGATAAAATAATGTCGAAATTAAATCATTATAAAATGCATTTTCACATAAATCTAGATATACTACATATAAAATTAAGTTTTTCTACTGTAAAATTACTAGTATAATTTAAACCACATATTTACCAAAAACTGTTCCAGCAGCAAAATATCTTCTTTTTTTTTTTTTTTTTTTTTTTTTTTTTTTTGTGGCGTTCACCCCGATATTAGGGTATTTTGCCAAGAACAAAACGGGGAAACGATAATAGTAATAAAAATACCTAACACAAACGAATTTAGAAAGGATAAGGATTAGGTCTAGGATATTTATAGGATATGAAACATATACTTGTACATATGAGAATATACTTATAAATATATAGGAAAAGCAATTGATGCAACTATAAATGTATTCATGTAATATAACTAAATCTTAATATTGTTATCATATATATATGAAGATAGTATTTTATAGATAATAGGATCATTGGAAGAAAGTAGAGTAAGAATAGAAGTTGGGAATGGAACACGGATGGATCGGAGATGATTAAAAAGGAGGTGTGGTCAAATTTAGAACATGAGAAGAATATATGATTCAAGTCCGCCACTTCAGCACCGCAATTACACGACGAACTTTGTACAATACCAAGCTTGTATAAATGAGAAGGTGTGCATACGTGACCTAGACGCATACGAGTTATAATAGTTGTTGCGGTCTTTCCAAGCTTTAATTTACAAAACCATGGTTTGAAAGGAATATCGGGTTGTATAAGGCGATAAAATCTTCCTTTTATTGTACTTGTTTTTTCCCAATATTCCTTCCAGGCATACCTTAAATATATTTTTGGGAGACAAGCTAGGTCACTACAGTAATTATGATACGGATACATATCACCACAAGTTACAGCCTCTCTTGCAATAAGGTCAGCTTTGTCATTGCCGCTAATACCACTGTGTCCTGGTAACCAGGCAAAAGAAACGGAATAACCTCTCAACATGCAAAGATAAAGACTTTGTCTTATGTCACAAATAATGGGATAAACTGGTTTTGATTTAAACGGATATTTGGCTAGAGCTTGCAAAGAGCTCATAGAGTCAGTGAAAACTATTGCCTTATGTAATTTCATTAAAAGTATATATTCTACAGCTTTTAAAATACCATAACATTCCCCGGTAAAAACTGAAGACTCCGGTGGAAGTTTAATTTTTTGAACGATATTAAATTGTGAATGAAACACACCCACACCTACACAACCGCTATTGTCTGGTTTTGATGCATCAGTAAAGATGTAGTGCCATTCATTCCATTCAATGTCAGTTATAAACATAAATTTGGCATTCAATTCTGAATCATTTTTTAATAACCCAAAATCATATTTAATATTAGGAGATAAAACTAAAGATTTAGGAAAACAGGACGATGTAAAAGTTGGAGATTCTATGGATTTATATTTTTCATAACTTTGTATTAAACATGGAGGTTTTTTATGTTTCCAATAAGATGAAGACGAAATAAAGATATGTAGTTGAGATAACTTTTGAATAAGCGGATGATCAGATAATTGTAAACAACGAAAAAAGAAGCGATCAGATAGATATTGTCTTCTTAAAACCAAAGGTGGATCACCGACTTCGAGCTGTAAAGCATTGATTGGACTTGATTTCATTGCTCCAGAGATAATCCTCAAGGCCTTTGATTGAATTAAATCCAATTTCTTAAAAGCAAATGAACTTCCTGGAGCTAACAAAAAAGTTCCATAATCAATGACACTCCTTATAAGACCATTATAAGCAAGTTTTAGTGAAACGGGATGTGCTCCCCACCAAACTCCAGCAAGGCACCTAAGAATGTTGAGGTTACGCTCACATTTCGTAGAAATATAATTACAGTGGGACAGACCTGTTAATTTATTATCTAGCACGATACCTAAAAATTTAATTTCAGTCTTTATAGGAATGTATGAGTTATCATAAAGCACCTTAATTTGTTGCGGTGATCTCATTCTTGAAAACAAAACTACACTACTCTTGGTTACAGAAAGATTAAGACCATTTGCATCTAACCACGTTTTTAACAAATCTAATGAATCAGATAATTTGGCAGAAGCAGATTCTATGGACTTCGCAATAAAATATAATAAAAGATCATCAGCATATTGTAAAATTTTGACGGATTTATCAAGGAATAATTCTAGATCGTATGTGTATATGTTAAATAAGATTGGACTGAGAACAGATCCTTGTGGAAGGCCTTTCCATACTGTTCTAGATAATTTGGTATCTTCATCTAAATTCATATATATTGTTCTTTCTGATAAAATATTAATAATGAAATTAGAAAGCATTACCGGTACATTTAGAGCTTGTAATTTAGTTTTTAAAATAGAAATTATTACATTATCATAGGCAGAATTTATATCTAAAAAGGCTGAGAGGATTGACAAATTTTGTGAGAAAGCTATATGAATATCTGAAATAAGAATGCTCACATTATCTAAGGTGCTCTTACCTTTCCTAAAACCAAACTGGTTCGGGGATAGTAAGTTATTACTTTCTAAAAACCATTCTAGACGGTTTTTCACTAAATGTTCAGCTAGCTTTAGTAAGACAGAGGAAAGTGCAACAGGACGGTATGAAGATGGTTCAGAAGGTAGTTTATGAGGCTTTAGAAATGGTATAATAATCTGAGACTTCCATGAAGTAGGTATATTTCCCGAAATAATTATGGAATTAATTATATTTAAAAAGTAAATTAATGTCGCATCGCTAGCATTTTTAAAAAAGGAATACGGTATACCGTCTTCCCCCGGTGCAGAGTCTTTAATAGAAGCTAGAACACCTTTAAGTTCTACTAGAGTAAAAGGAGAGTCAAGTTCGAATAATTCGTCAGAGACGGATAGAGAAATATTGTAAAGGCATTCCGGCACATAACTAGGAGCAAGACGATCTAAAAATTTATTCGCTAAAGTTAAATCGAGTGCAGAACGTGATGTATGATCACTAAAGGCAGATCTGAATCTTTTAATATTATTCCAAACGACTGATGAATTAACTTCTGGACAGATAGAAGAACAAAATCTTCTCCAGCCTTCTAATTTCTTTTTTTCAGTAGTTTTCGAGTAGAACGTGAAACTGCGGTGTAAATTTCAAAATTTTCTGGTGTCATGTAATTATTATAATTTTTTTCAGCCTCTTTACGATTTTTAATTGCTTCCGTACAATCTTTGTCCCACCAAGGTGGCGAGGGAATTTTCCCTGAAGCACTATTTTTAACAGGAAATAATAAATCAGCAACCTCCTTCATATTTATCATCAAGTCATTACAACATTGATGTTCATTTCCATGGTAAACAATAGGTAACTCCGATATTTTATTATCTAAATATTGTTTGTAAATATTCCAGTCTACATTTGATAAATTATATTTAAGCCGAGGACCACTCTTTCGACTTGAGGGAATGGAAATTGGAAAAGAAAGAATGAGGGGAAAGTGATCGCTTCCGAAAGTAGAGGAATGAGGATACCACGACAGTGAAGAAGCTAAATCAGAAGAACATATTGAAATGTCAGGAGCACTAAACCCTTCATTCGGTGCAGTTCTACGTGTTGGTACATCTGAGTTAATAATACATAAGTTGTAAGTGTCAATTATCGTCAGGAGTTTTCCACCATAAAAATTAGAAGTAGAACTGCCCCACGATTGGTGTTGAGCATTAAAATCGCCCATTACGAGAAAAGGTTTAGGTAAAATTGAAAATAATTGTTCTAGTTGTGAATATATTTGGCATGTAGGATCAGGAATATATAAAGTAACAAAACAGATACCATTTATAATTATAGCAGCTGCATTAATGCCGCTATATACAGGAAGCGAAAAAGAAGAAAAAGGAAGGGAGTTTTTGACCAATATGGCAACACCGCCATATCCGTCAGCTCTATCATCACGGAGACTTGTAAAGCCTGAAATCCTAAAAGGATATCCTGGCTTTAACCAAGTCTCTTGGAGAGCTATTATAAAAGGATTATATTTATTAATCAAATAAAATAAGTCTGATTTCTTGTTTGTTATGCTACGACAGTTCCACTGAATTATTAGGACTTTGTAATCCATTGTGAGAAGTTAATAATTGAGAAAATACATTGTAAATGGCATCGTTGGACGGTGGTAAAGTTGTTTGTATCATTTTCGATTGCGATAACACTTTAATAAGCATGAGAATAATATCAAAGATGGATTGATTATTGTCAATATTATTTGATGATAATGCACAACCATTAGAGGGAGCAGGAATATTATATTCCTTAACTATGGCTTCATGGGCAGAACGATCATATCCTTGTTGTGCTTTTTGAGGAGAGCGTGGTTTAAGTGTAACTGTTTTTTTATGTGATGATTGAATATGTGGTAATGATGATTTCTCTTTGAGGAAAGAAGATTGAAAATGAGATTTATTGGACGGAGATGATGATGTTAATACATCTGAATATAGTTTAGAAGTGGGAGGATGAAATTTTGATGCTTCAGCATAAGAAACACAACTGTGGGCCATTGTTTCTTTAATGGCTTTCTGACGTGCATATTCAGGACATTTCTTACTAATTGCTGAATGAGAACCATTACACAAGATACAAGAAACATTTTCCTCATCTACTTCACATTTATCACCTGTATGATTTTGCCTGCATTTATAACACCGAGGATTTGAACGACACTGCATCTTGACATGTCCGAACCTACAGCAGTTATAGCATTGGATAGTGGGGTAAATGTACAAATCTACAGTTAATGATGTGTAAAACATAAATACTCTTTTTGGTAATATTTGTCCATCAAAAGTAATAACAATGGTTTCAGTATTAATAAAACTTGGTTGTCCTTCATTAATGGTCTTTTTCTTAATTCTTCTGGTTTTTAGAATTCTCCCACAACCTATAGGTACTGATATATTTTGGATTACTTCCTCTTCTGTCCAATCTTTAGGAATACCCCTCACAATTCCCATACGGGTTACATGGAAAGAAGGTATAAATGCCTTAAAATTATGTGTTTCTAAGTGACTATTATATAAAAATGCATTTGCATTTTCAAAATTTGAGAAAGAAAGCGATAAACGGTTTCTTCCTATTCTTTTGAGGCTACCATTCACTATATTATTTATCTTATTAGTGTGTAAAAAGCGACCAAATGCAATAGGATGTAATGTAGTGTTATCATTAGGATGTGTTTCATTTTTTTGTACATGAACGACATAAGGAGCTACATCCTCGGCATTGTACAAAGTTCTGCTTAAAGTACTGGGTGGAGAAGCAGGTTTAACAGACTCGGTATTATTTACAACTGGTATTGATACTAGAGTTTGATTCTCATCCTCAATACATTGACAATCACTATCTTTAATTTTAGATTCGAGACCTTTGGTGTGCCTCCTTCGTTTTTTATTGCAATGTTTGCAAATGCGACGTTCGCCACGTACTCGCTTACGTTTAGAACTTGCAACGCTAGAACCATCTGTGTCCATACTAGATTCACCCAATATATCAAAACTATTATTAAATGGGATAGTTATATTTGCAGACACCTGAGGGGTTGTCCCCCCAGGGTCTATAGGTGGATCCATAATGTCTAATTAATATAGGTAATTTACTTACCAATATTTACAGCAACAAACACTATTACTACAAAATATACAATTATATATACAATCTAATACACAATATATAAATAAAACTAATCCTTATATAATTAAAAATAAAATTAATTTAAAGAAGATCAAAAAACACTCCCGCTTTTTTAAACGTTTCCCGCGCTTTTTTTCGAAATATCTTCTTATATATCATCCCTATGAAATCGCAAGCATCTTGATAACGAGATTTATTAAATAAATTAATAATTAAAAAAAAAGTATTAAAGATATTTAAGGCCAACATCAACCTCAACAACTGCGAGATCTTTAATGCTTCTTAGATTTTGTACAGCATTCTCTACCTCGAATGTACTAAAAAGATTTCTTCTCATTTAGACCATCGACAACTCCATCCACTAACTCAATAATGCCTTTTGTGATAAAGTCCTATCTGTTCAGAACTTCATTGATTAAAACAGAGTGTAAATGCCACAGCATAGATTCGTTCACGCTTTGTTCCTTACTACTTTTCTTCGTGCTTCAATAAAACTCGGTCTTTTATAGTTTCCAATAAGAACTTAAATTCATATATCTAGTTACAACAAGAGCAATGCTGCTATAATTCGAGTCTGTAGAAAGGTCATCAAATGTAAGGATGACCACTACAGATACTAGGGAACACCTACGGTAACTTATCAGAATAATAATCCTTTGATGGTTATTATCCATTAATCTACAAAAGATTGTTTTTTTTTTTGTTGAAATTTGATACATTGCCCCTTTTAAAACCTCACTAAAAGCCTAACTGCAATTGTTAATCCGCCTGCCAAGCGTAGCAACTACTGATAAAACTCCTTTTATACGGAAGACATAAGCCTTTCGTAGTGGACAGTTAACGGACGATTAGATGATGGAATTTAACAATATCAGAATTTTCACATTACGTTCCTACGGAATTATTATCTGGATTCAAGCAAACAAGTCCCTGATACAACTAGTATAATACACTACAGTATTATACTACAGATTCAGAAATAAAATAAAATAGGTAAGTAAATTATTAACAAAAATGGCGGAAGTGTCAAATACAATTCCCGCCAAATTGATCACAGCGAAACTTCTTCTCTATGGTATGTATTCAAACCGATCGCTATTGCAAAAGACGAAGCATTTATCATACATGACATACGAGCACTGCTCAGTCAATAGAGGTTTAAAATTTTACTGTATGAATAAGACAGTTACATTATTCACAATTGCGTCCCCCCAGCAAAAGTAATGCAATTCAGTTGGATGTGTTAGTTTTTTGTCGGAACCCCGTTGTGCACCCCTGAATTTCTTGATAACTTCATTGCAAAAGCCCTGGGCATAGTTGGACGCTATTATACTGAATGGAACGTGACTTGCTTTATTGTTACCAATGATTTTATTGTTTGCTTTTGAATTTGTGTTTATAGGTAATCAATCATTATTACGCAAGATGCTGGAGAATCATTTAGAAAACTTCGATGTAGTAAGATAAGCAAAGTGGTCTTTAACTTAGTAAAGCTACATTTAATTCTTACATTGTTTTGTTTTTTCTTCTCTTTAATATTTTTCTTTTTTTTTTTTAATTTTAAAGTCTTTTATTTTAAATATAAATATCTCAACGTTACCTATCGAGATGTGGAGTGCAAATAACAGTTTTTATTCAATAATCGCCATCCTCTTTTCACTTTAAGAAATCATTTGTCCCCTTGTTGCAACCTTAAGAGGAGAATCTTAGCCGACTATTAATACGTTGTTCCTGTACCAATGAAAAATAATATAGAAATATATATTTAAAATTATACTTATTAATGGAAAATAAACATCATGCGCCTATATAGCAATAATTACTTATATTTTCATCATATTATTTTATGAAATTATTGGTAAATTCAACAAAGCTGTGTCTTCTATCTGCTTCATTATTGCATTATTGTGACCATTCCAATGCACACATTATGCAGGTCGACTGCAGCTCGCTCTCCCCGGGGTCTAATTTTCGTAACCCTGCCCTGCGGGGACTTACGTATAACTGTGCTACCCATTTATATGGGAGATGTAATGAGTGTGACACAGTATTGTATCACTGTGTCTGGTATTATATTACTATATTTATACCAGTAAAATATCGTTATCTTTAAAATAATTTGATATTTAAATTTTAAAAACTACTTTTTTGGACTAACTAGCTATTACCCGCGACATCGTCCGCGTGATCAGGATATGTTTACTGACCGGGATAAAAATAGCCTATAATCTTTTCCATCCCATATAATATGTGTATACTAAATTTCATAGTAATTCGTTAAGATATCAAGGCGCTATAAGGTAACAAACAAACCAACTCACTTTCAAATAAATTATATTAGTAAAAAAAAAAAACAATATCGCACAGCATACAACAAAAACTACAGCTAAATTGAAAACCTTTTTTATATATCTTAAAAGGAACTTAATAAACGTAATGAAGCTACACTAACACGCGATAATAAATAAGCCATTATATCCAATTATGCGTGGCATAAAATAAAAAAAAAAATAAGTGTCACTACTACAAACGTTTTAATCTATTTTAAAGTATGAGTGAGCCATGTATTTACAATCGAAGATGAAATATCTTGACAACTACATTTATAGATTCGCCAAATGTAATCATATGCCTACAATGTGCATTAAAGTTTAAATTTTAATACAAAAATAATAATATTTTGACCACTACATATATACACGTAAATTTATTTGATAATTTTTCGCATTTGCAATTACACAAATCTAAAACCTCATGCTATTCTGTTATCATTAGATGTTGTCAGTGAATTGGACGACGTCCCTTAAGGCAGATAGAACCCCTAAAACATATTTCAAGTGCAGGATTAAAACCGTCTATGAAAGTGCGAATGCGTAATGTTTGCCATTGACAGGATCGCCTTTCGCCTTTAATCTACGAGTTATAAAGAGTACAGTTTAGAGTTTAGTGAACATACACACTTGCCAGTTTAAACAAAGTAGCAGATTAATAATCAATATTTAAGATTTCGATTAAATATAATCTGTCACCAAATTCGAAATCATTTTAGCGTAACAAACTAACTGAATATTCTACAAACTTTTGTTTTATTTATTTTTGTGTTTAGATTTGGAGCTCCAAATAGGTAAAATTGGAATCCTTACAGATGTATTATAAATATGAAAGTAAATTCATCTGTTTGTTACTTCTTAGGACCTTACCAGCTTAAGCAATTATTATGAAATTTTATATTTTTTATACAGGTATAGTACCCGTATACCTGTATAAAAAATAACAAAATAGTAGTAAGTAAGTGAACATATTCCGGTTAAGTAGACGAAGTCGCAGATAAAAGCTAGTTACTTATATAACGCTAAAGTAAGCTTACATTTAGTACAACATCATTAGTTGATAAAAATAGTTGACTACTCTTTTAGTTATAGACGTAAGTCTGTTTTCGACAGACTTTAAAAAAGAAGAGGTTTTCAAATAGGATGAGTTTTTTTTTTATCTTTGTTACTTCATGTTTTAAAAAAAATTTTTACATCGTATTATAAAATCTTTATTGTGCATAATTTACATAGGATATCTTTTATTATATGAAAGAGTATACTTTCAAATTGGCCTGATCAACAAAACGGGCTTAGTAGAAAAATTTTTAAATAAAAATAACTAGTTTTATTACAATTGAAGTAGGTAGTTTTTTTTTTTTTGTGAAACATATCTGAATTTTATTTGACGTTTTTATTTAACGTTAAACAAAAAAAAAATCTTCTATTTTCAAACGTGTATTGTCAAACTATTCGTATTACGCCTCAGATAATGAATAATAACAACGCGCTCCCTACATATTTTTTCATCACGTAAGAAACTGTCAAACTCTTTGGCAAATGTGTTAGCCCCTTAATCTGCGAGCTTTAAATTTAAGACCCTTTATGACCCTACGGGACCCGATCTTTTTAATCTTACACACGACCCATTTAGCAGGCCCACAGTTCTGTACAGATGTTTTGAATCTTTAAATTTATGGGGATTTCGCCTATGGAGATAATCGTCTCTATTTAAAGATATAATCTTTGCGTTTTTCACATACACTTTTTGAATTCGGATAATAAATTAAACCATATTGTAGTGTTGACTAATATCATTATACTTTTAAATGGGTGACAATGAAATAGTGACCTTGCCTGCGCTTTTGGTTTATGATGACGGGGGAATAGAGAGGGATGATAGGATAGGTGATAAGGAGGTCTTTTTTTAATGGGTGATAATGGAATAGCCATCTCGCCTGCGCTATCGGTATATTCTGATGGAGCACCAGTGAGAGATAATAGGTCTTCACCTAGGAGGTTTAAAGCCGGTCAGTAAGTCTATCGTGACAAATTCCACAAAAATTAATAATAATAATAAATTAATAACCAATAAACAATAATTAATAATAAAAGGGAACTTCTTGTAGGTCGTCTTGATAGGGTATATCTTTTTTATTAAGTGATAACGTAATGGTAGCCCCGCCTGCAGTATTGGTTTACGTTACCAGGGCACCAGTGAGAAATAATAGGTGAGGACGTATCAGGTCAGTGGCCCATCGTGACGAATTCAAGAATTAACCATAATGATTTCCAGGGGGAACCACGTTGAGTTCGACATGATAGAGTATATTCTTAGCCATTGCTATGGCTAAATGAGTTCTAACTATCATTTCTTATGTCTAATTTTTGTGGAATTCGTCACGATGGGCTGACTGACCTGTCTTCATTCTCACCCATCATCTATCACTGGTGTCTCGCCATAGTGTTATCACAGGTAGGGCTACTATTCCATTTTCACTCATAAACAAATATATAAGCCAGTAACTGTCCATTGCTGAACATAGGCTTCCTCCTTGGAGCGCTTTGTTAGTAGTTCCCAGACTTGGTAGGCAGTTTGGCAACCGCAGGTAGGTTTTGGTGATGTTTTTAGAGGAACGCTGCCGTCCTTGCCACGATCATTAAATTCCCTTAGTCGCCTCTTACGACACTCGCGGGAAAGGAAGGGGTAGCGTATTCTATACAGAAATTACACGACCATGACATATCTATAAAAGTATTATTCCTTTATCGATTCTATGAGTCAGTTATTTGAAAAATAAATGCGTTTTATTTATCGTTAACCACCATGACATATCAGAATAACTTCCATTCAACTAAATTAAGCGTCCACTCCAGTAATTGGTTCTAAACGCGTGTAATTGATGATAAGCGCTTATTGACACGTCATAACATATTTAACACGAGCCCATTATGTGCACGCGTGGATGTGAGCCCACTATAATTTTATTGAGGACTAGATTATAGATAGATTGTTTGATTTTTTTTAGTTACACGGTAAAATTAAGCAATGGCAGTTTATGTTGTATCTATGTTACGTATAAGCATTTTATAACTATGTAATAAATAAATAAATAAAATAAAAGTGTTTGCCTTGTTCTGGTTACTTATTCTGTTGTTTTCTATTTTCATTTCACTAAGCTTACGTTGATCTGCGGTATGATTGCGAGTACGAATAACTTGTAATGATCGCCGTCAACTGTCGAACTGAGCTTGTTCTCATATAGCGACTGAAAATGTTGAACAAAAATATTTATTCCTGAAAAAAATTATATTCACTAGTAATGTATTACTATCGACCTGTTTAATTAATATAATGACGTTAATTAAAAGTGCATGCCTACAATCTTGAGGCAATTAAACAGATGCCAAATGTTCTATACATAGCTATAATGATGTTAAATGTCTGTTTAAAAAAATGTTTATTTTTATTTACATCTTACTATTCTTATTTTAAAAGGAATAAAATAGCAGTACCTATAAGTATACATTTATCATTTAGTTAAGAACGTGGAATTGTGTAAAAGTAAACTATTTTCTTCGTCCCAAATATTAGGTGTACACCAGAGTTCATTATAATGAAATTTAACTATTTATCCGTCAAGACGTAACATTCTTTAATCTAACCAACCAGAGGGAGACTTTGTACAAAAGTCGATTGCTTGGGTACCTCTGTCCCATTCGTGTCTCAACCGTGAAGCAGTTGTATTTGCATGGCTGTGTTTCGGTTTGAAGGGTGGGATAGGTATGGCGTGAATTTACTGGGTACAGAGGAATAACATCTGAGTCTTCAGGAATGGCAACGCATGGGGGGTATCATGGGCGAAACAGTATACTCTGTTATGTCCATGGTACTGCTCATATCTATAGGTGACGGTTACCACTTTCCATCAGGTGGGCCATCAGCTAGTTTGTCATTCTAAGTTGTATAAAAAAAAAAAAGATATGTCCGCAACATCGTTCGTTTGGACTCTTAAACCCTTATTTTCATGTTTAGTTGAGCGTGGGACTCCCACGCTCTGTATTTGGACTGTATACTAGTATCGTACAGGCACTTGGGCAACGTTTGTCTTTTTAACCGACTTAAAAAATTAGGTTTTCAATTCTGTTGTATATTTTAAATGTTCGTTACCTCATAACTACGTCAGTTGTAAACCATATTGGAAAATTCTTTTTTACCTAAAAGGATTTACTTACGGGTTGGTTCTATAGAACTTTTATCAAAATCGGTTCAGAAATTTAGTTTTTAAATTACCCCCTATATTCACTGACTCACTGCATTTGAGGTTGTCACTCCATTTAGTGGTCATCTGACACTGCGTTAGCTTGTACTCGTACAAGTCGCCACTCAAGAATCTTTCTTTCCTATCGATTAACGGTTCTTCGAACTATGTGACCAGCCCATTGCCACTTCAGCTTGAAAGATAACTTCAGGCTATGTCGGTTATAAGTTATTTATTTACCAGCGGTTATTTGGGGTACAAGTAATAGCGAAGGTTAGTAATGGGTGAGGATGAAGATAGCTTAGTAGGCTCATCATGACGATTTCTCCAGAAAACTAAAATAGTTTCCAGATCGTATGAAGATCGACCTGGCATTATATTAATATAGGCTTAAAGTTAAAAGTTAGGCAGGTATATTGTTGAATGTAATAGCTCATCATTCGGCGATTAAATAGTTTCACATGTAAAAATTACAGAGTTCCCATATTTATGTATATGTTTACTCGTATATTTTACAGACAATTCGTTTGGCACGTGACCATTAAATGATGCAATTAGCCACTACATTGTTGTGTTATTATAAAAGTGACAACAACGACGAGTTACTAAATGCATCGATATATTTTATCGTTAATCATCTTATCTAAATGTTAATAAAACATTGTTATTGTGACGGAATATGAAACTGTGGATATGGTATCATATAAGTAAAAAGGAAATATTTTTTCGAATAAATACTTCGTTGTAATGTAGTCAATAAATTATATATAAATAAATATATAATATTTAAATGTTTTGTTTTATAATACTTAAGTGTTTTATTAAACGGTTTTTGTTTTTATTAAAATTATGTATGACACAGGGATTATTCACTATCCAATAGACACCAATGGGGTTGACTCCCATTTATTGGCGCCATTTTTTACACTTATATATTTGTTAGTCTTAGATATTTGTTTTTCTATATATTTTTATTAATACACATAATAACTGTACATATTTGGATTTCTGCATCTATGTACATACATCTAGAAACATCTAGTACATACTTGGAAATGTTTTAACTGACATTTCTTAGCAAGTCTATAAGACTTATAAATTTATAAGCAAACAAAACTGCCAAATAAATTTATGAGCAAATAATACATGTAAAAACGGAATTAATTTTAGTTTATTTAATAATATTATAACAACAACTAAACTATGCACTTTCATATCCACCGCTTCGATATCTATAATCTTTTACAAGTTCTCGCCCATCAATAAGGCCCTGTCAGTATTAATACAGTAACTTTCTCTTTCTGTTTCACAAATGCGATGGCGTGTGAAGGAGATAGAAGAAACAATAATTCATACAGTTGAAGAACAATCAGGGTGATGTGGATTCTCTCACGACTATCGTACTTGTGTCAAAACGGAAACACTTCCTTTCTAAACGATGGTGTACTGTAGAAAGAGGAAGTGGTTACTAGTGGTAGCGGCTATTTGTAATATAAACAATTAAACAATATATAGACAGATATTTCTGGAATATCGTAAATATTCATCTTTATGGTTTGTAGCAAAAGTTTAAAGGAATCCATATTGTAACATCATCCACCCGTCATTCCGTTTTCTGTTTATTGAAATCGTCAAATAGCGGACACAACACTGGAATAAAGATATTTATTTTTATTTGTAATCGACTACAAAAAGGAGAGATTAATTCACGTACATTTTTTATTTGCTGTTATGCAATATCCTCTCCAATTTATGAACTAATTTAGATAATTATTTTTTTCATAATGTTGTACTCCTACTTTGGTTCCATTTTAATTTTTGTCAACATCAAGTCACCGTTTTTCTCTACGGAACATGTTCCAGTCGCTGAACAAATATTATTTATATTTTGTTATATTATTGGTATTCTTGAAATAACCGTGTGGTCCTGGCATGGAGTGGGGCATTCGTTCCTTTCCCGTAGGTGTCGTAAGAGACGACTAAAGAAACTTAATTACCGACGGATGGGCAGCAGCATCCTTTTTAAAACATCACAATAGCCTAATTGTGGTTGCCAACCCGCCTGCTAAGCGTGGCAACTACTGGCAAAATTCCCCTTATGGGGGAGGCCCTATGTTCAGCAGTGGACAGTTAAGAGCTGATATAATGATGAATTTTGAAATAGCAACATTTTTACATTTCTCTTTCCTAATAAACATCGATAGCAGTAACTTTGCAATTTCTTGATGTTATTCTTTTACATCAACCTCAGCGACCGTACTAACGAAAATACAGTCCATAACAACAATTCTCTACACTGTTTATACAAGATTTTGCATTCTAAATTATTTTAAAGTGATTACTCACTCAGTAAATCCAATGTATAGCTACAAAATATCGCTTCGTTCATCGATGCATTTTATTCGTTTTAAAATAAGAAAAGTGAAAATGATAGTCTATATTAATTCGATCACAGTTAAATCTTTTTTTTTTTTTGAAAACTATATTATTTAGTTATATAAAACATGCTCCACGTATACAAATAAAAGTGAAATGATGCCAGTATAAACTCAGGATAATCTTAAATATGTAGGGACCGCTATCGCGGCGTACCTATCCCGACAAATTGTTGGATTATGCTAAACTTATTGTTATTGCTAATGTTACTTGTCATAGAATCCCATGAACGTAGAAAGTCTAAGTAAGGGAATATATATATGTGCTATTTATAATAAATAATATTATTAAAAGAATAGTTGTTATTATGACTGCAATACAGTTTTTACTAATGCTGTTATTTACTAACCAAATTGTTTTTGTAACAGATTTTTCTTAAATTTTAAATAAATTCTTTAATTATTATCGAATTAATATTAACTTTCTGTTCAGATCAGCAATAGTTAGTTTAATCAAATTTAATTAAAATGTAAATTAGTTAGTTAGTTAAATCCAATTAATGTTATAAATGCGAAGCTCGACTCAAGCTAAGATACCTGGTTCCATATAATACAATATAAGGAATCAAGCTTCGAACGTTTGATAACACAATCCGGAACAATATTATACATTCCATACAAATTATTGTATCAATACAGTATTGTGCATATAAAATCCTGATTCGACGTATTTGAAAGAGACTGAGAGCCAAACAATAAAAAGCAATATTTCAACAGGAGCTGAGTTACAGCGATAAAAGCGGATGAGCCCAAGAGATGACTTCCGAGTCCGATCAAATAGCAGTTCTGCTCTGTAAGCAATACTTGATGTTTGTATTTGTTGTTTTGTAAACAATTCCTCTAAGATTAACTGTATCTCACAGTTTCTCCCACGTGAGTTAATATATAAAGTGCCCTGTGTATAATGAACTCTTATTTCATTATTTGTTACTCTAAATGTTTATGTACTTACATTATAATCCGGTTATATTAATGACAAAAAAATCTGATATATGATAAAAAATTAAATCATCATCATCAATAATAATCATCCCTGTGTACTAATTTTATATTTGAGTTATCAGGGTACTAAATTTTATTTGAATCCGTATAGAACTATAGACCTTTAAGCGAAATCCAATCTTTACGTCCAAACACTTTGGTGTTTGGGCTAACTTTACTTACTATTATCTTCTTATTTATAATATGACTTTTTTTTATTTACATGATTTATATACACATGAGGTGAAGAAAGATATGTTTTATTTATTTATTTATACTATATTGTACACACTAATAAGACATAAACAAATATGGCAATGGGAAGCAAATGTACAAAGACGAGCTTAATTCATATATCTATACATATACTCACACATACAAATAAATATGTTAATAAGGATAAAAAATATTTTGTATATACATATAATATTTTTATCCCAATAACGCGAACGAAGTCTCGGATAAAAACTAATACTGTATAAAAATAAAATAAATCACTAAAAGTTGGTGAACAAAATTTGTGTCCTTCGGAACGTCAGCTTCTTGATCGTGTACGGTTGAGGATAAATCGTAAAGGATTTTACGACACTGAATACATTACCCGTAATAATGTTATAAATTGTGAATTGTGTTAGTTCGTTCCAGTTTTCCATGGTGAACGCCGCAACCCCATAAACCTACTTTGATTTAGGACTCACGTTCTCAATCTGTGTGACCCATAAATCTTTTAAAGGGGAATAAAACATAGCACTATATTTCAAAATGTGTTAGACTTGATTGATTCAGAATTAACGCCGTTCTAATATTATGTTTGATAATGAGACTTACGATTTACCAAGAGATACTAAGAAGTTTTAAATTAATGTACAGATTTTGATCGCGATCAGAATTGAACTTATAACCTCAATTTTGCTAATCACAATAAACCACTAACAATACAACAATGTCCATGTGGTCCCGGCATAGAATAGGCCACCTCTTCCATTTCCATGGGTATCGTAAGCGGCAACTAAGGGAGAGCGAGGGATGGGCAGCACCGTCCCTCTTAAAACATCTCCAAAGACTAACTGCGGTTACCAATCCGCCTGCCAACCGTGGCAACTACTGGCAAAACCCCCTAAGGGGAGGCTTATATCCAACAATGGACAGTTAAAGGCTGATATGATGAATGCAACAATACTAGGAAATAGTTTTAGGATACAATTGATAGTATCGTAATAGAAATAGCCTTTATTTATTTGTATAAGGTAATAAAAATAAATATAATAGATACTTACTCTTTATTGCTTCCTCTAAAATATTACAATAGTAAATAATAATGTTTACCTTCCTACCCTTATCCCAATTATTTAGGGTTGGCGTAATATGTTTTTATCCATTTTACTTAAGGTTTTGGCTTTTAGTTTTACGACCAGGCTCCTGGCTGACATCAACCTCCTAAGAAAGCATTCGTTAGTAGTATCCGCCACTTACGGTATAGAAAAAGAAGAAGGGGAACTTTAGGAGTGAGTAAAAGAAGTTGGTGAAAAAAAGGTGAAAGGAATTATAGGATTTGCATTTCTTCTTTAGAAATGCAATTGCGGAGGGAATACTAGTGAGAAAATGCAGTGGCTTAGAAGGCCGGGATCGCATACCCATATGCCCTTACTCTAGAATCGTACACTAGTACTAAACTACTAATCTCGCATAAACAGCTAAATAAATTTTAATTAAATTTTCCACAAATATACCGATACCATATTCTGATTAAAAACGTAAAATACCTATATTTATACGCAGTAGGTTACTTTAAATTTATGTAATCTATAAGAGCGAGATTGCGAGCAAAAGTTTAATAAAATATAAATAAAAAATAATTTTGCCGTCTTACGTTGCATTGCCGAAGAAACTTCCCGCTTAGTTATTGACATTATTCTATATACTTTCTATTTATTTTTCATTGAATTTATTCTATAAAATTCTAAAATATCCGCATTTAAAGTATTACAACAGTGATTTTAAAATATACACTTTACTTATAATACCAACTTGTATATATTATGTAGTAATAAGTTTGAGTGCCACTGGACTGTTGCTGTTGAAGATAACACTAGGGTACAAACTCGCTAACCTAATTTATTTACGGTGCGGGGAACTCGGTCTGTCACTCTGATTCATAACGAAATCTGCTGTTCTTTGTCCTCCGAGTGAGAAAGCTCGCCGGATCCATTAACCTAAATAATTATATGGCTACCAAATTATGTGATTGTTTAGTTTACGTATAGATTTTTATATGCAATAAATCGTGGTAATAAAATTAAATTCTTGTTTCTTATATTATATAATGGAATAATTTTATATTAATGCTAACATTATAGAACTTTTATTTCACCTCTCCTATATCTATGACTAATATAATCCTTACTGAGCTTGTTTAACTTGATCACTTAATTAATCATTATGAAATTTAGTATGCATGTGCTATATTGTAAGAAGGACATAGGCTTTATCCCGGTTAGTGAATATATCCTGGTCACATGAACAAAGTCGCGACTAAAAGCTAGTATTGATAATAAAATTAATACTCAGTCATACAAGCAAATAAAATAGTTTATCAGTAAAAAAATAATTTACTACATTATTATTTAGTTGGTTGTAGCGGTTCCGCCGGAGTGAATTAGTGTGTAATGTATCCTATGTGTTAAGTTCACACAAAATCTACCTAGACTTTGTACAAAAGTCGATTGCTTGGATACCTCTGTCCCATTCGTGTTTCTACCGTGAAGCAGTTGTAGTTGCATGGCTGTGTTTCGGTTTGAAGGGTGGGATATGGCGTGAATTTACAGGGTACAGAGGAATAACACCCGAGTCCTCAAGAATGGCAACGCATGGAGAGTATCATGGGCGAAACAGTATACTCTGTTATGTCCATGGTACTGCTCATGTCTATAGGCGACGATTACTACTTTCCATCAGGTGGGTCGTCAACTTGTTTGCCATTCTAAGTTGTATAAAAAAATACAATTCAGTAACAGATATACAAATATCCAATAATATTTACAGACTATTACAACTATTATTAGTGGAATATTATTTATTTCTAATAAAATCTATTTGTCAAATGACTTCAAAAAGAAGGAGGTTCTTTATTCGATTGTCTTTTTTTATGTTTGTTTCCTCATAACTCCGTCAATTGTAAACCAATTTGGAAAATTCTTTTTTGTCCGAAAGGATACACTTACAGATTGGTCCCATAGAAATTTTATTAGAATCGGTAGTAGTTTAGTTTTTAAATAAAAACAAACTGGATTTGCCACATTTAAAGTAGATTTTTTTTACGAAACACAATTTAATTATATCGATGACAAGTTATTCTAAATAAATGAAATTTAAAAAATACATGATGTAGTTTATTCCAAATTAATTCTGTTTGATGTCGATAACGATGGTATAAATCAAGTTTGTTTGATCTGTAATTGCTCGGCTTTATAATTAGTGGGTAAGTAAACGCAATAAAAATTTCAATAATCCAATACGCTTCCTCGATTCACTAAAACGTCGTATTGGAAAGGAAACAACAACAAATGGGAATAGTATAGGAAATGGTAACGTTTGTGTGAACGTATTTATCGAGGTAGCGGCGACGGTGGCTGGAGTCGGCGCAGGCGCAAGTGACGACAGACAGATCGACTGCTGACGACTAGTGTGCGTGCGTTCAAATTCAAGAGATATAGAGTAACATTTAACTCTTCATTCTTAGTAATCTCTCACTTTTTGACTAGTTACTTTTTTGAATGGATGAAAATGAAATAATAACTCCACCTGGACACTCATAGGGGTTATGATATTTTTTTTTTAAACACAAGTATTCATTCAAATCACAGATTTGTTAAAGTTTGACCCAAATATTTATTTGCGGATTCAAGGAGTGAATCGCCACCAGCCAAAAATAAACGCAAATTATATATTTAAAATGTATACCGTATGAATGTGCTGTGTAGTCCTAGTATAGAATGAGCCACCCCTTCCTTTTCCGTGAGTGTCGTAAGACGCGACTAAGGTAACTTAATGGTAGCAGCGTCGCTCTTGAAACATCACAAATCCGATTTTCGGTTCCGATCCGCCTGCCAAGCGTGGCAATTACTGGCAAAACTCTCTTATGTGTGGTTTATGTTCAGCAGTGGCCAGTTAACGACTAATACGAATAGATTTAAAAACTACGAAAATCATAATTCTTATGTACATCTGGCGATAGTCAAGGATGTAAGTTACTTTCATGAAAGAATGAAAAAGATATGTTATGTAATGCCTATGAATTTTTAGAGATCTAATATTGTATATTCGACTTTCCAAATTTATTTTTTCGACTAGGGTAAAAAGGCACCCCACTGTGTATGGCTATGTTACAGAACCAAAGTGTGCGTAAGGGTTAATATTATTCATACAGAGAAGATCCTATACAAAATATATATTTACGCAATACATCTTTTTATTTTATTGTAATTTTAAAATAAAATAATTGTTATAAAATAATTGTGTAATCTTAATTTTTATGTTGTTTTGACTACTAGTCTTGTCATATAATTTTTTTTTTCTTAAAAAGAGAGTGTATCTAATTAATGATACTATTAAGTGAAAAGTTTGTTCAATGTATATGTAAATAAATATATAAAAATAAACACAACAAATATATGTTTCCCTACAAATAACATATGAGCAAAATGAAACGTAATATAAATTCAGATAATCCAATAATAACCTACCTTCAATAAATTATGTGAAAGCGAGTTTGGTTTGTTTATTACCTCTTAACGCCTTAACGGTTCAACCTAAACTCAAACATCCATCAAAAAAATCTGGAACACACATCAGTATTTGAGATTAGAGAATCAATTAATATTAATATTTTCACAGTTATATTTATTATTATTTCAATTATTGACTGTCCACTGCTGAACAAAGGTTCTTTTCCATAAAGGGAGTTTTGCCAGTAAATACCGTTTGGCAGGCGGGTTGATAACCGAAGTTAGGATTTGGTGGTGTTTTAAGAGGGATGCTGCCGTAATAGTTTAGTTTCTTTAGTCGCCTCTTACGGCACCAAAAAAGGAAGAGGTGGCCAATTCTATGCCGGGATTACACAGCAAATCACGCGCAGTTATATATATGGGATATTTTAAAGCAATTTCAAAAGGGTAGTAGTTCTCTATTCGCTTGTATTACTATTAAATTAATATTTCTACTTTTATTAAATTCTCAAAGTCTACGATTAATACAAATGTGTCACTATTATTGATAAAACAATTTGAATTTAAATTAGTAACCTTATATGTAAGCTCTTAACCGCAACACAAAAGATACTGCTTTATTCTTTTACAATATTTATTGGCTACATTATTTTACTAACACACCCATCAGACACCACTCTCGCCATATTTGACTTGAAATTATAAAACAAACACGTATGCAAATAAAAATTTACCTCCTGCCGGGTATTTGGCACCACACAGAGTTTTCTTCAAGGAATTATGTTATTGATTTTCATATAATAAGCATCTCAACGCAGAGGAGCATAAAACACAATTTTGATTGTATTTGAAGTGATTTATTCAAGGTTAAAACCATGTAACGAGTACAGAATTTATGTAGCTGATCGAAAAGTGTTCACAGGGTTGTCACATTTACTGGAACCACTATCCGGAACAGTAGAATAAAAGCAATTAGAAGAATATAAAGGCAGATTTCAATAATATAATTGATTCCAATGAATCAATTATTTTATTGAGACACAAATTGTAGTACAGTAGAGTACAACAACTATTATAATTGTAGATTTTTTAAATTATTCTCCTAAATTCTATAATAGTCTTTTCTGTTAAAATATTATATTCGAAATTTAAAAAAATATTTTTTTTATTTATATTATAGTTTTCTGTATTTGTGTTTATGTTGTTATTTATTATTGAACAATTAAATATTCCAAATGAATGTAAGAGTAACTTCAAACATCAAAAACTTTTTTTAATAAACAGTGCCACAAAATTACACTAATTGTTTAATACCCAAGACGCTGATTGCTGGCTGGTTATTTCAATGTGTCTATGCAATAGTACATAACAAATACAATACTGTACAATGATATTATTTTTTGCATTTATTTTCTATGCTCAACATTTAATTTGCTATATAAAATTAAGATTTTACGACTGGTAATTATATTCCGATATATAGGTAATAATTATTATTTATCATATTTAGGAGTGACAACCCTACGAATGGTGTGTGCATATATCAATTTCTCGTGGAGATGATAAATTAGTCAAGATACGGTATGTGCCAGTGAAGCGGTCCCACCATATACATACCAAGTACGAAACGATATCTTATATGAATAATGGCAACGGAGATCGAAATTAATTTGTTTGTGATAGGCGGCCATTGTTTTGTAAGTTATCGAGTATTTTTTGTCTGTTTCGCTCTGTCGTAAGTATCTATAAGTCGAAAACAGATCATGTATAGATAATGTCTCCATTCAAATGCTTTACCAAAAATAGATCAACTTTTTTGTTCATTTTTGTGTGAATGGAGTTGTCATTATATTTATTTATTATTTAGTATTTGGAAGGAATTATATTGGAAGGTTAAATTGAAAAATAAATCGATTATTATGATGATTTATATATCTGAGCACAGACATAAAAGATGTTTATAATTATTGAAAATGGCCATTTCAATAAATACATGTAAATGTTAATTTACATATGTACAGGCATGTGTATACTTGTATTCATATTAAAAACCTGATGTAGGAAATTTTTAACAAATTACTTGCAACACTGAAAAAAATTCGGTTTGATTCTAATTAAAAAAAAATATATGTGCTTATATTTAGTCTATTAAACGTCAAATTTAATAAAAAAATTGTCCAGATTTTGACCTAACAATCATAATCATAGCAATAAAGCTGTTTAAGTGAATAATTAATAAAAACCATCTTTACTTTTTTTGATAAATATCAGCAGAAATTCATAAAACATTCACTGCACAATGAGTATCATAAAATTCACGAACTTAATGACTTAGTATTTATGAATGTTTTACATTATAATGAGAAACAAAACAATAAATATTGTACATATTAAGAAATGTAATGAATCTCAAATATTTACGAACAATAATACCTATTTGTAGAACACGATATTTAAAGTTACTTACACTATTAAAATTAAAAAAAAAACATCTCAAGTAATAAAATCAAGGTATTTATTTACTCGTGCATTCTATTAATTTTTATTCAACAAAATATATTATTTAAACTAGTTTAAAGACAACTACAAAAACAAAGACACAAAGCCATACAGCTTGTGTAATTTCTATTTTTATTTATATTTATAGATAGATATAGGAGAGGGGTGTTATTCCTCTGTACCCAGTAAATTCACGCCATATCCTACCCTTCATACCGAAACACAGCCATGCAAACACAACTGCTTCACGGTAGAAACACGATGGGACAGAGGTACCCAAGCAATCGACTTTTGCACAAAGTCTTCCTCTGGTATATTCTTTTATATATAGGACATTAATATACAAGTTTATAATAGGTATCTAATACTAATAGTATGGTAGAGACATCAAAAACTACAAGAAGACTATAAGGGTACAGAGGAATAACACCTGAGTCCTCAGGAATGGCAACGCATGGGGGGTATCATGGGCGAGACAGTATACTCTGTTATGTTCATGGTACTGCTCATGTCTATAGGCGACGGTTACCACTTTCCATCAGGTGGACCGCTGACGGTCCATTGTTTGCCATCCTAAGTTGTATAAAAAAAAAAGATACTCTTTATTGTTACCTCCATAAGATTAAATGGAGGTAACAATAATAAATATAATATTATAATTATTATTTTTTTTATTTATAGTCGTTAAAAATTATCTGTCACCGCGAAGATAATTTAGAAAAATGCGCTAATTAATTACCACCCATTCCCTAATAGGGGTCATTATAAATTCTATTCACGAACAAATCTTAAGTAATTTAAGAGCCGTTAAACGGGTAATATTATTTTTCATAATTAACGAGTTTGATTCACCAGTTTTATTTGCAAATCGGGTGCTCTTGGTTCCGCCATGTTAAATAATGAAATAGGGTTTCTCATTAGTGACAATTAGTGAACACATTTAGATTAGATTTATGGTTATATTTTTATATTTGCTTAGAATTTTTGATGGCCCATGATAAAAAAGTAGCCCATGTCCTTTTCCATCCCCATAGTAAAATTATAGTCTCTGTTATGTCAAATACTACGCATGTTTACTAATATAATATTATAAATGTGAAAGTGAGTTTGTTTGTTACCTGTTAGCGCCTTAGGCAATTACTTAGAAACTTGGTATACATATTATTTTCTCTTATTCATAAAAAATCAATCGTTTTATAAACCTATTTTAGCTATTTAAATGTTTTGTCTATTCCTTTCACACTTATTTCTCAATTTGAAAAACAGTAACAAGACACTTTTGTAGTTAAAATAGGTTTGAGGAACATTTAATTTTTTATGAATAAGTGGGTGCAAAGGGAAGGATTTATTAGTAACGCTGTCTACTAGCCCCATTGCTAGCAAAATACCCTGTCAGGTCGACCTCAGTAATCCCCCCTGGAAACCCATTATTTCTGGTGTATTCATCACGATGGGCTAACTGATCTGCCTTTTTACCTCACCTATCATCCTTCACTGGTGCCCAGCCAGTAGGTATATACCGTTAACACAGGCGGAGTTCCCACTACATTTTTATCAATAAAAAATGGGCATACCCAATTCATCGAAAACTATTCCGAAGTCGCGAGTAAAATCATGATGATCTCTTGAACCATTTAAGTGCCAAGAGGTTACAAACAAACAAATACACATTTACATTTTGTAATATTAATTAGGATATAACCTTGTAATACAACATAAGCCTCTATTATAAACACTCATAAAACAAAGTCACTTTAATTTACTTCGTCTTTAACTTTACAAATATCTTTTACGACCGCCATTATCTGAAATTAATCCCAAGACAAATCAGAATATGACTTTTTTCCGACTTTGCGGTTTTTATGAGAGAAGTTTTATAATTTTCCCGACATAAAAAAACAGAGAGTTATAAAGCTAAACCACAACATACTGTGTAAACTGATAACACAGGGCATTCAATACATATATTGGCATATTTAAGATTATTTGCCAGGATCGGAAGGGTGGAGGCTATCCCCAAAAAAGGCGCATAGATGCGCGACTCTCAGACATGGCTTTGCAAAAGTTAGCTTACGTTCTTTTTTTTTTTTCAATGCACAAAATACTAATCTGGTTGTTTTGAAATTTGTATTAGTGCCGTGTGGTTGCAGTATAGAATGGGCCACTCCTTCCTTTCACGTAGGTGTCGTAAGAGGTGACTAAGGGAACTTAATGTTCAAGTAATGACCAGCAACATCTTTCTTAAAATATCACCAAACGTGGCAACTACTGGCAAAACCCCTCGAGGGGGATACTTACATTCAGCAGTGGGTAGATGGCTGATAAGATGATATAAATATATTAAAAATACAAGCCAAATTTAATACAGTAAATTTAACGGCAATGGCATACCAAGCATTTTTTAAGTTTCATTATCAGAGAACGTGAAAAATATATAAATAGTAAATATATATAAATAAATAGTATAAATATATATAAATATAGTTAATAGTTAAAATCGTTAAATACGAGTATACCATAGTAATGTGACACATCTGCTTACTCCCTTGGGAAAGCCTGCAACGCCAGTTGTACTATTTACTTAGTTCCATAACGTACCTATGTTTACAGTACATGCTATTCGTGTTAAACGGATATTAATTAATACATTTATTACCGACTCGTAATTCGAGTGACAATTTTATTGTGTCGATACGTAGATAGGTGTAATGTTGCATTCTATGCTATGGTGGGTATAATTACCTATATTCACGCAGGACACAGTTCACTACATCTTTATTAATAACATAGTAACATAAGTATTAAATGCATATTAATAAAGTCTATACTAATATTGTAAAGAGGAAAGATGCGATTGTTTATTTGTTTGTAATGGATAAATTTAAAAACTATTACTAAATGTGATTTTAAAATGTTTTGTCACCTGTATAAAGCTACACTATCAACGAGTAACATAGGCTGTATATTATTTTTGAAAATTCTGTCTACCGACTGTATCGCTAGTAATAAATATTAAATATATCAAATTATTAAATATTTTAAAAAAAAGCTTCTGTTCTTTCGTATCTTCATTCAATTCTTAAATCACCTATATTTTCTTTTATATCTTACAGGATAGAAATAAAAAAAATAAGAAAAGATCTTAAGTAATAAAAAATTCCTGCTGTATGGATACCTCTATTCTATGTTCCTGTTCTTATCTGCTATTCTCATAAGGAAAATATAAGAATTTTCCACGCACACAACGTTTCAAGCACAACTAGTTATTATAAAAACCAGTATATATCTGAGTTAAACCTATGAAAAGCGTCCCGCAGTGTGTATACGTACATGGTTAGAACGTTTGCTCACGCCTTCCCCTTAAATCATCCGGGGAAATGGACCAAAGTTGGCACTGCGTACGTGCCGGTATGGGACAGGACGGGCTTCATAAACGCAGTGCACGGCTCGGTTAAATATGGTATTCTGCACTGAATCGCTGAAACACTAGTGGGCATTCAACTTTTTAGCCAACATAATAAAATAGGAGATTTAATTTAGACTTGATTTATATGCATATTGTATTATTTCGTACCGAAACTTTTATTTTCATATCGGCCGCATTTTAATTGTTTTTAAAATTGACTTGAAAATACACAGCTAAGACGGTTACTTATGGGTATGGATTATTACATTTTATCAATTACATAATATCACAGAGATATTAATTTGCCAATTTATGTAACTATGTTGCATATTTATTAGGATTTGTTTAACGATATCTTTTTTTATTAGATGTACTTATTGCGCCAAATAAGTACCGCCTCTTTCTTTTTACCTCTACCCAAAAGTTGTCTAGTTGTCTGGACGAGATCGCTTTAGCAATAAGACCGGCTTTTGTACTTCATATGTGTATATGTGTAATATATATATTACACATATGAAGTATATATATATATATATATATATATATATATATATATAAATAGTGTATGTATGGTAAATAAATAAACATCTTGTTACATTATATTCCTTCCTTCCTTCCACTTCTGTTTTGTGACTCTAATCATATGTGCGCTCATATTTTATACGCCGTACTCGAGCTCCGTAAAAGTATTATCGGCTTTTTTTTCAAGTACCTCCTCAAAATTTCCATCTGACTCTTGAAGTATAATATACATTTTAAAACGATTCATCGCACTTTATCATTTTTACCATCTCTTTATAAAAGCTCTTAATAACCAAACTGGGTTCGAAACAGCAAATATGGAGACTAGTATGCGAATGGCACTGAGCAATGCAATACGTATGCAAATCGGAGGGTCCGATGAGATGGATAGAAGGTCCCGGATTTGCGTGCATACGACACCGTAACCTACACTCAGGTTCTGATAAAAGTTTTTGCCATTTTAGTCTTTTACCCTAAACCCATTTATTTTTCGTTGTTTTTTTTTTTCAATTTGCTTTATAAATTACAAGTGTAAAAACTTTTCTAAGTGTTTATAAATCTATAAGTAAATAATATTGCCAATGAACACTTACGTCTCAAAAAATATACGCAAAAAGTTTCTAAACGTCTGTTATATTTAGAGATTATTTAGATATTTTGAAGTATATTACAGTATAATCTGCCTGATAAATACCTATAGATCTACGCAAAACACCCAGTAATCCTAAAAAGAAAACTTTTCAATTACCTATTGAATCGATTTTTTATTATGCAGTAATAAATAAATACCATAAAGTAATGTATACTTGAATAAAAGAACCCTTCTGTTATTTAAGTGATGTATATAATTTCTATTATATTATTTCATATATATGTGTTGTCACGCTTGGTTAGCAACCACGCTTAGGCTTTGGTGATGATGGTGACGACCTAAGAGGAACGATGCTACCCACCCCTCGACCATTACGATCCCACAGTCGCCTCTACACCCATTACAACTTCTACAACTGTGGCAACTACTGGCAAAACCCCCCAAAGGGGAGGTTCATTTCCGCAATGGGCAGTTAATGACTAATATGATGATGATATCTACATATTTTTTTCAAAATTTTTTAACCTAGTTCTATGATTACCGTACACAATATTTAAAATTCAATAATTCTAAAATAGCATTTATTTTTAAATAAACAAACAAAAATAAACATAGTTATAACACTGTAATCGTAATAAAAACGGAATAAATATCATTCGAAGCATTATTTATTCGAGATTTAATGTTGTTATGAAAATTCTCATGAATTCCGTAATTAATTCCATAATCGTTAAGCAATAAAATAGAATTACGGAGCGGAAATCCGTTCATCTGGCAGTTTAAACATTAATTTATATAATGTTCTATAGACGATCGACATTGCAAGTTGTATATTTTCTATATTGTAGTAATAGTATTTTCGTAAATGTAATTTAAATTTAAATTTTTTTCATGTAACTCTATGTCCATTATCATAAATATAATTATATCTGTTATAACTAACGGCTCATAATTACAAAACGGCTTAAAAAATATTACCATTTTTTTTTATTTAACTTATAAAGGTAAACAAGTCGACGGTCCATTTGATGGAAAGTGGTAGCCATCATCTATAGACATGAAGTGTCATGGACATAACAGAGTATACTATGTCGCCCATGATACCTTTCATGCGATGTCATTCCTCAAGACTAAGGTGTTATACCTCTGGACTCTGCAATTTCGCCCACGAGTTTATCTACGTGACCTAAACAGGTTTCTATTTTTCAAACAAGTACTATGATAAATTGAATAACAATTGGTCCCGTGGTAATATATGTTGATAACAATAATTATTAATTAACCACACTTAGAATTAATTTTGATATATACTCGTACAAGCCATATCTTATATTAACAAAAGTTCACTCTAGCAAAGCCACAGTATACAACACCAGAGGGAGACGTTGTACAAAAGTCGATTGCTTGGGTACCTCTGTCCCATTCGTGTTTCAACCGTGAAGCAGCTGTGTTTGCATGGCTGTGTTTCAGTTTGAAGGGTGGGATATGGCGTGAATTTACTGGGTACAGAGGAATAACACCTGAGTCCTCAGGAATGGCAACGCATGGAGGGTATCATGAGTGAAACAGTATACTCTGTTATGTTCATGGTACTTCTCATGTCTATAGGCGACGGTTATCACTTTCCATCAGGTGGACCGTCAGCTTGTTTGCCATTCTAAGTTGTATAAAAAATAAAAAATAAAATTTCGATTAGTATTATATTTTTTACTGCTTCCACTCAGAGGAAATTGATATTTACTAAGTGGAAAAAGGTTAATAGTAACAGATGAAGTATAAGGCGGAAATAGAACGTAACAAAGTGGAATAAATCTAAGCCGGAATATGGGCGTCGTAAAGAAATTTGCTGACATATTACTGGTAATATACATGACATAGTACGGTGTCAGTCAAACTTGAGGCCTTTATTATATGAGTATGGGGGTTATATTAAAATGTTCCCTGTTTTTCCGGTGGTTTATTTATGACCGTTTCATTATATTTTATTAATTCTATATGAATAATACACTTGTATGAGTATTCATAAAATATATATTATGGTTTAATTGTAGTTATGGTTACGTATTCTTCTAAAGATGTTTGTTGGTATTTAAAAAAATGGATTTTAATTCATAATGCAAATGCTGAAATGATTTTATTATTTTTTAAAAGAAAGAATGTATATGTGTTTGCGTGTGTGTTTGTGTGTAGTGTGTATGTATGAGTCATAAGTGTAATTCTGTGGAATTAATTCGTTTTAAATTGTAGTAGGTTTTATACATTGAAGTAAATAACTTTTTTTTTTAATTTTATGTAATTATTAAGAGCTCTGCCTATTTATTAATTAGATAATTTATGCAAATATTTTATAATCTCCTATTTAAGTACATCGTACAGCCCCTCGGTTCCCTTACCACTCCATTTCCGCAATTAACCTAGAAAATTCGGCAAAACGCACAAATTTTTGCGCATCGCTAAAATTTTCGTGGTAAACGGTGATTTATGCGTTAGGAGCGCTTCCGTGTCGTCGACGGGGCAAATAAATTTGAAAATTAGGAGTACCCGCGGAGAGCCCTGCCACTGAGAGATAGTCCTAAGTTGGATTTATTAGAATTATATGACGTCCAGTGGGTTTGTTATGTAAATGGAGACTATTTTTACCCGACTGTCATAGAAAAGAGTACCTTTTTTTCGGTTATGAAGTCAGGTCCGTTGGCCCATTGTAATCAATTCATCAGAATTAACCCGTGATGGTTGCTAGGGTTGCTAACATTAAAATACACCTAGTCCTAGTATTTTTCAAATTGGTTTACAACTGATGAAGTTATAAAGTGACAAATATAAAAATGCAACCGAATTGAGACCTTACTCCTCTTTTGAAGTCGGTAAAAAAGCTCGTCACTACATATTTCACGAATGTTTGCCCCAAAAGAATATACTAAAGACTTAACGACTCACCGCCGCTGACGTTGATCTACCTTTACGAGCCAAAGCATATTCAAATTTACGGTCGTTTTATTAATAACATGTAACTATTCAATTTAAAATATGTTTCCCGTCAGTGTTTATATTCTTTATAAAACAATGCAGCGATGATCGGTCTATAAAGTGAGATGGTGATAGAAATATTGTTAAACTATGAAAGTACTATCCTACTAATATTTTAAATATGAAATTTTATAATGATGGATGGATATTTGTTATTCTTTCACATAAAAACTACTAAACGGATTAAAATGAAATTTAGGTACACGGGTAGGTTATATCTTAACTTAACATACAGAATATTTGATATATTAAATCATATAAGCAAAGCCACGGGATACAGCTAGTATTCCAATAAACTTAAAATAATTGAAAAACCGGCGTGATATGAATTAATTACCTTTTACGTAATATATTTAGATTTTAAGCAATTTTAATTGTTAAAAAATATATTTTTTTTTATTTTACTGTATGGGTTTAACACGAAGCTATCATATATTATACACCAAAAATAATAGCAAACAAATTGAGAACTATCTCCTTTTTGAAGTCGCACAGGAAATAAATAAATAATTATAAAATTAACGTCATGACAGTGTTAACTGGTCATCACAGTTTATTTTGTGATCTATGGTGCTGTTCATATTTATAGGCGGCGACGATTACCGCTTTCTATCAGATGCACCATGAGCTTATTCGCCATTTCAGTTTCCTTTAGATAAAATCATAAAATTATTATTTTTTATTGTTATAGCATTAATATAATAATAGAACTTATAAATCAATATTGCAAAACAATAAATCTTAATATTGCAAAGCGAAAATAACAAAAGTTTCCTTGTATCATATCTTATGTTTTCAGACTTCTTATTCATTTGTAACTTCGCAAAGGTGAAGCTTTCTTAAGATAAGAATGGACAGAACACCCCAAACGACGATTTACATAACAAAAGATAGATTAAAATCCACTAATGCAGGTAACTTACAAAATATCCTACCTTACAAAAGTCAGATAAGATAGGAATTGGAATTTTATTCTTTATGCGAATATTATTTTATCTGACGTCTATTTTAAGCAGAAAATTAAATTAAAAATGTAGAGGTTAAATTAAATTATGAGGGCGAAGTTATTAAAAAATAATTTTCCCTTGAAAAAGTAAAATGATTTTTAATACAAATTATGTTTAATCTAACTGTTTAAAGACCTCAATATTAGATATTTATATAATACTATACAAAAAAAAAATAAGCAAATGAAATTTATACACACAATTTATCTTTAGTTTTCAAAGTATAAAATACAAAAAAATATTCCTTAGTATTAATTAATAGTTTAAAATACTAAAAAAATACAATGCAAAGCAAAGAAAATTTTATGAAAATACTTCATATTAAACAAAAATTGGAGAGATAAGAGAAAACCGTATACTCGTTCCTTAGTCTTAAACTGCCATAGCATAATATACTAACAATTCGTTATGGTAACAAAGACATTTAACACCAGCTTCACGTTACCCCTATTAAATAAACGTATATTATTTTTTGTAGAAATTTCACACCAGTAGCATTATAATACATTTATAGTGCCCCATGAAATCGCTGTCATCGAAGTCGACTTAATCCCCCATTGTACGAAATCATGACAAAAAGTGCTGTACCAAGACGCCATATGGCGATTCTGATTTAACAAAGCATGTCGGATTAACTAGTTTAAATAAGTCGTCGATATAACGTCAGAGAGCCACAGGGTTGCCAGATGCTATATTTTATTTTTCCTCAAATGTCAAATATTTTTTTCTTCAAATTGATGAGATTTCCTTCACTTTTACCCCCAATTACAAACCTGTGTTTATTTTCACTACATTTTATCATTACAAAACGAACGACAAATAAAAAGGCCGTCATCTATGCAAAAAAATAAGATTAAATGAGCTAGCCCTTATTGTTGTGGCCTAACTCTTTTACCATCTTTGATACATTGTATTTATAGACCTTTGTATGATTTACAAAAAAAGAATTAGAAAAATATTACCCAAATTTCTCCAAACCCATTTCAGTTTTCTTCAAATATTTTTTCAAGATGTTCATTTCTCTAAAACTTCGTTATTAGAAATTATTTTGCCTAAAATTGTGAAATAAATACCCAATCTGGCAATACTGAAGAACATGTGCAATGGAAAATTCACTCTGTAACTAATTGAAATTTGGCCGGCTTGTTCGTACGTAGCCATTTGTCAATTCATTTGCGATTTGGCGAATGTCCAATGAGAGTCATGATTCGAAATAGGTATTGAAGAAATTAAGTCTAAAATTTGTTCTATAAATTTTAACTTGTTTGTATTCTGTATTGATAGACGGAATGTTAGCTACGTATTTTATATATATATATATATATATATATATATATTTATATATTGTTTTCTCGTTTATGTATTTGTGAGAGATGATAGGTGGGGATGAAAGCAGATAAGTTAGCACATCATGACGAAAAGAATTAACCACGATGGTTTCTAGGAGGAACCGCATGGAGATCAACCTAATAGGGTATATTTCTAGCAATGGATCTGCAAGACCCATTTACTTAGAATCTCTTCCCCCCAGTAAGTAAGGTTTTTTATGAATGATAATAGAATGGTAACCCCGCCTACGCTAACTGACGGGGCACCAGTGATGGATGATAGATGAGAATGAAAAGGCAGGTCAATTAACCCATCGAGATGAATACACCTGGAAATTAAGCACGATAGTTTCCAAGGGTGACCACGTGGAGATCGACTTGATAAGGTGCATTGCTACTAATTGGACTGGTAGTCCGCATTACTAACAATTTCTTAACCCTCTCCCCCCCCCCCCCCCTCTTCCAGGTTAGGAAGGGTGATTATATCACACTTATATTCCACAACCAATACTCATATACCGAAAACTCTCGTCGCTCACAATAATACACAGCAATTATAATACACTCGAGGACAATAGTCGACGTGAGGGGTGTAAGAGTGTACAATAAAGCGCGTGCTACAGAAACATTACTTGCACATTAAAATTATTACAAATTGCCACTGGATGGGCGCGAATCACATTACTCGGTGCAAACAAAGCGGGTCGTACACTTATTTACAGTAAATCGAGTTAGAAACGCGGGACTTTATCGAGTTAAAACTAAATTATGAGTCTCTTGTCCGCTTAAACAAATTTACGTCACAGCGTGAGCCCCAGTAGGCCGAGTGCCGAATCGTTCGATGCTACTCATTGAAAATGTAATTAAATTTGTGGACACAGCACAGTGTGTTGTATTTATGTACCAGTTCATTTTCTTTATTGCTTCCTGAACAAATTTATACACTATGTATTTACGTTTCAATGAAAATTACCTTCAATATTCGTATATTACACCTGCTAGATAGATAGATAGATAATTTATTTTCATTATTTACAGCACACAAGTAACTAAAGATACATAAAGCATACACAAAAAAAATAAGAGGTGTGGCTAAAAGATAACATTTTAGTTAATACAAATTGTTGCAACTTTTCCTTTTTTAATAAGATTTTTTTTAATAATAAATAACAACATACGTACATAAATTTTAATTGCTATATTAAAGTCCATATCAAAAATGTAATAGTTTTTTCGTAAAGTGTACCATAAAAATATCCAGATTGCGGAATTATGATACATAATAAATAATAAGGAAATATAATTAACTATTTCGTCAGAAATTTGGTTTTTGGATTTTGTATGACCTGCCAATGCTGGATTGAATCCATTTAAAAACAGTTGTTTTTCGATACTTTGATATGTATGTACCTACCTACTACTATTTTGTCAATTTAAAATATTCGAAAGTGTCAATTTAATTCAGCATCTTGTTCCCGAAAGGGGCCATACAGGACACAGCGCGTGCGGGCAGAACGCGTAGCAAATGCAATGGGCCGCAGCGAAGCACGCCGGATTGTACGCTTATCGCCAACTCGCACAAAATACTGTAAAATGTCCATTTATACACGACATCACAGTAGTAATATAAAATTAACATAATTAAGAAATTACTTTTAAAAGCGCATTATACTTATGTCTTAAGTATATTTAAATACGCATTACAAAAGCCTTGCATTTCTTTACGTTTGTATGCACAATACTTACTTGCCATTTTCTTTTGCGTGAGTTTATTACAAACACAGGTTTATTATGCAACATTGTATTAGGTAGAACTGTAAAATATTATTTTATATCTATATCTAGGTAATGTTCGTAAATTAAATTCAATATTGATTTATTTATCGTGAAAAATGTATTTTATAATGCAACAATGACGTAAAGCCATTTATACTCTACAAGCGATGTTCAATTCAAAAATATGTAAACGATATCTTCATCAAATCTAAGCAGGCTTTCAAAACTGTTTTTGCAATAAATAAAAAAATTTTACTGTATTGTTTTCATACTCATTGATTATGATCGATTTTTTTTTTATAAGTAAAATCTAAACAAATTTCTTGTGTTAAACGTTCTTCGAATGAAATAAAATGGGAAATAATTTAAAGATATTTAAATTTGAGTAAAATCTTAAAATAGTTAAAATTTAAAATAGTTAACAATGTTGTTAGTCAACATAGACGTTAATATTAAACAATCTCACAACTAAAACTATAATAGACTAAAATTTTAACTAACTATACCGTATAGTTTGTTATGTATAACAGATCACCTTAATTTAATGTTTAGTTTGTTAATTTTTTTAACTTATATCGTATGACAGTGGACACAGCGATCCAGTTACGGTGCACCAACAAAAGGGGCTCGTTACAGCGCTTTACGCTAGATTTACGATCGGCATCGCCAGCGACACTCGGCCAACAATACCGGTTGTTATCGCGCAAACAGAAAACAATATTTGTTTTATTTTATTGCCAACGCGCCCACTGTGCGATCACCTCTCTTGGATTGTGTTGCTCTTGGAAATAATTGCGGGGGTGGGTGGTTACACTAGTCTCTCAATACACTATAATATAGCTAGAAGCCGCACAATATAGACGAAACACGCAGAACACGATATAAAAATTTTTAGACAACCTCACAGTACAGTCTCAGAGGAGTTATCTCACGCGAATGCTCAGGCTGTGAAATAAGCTCCTCCGAGGTTTTTTCTCGAGACTACAGTATTTTACAGCGGTCATTTAAATTAATACATGTATATTAAGTTGTAAGCAATACGTACATATTTATATTACAATAGAAAACATGATTTCCAATTCAAATTAAAAAAATCGACCTGATCTGGGAAGCTTTTAATCAAATTACGAGCAACAATGGAAAAATATTACGAACAACATTTTATATTTTAATAAAAAAATAATAATTGTGAGCCAAACGTCAAATTAACGAATTAAATTTAGACATGTTTTTGATATTGGATGCTCTATATATATATAATCTAATGTAGTAACATACACCTACACAGGATTCCAGATAAGTATGTTCTCAACCGAGTCACGACGGCACTTGAAATTTAATCGAATTTGCTTGAAATATCGGAATGGATTTGAATATAAATGAGCATCGGATCGCTGGAGACGTATCGCTGTTTTGCACGTTTATGGCATGAATTAACCACACTCACGTATAATACAATCTGTTTTTCTAGACTTACCACAATTAAAAAACAATATTGATGCAATTATCTTTATATTGTTCACTATTTTATATATATATAGCTAATATACCTGTAAGAGAGGAAGGCATTGTTAGTAATGGGAATCTAATAGCTCCTTTGCTAGCAATATAGGGTATATCTGGTCGACCTCTACGCTGTTCCCCCTGGAAAACATCTTGGTTAATTCTTGTGAAAATCGTCACGATGGGCTATCTGACCTTCTTTCATCCTCATCTTAAATTATAATCCACATCTATCATCTCTCACTAGTGACTCACCAGTGTAGGTATATCGATAGGGCAAGCGGGATTACCACTCCATTGTCACTCATTAAAAAATATACCTAATCAGAAATAACAATGGACTTATGTCCATAGTTGGCAGTAGATATAGCCCTTGTATATTGTATCTGCTCAAATTTTTATACTTTGTATGCCTAAATATAGTTCCTTTATTGAATAGTAATTATTTATTATGGTAAATACTAGCTGACCCCGTAAACGTTGTTTTACCACTTATTGCGAAATATAAAAATCGCGATTAAAAGACAGAAGTTGATCGTAATACGATGAAAATTTAAAGTTGTGTGTATTTTTTAATGCTAAATCATAATAAAATAAAAATGGAAAAATTTGTTAAAAAAATAAAAAAAAATTTTTGGCGAGGGTTACCCTTATCATTGAGTAGTATGAAAAGTAGATGTTGGCCGATTCTCAGACCTACCCAATATGCACACAAAATTTCATAAAAATCGGTAAAGCCATTTCGGAGGAGTTTGGTAACAAACACCGTGACACGAGAATTTTATATCTTTTATTTTTAATCTTGTTATTAAATACATAATTTCGATAAAATAAGTATGCAGAGATTGTTTACAAAATGATCCTAATATACAAAATAAAGTTATTTGTATTTATTTATTTGTATTTGTATAAAAAAAGTTCTCTTTTTTTTTGACAATGAATAATTTTTAGTCTTCAAATATGAAAAATGTATATATTTCTTATATTCTTACTAAAGCTTAACAGAACGGATGAACGATTGAAATGTTTCAAGTGGTATACTGGTATTGAAATCAACATCCACGTGTCGAGTCGTTGACCCCAGTAATTCTAAGTAGGTACTTCCCTCAATGAGCCAGGAGAAGAAATGGGCAGGCAATTAGTTTAATCACCTCGCACGTCTGTTGCTGCCTAGATAACCGGAAAGTGTTATTCTGTAGTCGTGATGTCACAAAATAGTTAATATTCATAACAAATATAACCAACTAGCTGTACCTCGCATCTTCGCCCGTGGTCGTTTCGTAATGTTAAATAACCTATCCATCGCTGGCAATATTTCCCATAAGTTCCTCCTGAAAATAGTGGTGATTACATTCAAATTTCCTTACAAATAGAGCTATCAAATACGAAAATTTTTTTTTTAATCTGACTAATAGTATTAGTACATAGATTAACGCATTCAAACAAACAAATAATCGAACAAATTCTTCCACTTTATTTTATTGATATGAAAATAAATTAATACAACATGAGTTCCTTTCCAAAATACCAAACGCCATGCAAAAAAAAAACAGGGTTAGTAACAGCAGAAGAAGAAAAATATTTTTAACCTATTTCACGTGGACAAAGCCCCCGATTAAACTTAGTCTTACTAATATTGTGACTAAACTATATCTGTACATGAGAGATATTTAAGAAAAATTGATATCATGGGTTTAAAAGGGCAATAGGAACTAAAACAATAATTTTTAGAAATTTTGTCCATCTTCCTGTCTGTCTGTCTATATATCTGTATATATGTTCCGGAATCACGAAAAAACTACTACATCAAAATTAGATACGGTTTTCACTATTATTTTTTGTCTTGTTTATCTATCTATATCTATCTAATGGAGAGGATGGATGAAAGAAGAATTACGAAAGAGATTTATCAAGCAAGAATGAATGGAGATGTCGGTAGGGGTCGCCCTAGACGGACGTATGTCGACCAAATAAGCGACGTGCTAAAGAAGGGCCAAATTAAACCCGTACCCGTAACCGGCGAGCGTGTATGAAAAAATTAATGAATGTGGAAGAACCGAAAGAGTTTTGTTTGAATCGAAGCATTTGGCGTTCCATTGTTTCTGCCTACCCTAATGGGAGACAGGCGTGATAGATATATATGCTATCTAGAAGTGGACTATTTTATTAAACCTACTTGTGAAATCCACGCGTATGAAATACTAGGCAAAAAGCCAGTAACAAATAAAAGCGAAACACGTATTATTGTTCCAATACGTTACTACCTCGTATCGTTACGACGCTACAGAATACAACTGCAGGCATAGAGCGGCCCACGACCGCTATTGTTCAAGCTTGAAAGAAGGACATTTGTCCCACTGCAGGCTCTTATGAGCTCTAGTTTTCATACATAAGTTATAAGCAGGCTCACGTATTAGTAGGCGAGCATTGTTACAAACACTAATCTGTAAGGCGGAGATTTATTGAAATATGGAGTTTCTTTAGCAAGTAAAATATAAAAAATGTGTACTATATGCCTACATATATATTACAGCATGAGATTTTTGAAAAATAGCATAATTAGGTTTTAAAAGTTGATATTGCGCACGTAATATCGGTGTGGTTATGCAGGCGTCCATATGTTACATTATTTGATGATAAATAATAAAATCAATCATTATGCCTGGCGTACTACATATTATATTATATGTAGCCTGGCGGTCCGTGGATTTAATTGCTACTTTATCTAGCTTTTCCCTGACATAGTCGTCAGGAATAGCAACGAATGAAAGGCTTCATATGCAGTGACGCTTTTCTTGTCTATAAGTGACAGTCGCTACAAACCATCAGGTATGTTTTGCATAAAAAAATACGAATAAGTGGAATAATGAAAAACATTCTAACACGCATAATCAATATCAACACATTACGCGTAATTATCATTAAATCACGCGTAATTATACCAAATCATGCGTAATTATCCTCAAGTCACGCGTAATTGTCCTCAAAATATGAATATAATTTAGTATTGTACTATGTATTGGTTTGTCAGGTTGTTTATCAGGTTTGTTCTAACATTAGTCTATTCGGCTGAGTTTTGTCTGCCATCGCGGTATTGCCAAATTCAAGTCACGTAGAGAGTATCGAGCGACCTACAAGACGAAGATAAGCCCGCCTTCCGCCCTTATCGCTTTACTCTGCTGAATATCGCACAGTATTCGGCGTAAAGACATCCTCCTAGCATCGTATTGTGATAATTTCTATTTACACTATGAAACTAGTTTCACAAAATAAATTTCGTGGTTTCAAGTGGAAATCTTTATTTTTGTTACACATGCATAAATTTCAATACACCTAAAAAGGTTGATATAAAGGTTGATATGTACACTGCTATTTTTTTTTATAAAACTAGTATCACGCATCCAATTTCATTATGTAAACGTATCATGAAACTTTTGATGCGAAAGCTTTTATGCTGACGGATCTATGATATCAGTATCTATTTGACTAAACAAAATTAAAACTTTATTCTCCTCCTCCGTCACTCCTAAAACTAATTCAAAAAATAATTAAATCAATTTATTCTTTATTGTACACAAAAGACATTATATTAGAATAATTACATAATAGTGCATAGGGTGAGCTTATTTCTAGAAGAGATTTCTTTCAATTAACCCAATACGAGATAAACTGACAATTTATTCGTAGTTACAGACATGCAGAAAAGAGCATATTCCTTCCTAAGTGGCCGGCAACACACCAGCAATTTCTCTGATATTGTGAATGAGTATGGGCGGCAGTAATCACTTAGCACCAGGTGAGCCGCATACTCGGTTTTCCCCCTATATTATAAAAAAAAAACAACTAAAAATTTCTGTCTATAACCTGGCAAACCTTATGCTTGTAAGACTGATACCTAAATTACGATATTATAACGCTCATTTTAATTTTATTGATAGTAAACAAAACTTTAAACAAACATATCTGATTTTATTGAAACTATTAGAAAAGAATAAAAATATATATTTATAGGTCGTTCCTATATTTTTTTTTCTTTAATATGATTTTAATTTCATCTTTGTAAATTATGAAAAGATATTCACAGCAAAGTATGACGATTACTTTAATCCAAATAATCAGCGTAAAAGGGTAGGGGTTACAGTTCGAACCGCAAATTACATTAAATTTGTAATCTCAACGCAGCTAAATTGTTTAATTTCGCGTAATTTCCACCCTCGCACAGTGTGTTTGGTGAATTTTCGTTAATTTTATACAGACCCTCGCAAGAGCTAGCAACTGTTTACTTTGTCGAAAGAAAACTAATTGAGTGCAACGCCCAATCGAACAGTACACTCAAAATATAAGCGGTAACCGCTGACGTTGATTAATTAATGCATTTTGTTTATATTAAAAAGAAACACTTGGAAGATTTCCCGATCGATCGAGGAACTTGGATACTTTATTATTATGTTGTATCCATTATACTTACTAATATTAAAAATGTGAAAGTGAGTTTGTTTGTTAAATGCGTCTAACAGCTTAACCGATTACTAAAAAAATTTATATACATTTACAATAGGGGATGGAGAAGCACATAGGCTTTTTAGTCCAGTCAATGAATGCCCCAGTTACGCGGACGAAGTCGCGGATAAATGCTAGTCTGTTTATCTCTTCAGTCGTATACTGTTGACAGAATGGTCGTGGTTTTCATGACTATAATGGATGAAGGAGGATTGTGACTCTGTTTATAATATTATGTAATCAGTATTTTTACCTGTTTTGTACATAGACGTATCTGGTCGTCATCTGGTGCCCATCCTAAAGCCAAGAGCAGAACTTTCAGCTATAGATAAAAACATATCTAAGAGTACATATGTACATATTTTAAAGAGTCAAACCCTCCCTGGAAAATAGTCATAAATACGTCAAAGATTTTGTATATTTATTAGGAATGTCACATTTTTAAAATATAGGAGGAGGAGACTTTATAAAATTGCTTGGGTACCTCTGTCCCTTTTTTGATTCGCCGTCAAGCAGATATACTTGCAAAATTATGTTTTAGTATAGAATAAATATGTAGTTTCAATTTAAGGAACGTATATAGCAAAGTTACTAAGACACAACATTAAAGTCCTTGGGAATGACAACGTATAAGGTACAATAATTATCAAAGTGTTCTGTCATATAAAAAAAAATATAGCTAATCCATAACTATGAAGGTCGTCGAATTGTTTAACTTTCCAACTTGTATAAAAAAAATATTTAATGTTACAATTTTCATACATTATTTCATATTTTCTTTATTGTTGTCGTTGTCACAGTACAAATATAACGAACAATACTTACTATCATTAATTTACAACATTTTTAAAGTCAATACTTAATATAGCAAAATTTTATTTATACATGTATAAATTTAAGAGTTATAAAATGATAGAATATAAATTAATACAAGACAAAAATAAATATACATCGGCACATAGCACGTCATATCGTCCCTAATTGTTAAACTAATTGTATGCAAATTTACTAATAAATCATTTTGTCTATAAGGACATTGAACTTGTTGACATTGAACCACACCGAAAGCATCTTTCCATGCATTAATAATGTAAGTAACTACATGTATTTTACTATTTTATTGTGAATAAGGATCGACTGAATCTCTATAGATTTATAGCTTAAGTTGACGCCATTTTTCTCCACTAGGAATCCTATTATTGGATTTTCGATAACACTGTTCCTTCTACCAAAATAACTTACAATACCAAGCAACAACAATATTCGCTTTCAACTTGATGTTTTTATACGTTTTCCTCCAAATACTTACCTATTGTAGGTAGGAAAATGGCTGAGGAAAATGAAGTGTCGGATTACTGAAGCCTTTGAAGTTTTGTGTGTTGGATCGGAGAAAATTGCAGAACGCTTCTCATGTGGGTAATAAAAATTCTAAAAAATAAGCTGCCAAAAATCCTTCTTTTAAATTACTATTTATATATTGAACTAGCTCTGCCCGCGACTTCCTTCGCATGACTTCTCCAACTCAAATACAACATGCATGCCAAGTTTCACAACAATTGATTGAATTACTAAAACAACAAAAGGTAACAAACAAAAGTTTATTTGTTACTATGTAAATACAAGTTTATAATATTAATAAGGATTTATTAAAACAGAATGTAAACAATATCTAATATTTATTTTTGATACTGAATTTTCGATTCAACATAAAGCGTTCGTGTACTTCGAAAACCACTCAAAGTTGTTTATAACTATCGATATTTTAATCACAAAATTAATTATTTTATCAAATTATACTGCAATTATCTGAATATTAATGTTTAGTGAACATCTTTTTACTACTAAAAGAAAACGAACGAGCCGCAACAAAGTCATTGGCCTACTTTGTTATAAAAAAATACTATTAACTGCAAAACTTCTTATATTACTTGGAATAACAAACAAACTGACGACCCATCTGATGGAAAGTGGTAACCGGTATCTCTTTCTTTTTCCTTGTCAGATTTGAAATCCGAATGATCGATAGAGCTATTTGTAGGCAAAACAAAAGGAACACAGGCGCCGATGCTTTACTGGGAGCGTTTAGCTTAATGAACTGTCGACAGACGTTCTTTGGCAGAGCTTCATATCGCGCCTGACAGGTTCCCTCCCATGCAAAACGAATGAGACAACTCGGTCACACTCGAGTTATAGAAGATTTCAGAAAAGTATTTCTATTTGATGCCATCACAGAAAGTGGTTGGTCGAAAAGCTATAGAGGTGATTTTTTATCGCCGTGTATTCCTTTTCAGCTATTGCTGATATGATGATGATAGGAATATCCCTTAGTTGCCTCTTACTACACCCACAGGAAAGAAAGAGGAATATAGCATGTATATTTATAATATTAATATTTTTTTATTTTCACATCTATTAAAAACAGCAAACAAATGACTAAGGAAACTTAATGGTTGAGGGATAGGCAGCAGCATCTCTCTTAAATCATCATTATACCATGCCAAGCGTGGCAACTACTTGCAGAACCCCTCTTATGGGGGAAGCCTATGTTCAGCAGAAGACAGTTAACGGCTAATATAATAATAATAATAAATCCAGTTTTATTACGCTGTCAAGACGACCTCCACGTGGTCCCCCCGCAAACTATCATGCTGAATTCCAGGTAATGGGCCATAGGCTTACTAACCTACCGTTTCATTCTCATCTATCATACCTCACTGGTGTCCCACAAGCGAATATAGTTAGCGCAGACAGGGTTATCATTTCATTATTATCCATTAAAAAAACTATATCCTATCGTCATATCGCTGGTCGCTATCCATTTAAACACTTTACGGTTACGACAAGGCATATATAAGTTGCGAGTTCAAACTGCGCTCGCTTCGAAAATTTTTCAATCGTCTACAATTATTAGAATATATTTTTTTGTAATTTATTGATATTTCAATAATAAATCTCCGTAACAATTTCATAGATGGCTGGACAAATTGATTAAAAACGAGCATGATTGATGAGCCGTCCCGCTCACACCTGATACAGTCGGCAATAAATCATGGGTGACAGTTCAGTCACCTATACTCGGTGCTACGGGGACGTGATCTCATTAGTGACGATGGTAATGAGTCAGAATTGTGTGACAACAAGCGTAATCCGGTAACGAATACCTGTGATGTGATATAGACAACATCATATACCGATACGTGCGCCAGCAATACAGATTGGGGGTTTTTGTCGCAATTTTGGGTACAATTTTTTTGTATTCACGAAATTTCGGAGAAAAATTAAATGAGCTTGGAGAAATTTGGGTAATTTTCTTTTTTTTTTTTATAGATTTTTGTATTTGGAAACCGTACAGCGATATGTAAATACAACAAAATATACCAATGAAAGTAGCAAAAAAAGGAGATACGAGAAATAACGTATAGGGCGGCGTTTTTTTTTTTTCTTCGTTTACTTTGTAGTTACATGGTAAATTAGTGATTGGTTAAAAATGAACGAAACCATATCGATTTAATAAACAAATATTTGTCATTTAAGGAAAAGTCAAAATTAACATCCAGCAACTCTGCAGACATCAGTGAAAATAAAATACGTAATAGTCCAAGATCCCAGAGGCCCAGGCTTTACTAATTTTCTGATGTACAAAATGTATACGATAGAGTAGAGTTCGGCGTCTTCCCTGTCTTCGGCAACTTTAGATCTTTTCCTGTATTACAAGCTGCAGAAGAGTATTTTCTGTTCCACGTTATGTGTCTCAGGTACAGAAACTTATGATTAAATTTACTTATTATTGAAATCTTCTATCAGACTATAAATAATTATCAATGAAGCTGTCTTAAAAAGGCATTTAACTATCACGCGTGCGGGGGAAAAGGGATTATTAGCAATGGAGTTTGACAGCCCAATTGCTAGCAATATCCCCTATTAGTCGACCTTCACGTGGTTCACCCTGGAAACCATCGTGAACTGGTGCCCCTCTCCCCCCCCCCCCCCCAGTGTATACCATAGCGCGGGTGGGGTTAGCATTCCATTATCACCCATTAAAAAAGACTATCACGTGTGCGCTCATTCCTACAACGACATTTTAACTGTGCCTAAGAGAGGTTTGGCCTGACAACCAAACCAGCTTACAAAAAGTGTTAAAATAGTTCCCTAAATATCACATATAAAAATTAAATCTCAAACTATAAATAAAATTGTTTTTTCTTTCGTTTTTTAAAGCTGTGTCTGGCAATATTATTTAACAATGTTTATACACATATATATTCTGTACAACATGCATAAAAATCAGCTCTTAAACTTTAAGTGTGTAATATTTTTACTTACTTGTAGCACACACTAAGGGAAGGTAAGGGATGAGCAGCAGCGTCCCTCTTAAAACATCTCCAAAACCTAACTGCGGTTGCCTTTGGCTCATATTTAAATTACAGTGTTTTTGATTTGTAATCATTTGATATGGGGTTCCATAAAAGGTATTTGTTGGGCGTTCCGTACCCCTGCTCTATTGAATACAATTTGTACATAAGAGAAATAAAATCTGGAAGCCCTAAGATCTTGCTGTATAGAGCAGATTCACTTAAAATCATTTTAAATGTAATAAGTATAATTTTGCTTTCAGATTTTTTAATTAATACCCGTTACCTAGTCGTGTTTCAGCCGCATAGCAGCTGTGACTATCGCATGTCGCTTTAAAGGGCGGGATATGGCTGTGAAACTACGAATATTGCATAAAATCTTATCTTAAAAATAACAATATATATAAAATGGTCATTATAGTTTATTCTATGGCGTCTATGATGCTCTTTATGTCTATGGCGATGGTTTGACATCGACTAACAGGTGATACATCGACTTTTCCGAGCCATTATGACTTAGACATCCAATAATTTAAATACAATACGAGAAAACAATATATAAGATATATATATATATATATATATATATATATATATATATATATATATATATATATATATATATATATATATATATATTATTTCGCATACAATAACTAGACAAGTAGATATAATAGGAATATCTACTATATAAATATATTATTACTTTTATCTATAAGTTATTCTTTTACATCATTAAAAAAAACAACATCAGTCATTGTCTTCCAAGACAAATTGTAACAAAATCGTATTTTTTCCTCAAAATCTCATTTAAATGCAACAGCTACTGATTTCTTCAACTACGGCCCTACTCCAGCCGACTGCCTTATTATTTTCATGACTTTCCTACGTTTAACTTTATGATTTATCGCTGTTACTTCATACAATTCTAAATTACTTTATCATCATTTCTTTATATTTTTAATTCACTTAGAAGAAACATAAAAACTTTTTAGAAATTAAAAAAATATATATTTAATAAGAAAATTTGTTTTCACTTTTACAAGTTGTAGACAAAGTTTGACAGTTCATTAATTTATCCTGTATAATATTATATCAAATACTGTATTAATTTTTTTTTTACAACACAGGGGGCAAACGAGCATGCAGCTTACCTGATGGTAAGTGACTACCGCCACTCATGGTCATCCACAACACCTACGGCATTGCAGGTGTGCTGCCGGTCTTTTAAAAAGGAATATGCTCTTTTCTTGAAGGTTATGTTGTCGTATGGGTTCGGAAATACTGCTGCTGGAAGTTGATTCCAAAGAGTGGTTGTGCGTGGGAGAAAGTGTCTTGAAAAACGCACGGTGGAGGACTGCCACTCGTCCAGATGGTTAGAATGAAATTTTAGTTTATGGCGGGTTGTACGATGGTGAAAATCAGCAGCAGGTATCAATCCGAACAATTCTTCATCGATTTCGTTTATTAAAAAAAAAATACCGACATCAGACGCTGCAAAACAAGTTATTTTGATTTAAAAACTGAATTACTCTACTAATTTTGATAAAATTTCTATGGAACCAATCTGAAATCCTTTCAAATAAAAAAGTATTTTCTAAATCAGTTTATAAATGACGGAGTTTGGAGAAAACATATACATATAAAAATATACCTATATTTTTCCTTTTAACCTTCTCATTTTTGAAGTCGTTTGAACGGTTGTCTATACTTATCTGTGACAGGAACCTAATTTCATGAAATTAAACATAAACAAACAAACTGATTATCTCATTCTACTAACATCTTACTTTCCTACTAATATAATAAAATTATAACTAGACAATACCTGTACTTGAGAGATATTAAATAAAAAATAATATGAGGGGTCTTAATAAATAAAGAAGCTAAAATAAAAATTAAAATAAATGTCTGTCTGGCTGTTTCCCTATATGAACCTACTGTACAAATTGAGAGCGGTTTTCATAATAGTGTACTAAGGATTTAACTTAAAACTTGTTTTATTTTGCTACCCTATTTAGAAATGGTCTATGAGTATTTCATTGATTCCCTACTTCTGAAATCCACACGTTCAAAGTAGCGGGTAAAAAGTTAATTTACAATATTAGTACATATTGAAATATTTATAGAGATGTTAGAGATGAAAAACAAACTCAGTCATGCAGAAACACCTGAACGTGTTTCGCAACGTATCATAATATTTGGAACACAAATAGCGATAAGGCCACCTATTGTCACCTTCTTACTTTATTTTTTACCTTGCTTGCTTTTAATGATATTTTTTCTCCATACAAGTATGATATTATTATACTTATATGAATTATGAATGAATTATTAATATCATAATTTATTATTGTAACAGTAATTATCTTTATTTGAATGAAACAATAAAAAGTTTACAGTTACTCTTTGATTCTACAGGTATAGGCTACTTATATCGTAATTCACTCGAACAAAGTTTCTGGATATTCTTAGTTCAACAATTAAGAAACGTCCATCATATCATACACTGAATATATAACTAATAATATAATAAAAAAATATAATAATTAAAATACGTAAAAATATAATTTTGATTCTAAGATTTTCTTACTAGAAACCTCTTTTACTGTGGAGACAGAATTGCCTGTCACCTGCCACACTCAGGAATTTTTCATTTGGACCCTTCACCAGAAGAAAAACTTTAATTTCACGTCACCGGCTTAGAAATTTCGTGTTTAAAATTTAATTAACACAGAGCTGTGTTTTTCTTACACTGCTTAGGTAGGTATGGTGTAAGTAGAATTGTAGTATAATTACTATGATAGAATTTACTCAAAAAATTTTAGTAAATTCTTAATATCTAAAGATGTGTTTAACATACACTTGTAATTATTTTTTATTTTCCTTTATTATAAAGACATACCTACTGCATGCAAAGAAAGAAATAAGAAAAACGAAATGTCAAACTTTACAAATATTTTTATTACTTTTTTCTTTCTAATAATTATAAAAAATATTAATATGAAAAACGGAAGTGAATCCATTCTACTTACAAACATATTGCGTTGTTTACGCCTAAAAAATACAGCAAATTGAATAAAACTACTTACAAAAAAGATAAATATTTTCTATTCCTTTTGTTTTTATTTTCTTTGTAAAATTTTTGTTCGTTTTTATAAATACTCGTACATTTGAAAACAAAAAACGCCAATAGATCGATGAATGCCTCAATAGCACCACTTCACCTATAACATTCGCATTAATATTATGAAATACCATTATCCCCCTGACGTAGCACATTTCATCATCGCGATAAGCTTCATAGTCTCTAGAAAGTCATTTATTGTTAAGAAAATGGGGAATATATCGAGATTGGTGTAATGAAGTCTTAGTTATGTGTCGTGGGGAAGTAATTACAGATCGGGACCTTTGTTGGTAGATACGGCATGCGCGAGGGTGATGGGCCCTGGACGAAACTGAGATAAACAATGGAATACCTCATTTTAGACTACTGTGTCCCGCGGCTTTTTTCGCATGAATCAGCATAAAAAATAACCTTACAGGAAGAGATTCTCAATTAAATATGTTTGGTTTTTTTTTTTTGTAATACTATTTTACACGATTTATTTGCTCATGTTTGTCCAATATTAATTTTGTGATGAGTAAATCAGACTGTTTTTCTTTGCGGAGCTAAGAACTGCTCGTGTGCTCGAAACAAAATCTGTTTATGTATTTCTCTATCAGATAAATGAGTTTTGCGTTCTACATTCAAATATTTTCAACTAGCTTTTTGTCCACTACTGCGTACGTGTGGATTTCATAAGTAGAAAAACTAATGAAAAAACTTCTACGTGGCATATCAATATACAACATATATTAAATTTTAAGATAAACCTTCAGGAACACAACTGTAAAAACCGCGTCCAATTTGGTGTACTACTTTTTACGTGATACAGAAACAAACATACAGACAAACAAAATTTCTAAAAATTATTTATGTGGGTTTCTACTGATTTTTTGGACCTTATGTCCATTATTTTTATATATCTCCCATATACAGACAACGTGTAATCACAATTTTATTATAATAGTAAGATCTAATGTGGTTACAAAACATCATTCATTAATTGGTTTTATTACTATTGTAGTTGCGTTTTTTTAGGTGGAAATATTTGTTAATAATTTTAAGTACATGTAGATACTAATAAAAAATGGACTCAAAGTTGTTTGACACAGACAAATAAAAATATACAACATGTATAATACATAATAATTAATTGTCTTCACAAACTTCGTCATTATTACCCAAGTAATAATAGTATTCCAGTGGCAAATTTTGCCTCAGTCTATATAGCTAAATGTTGCTTCATAACCAATCCTTATTGAACAACACGGGATCCAGCTAATGTTTACTCGATATAGAACAATTTATATACTACTTATCAGATATTATAGAGCAGCGATTCCTAAAGTGGGTTCTGTAAAATGGTCACCAGAATTCCGCGAACTTATTTATACAGTGAACAGTGAAATAATTTCATTCTTCGCATTAAAAATTAATAAAATCTTTTGTATTTATTTATATTACAGTGTTTTTTATTGTTATCATTTTGATATGGGGTACCAAAAAAATAAAAGATATTTGGTGGGCGTTCCGTTATCTTAAATGTTTAAAAACTTCTGTTATAGAGAGTTTTCATATATGATATAGATATGTTAACTAACCTAATTTGTAAATTATATTTATATATTTGGTAGCAAAATCAGTTGAAAATATCTTAACACAAGTTAATGGGTTTTAAGCAATCAAAAATCACCAATGTCAGACTCAAAATTAATTCATTTATTTATTTGCTTGCCATATCGTAAAAATAGTTAATCCATATCATGTGGCATTATATAATTAGGTAAGTATTTACATAAAATATAACTCTTCATTTAGTTTGCAGACAACACAAATTCACTTGTAAATAAAAATAAAGCCATCTGCACTGAATTTATATTTTCAGTTTAGAGTTGTGACTCAAGGCATAGTAGATACAAGGGAATTCTTATATTATGCTTTGCGTCCAAATAGTCCCAACAGTCGTTGTTTCGTGAAAGAACTATGGGTTTCTAAGCGATTGGTCGACTGCTCTAGGGACGCGAGTGCCAGCACTTTCTTTAGACATCCAGTGCGTTAATGCTGGCAGCATCTTAAGAACTCTTCCACACCAGTCCAACTATTTCAAATATAATTCTTTATTTCTTTCTTTATTCTTTATTGCACACAAAATATAATGTTAACCACAATTCATTTAAAACAAAGGCGAGTAATCTTTATTTTTATTCTGCATGTCTTGTAATTATTTTATATATTTGAATACGCAATGTTTAGATATTTGTTTACGCTGAAATTAATTTGTTAATAAAGTAATACAATTAAACAAATGCATTTAATGTAAATTTTAATTTTACTTTTAGTTAAATTAATCCATTTGTGTAGAGGGAACTAAAGGTTTAAAATAAATATTTTTGATTGTTTTTTCTTGTAAATCAACTTTTTATTAATATACAATTTTGTTATAACACAATTCTTGTTGTACATTTAGACAAATCTGTCTTTAAGTTATTTTGGTACATAGTCTTAGTATAACGTACTTATATACTTTATAATCTAAGTGTTGGTATATATTTGCAAATGTGTGATGCGATGTTCATTGTCTGTCTGGTTTTCTTTTTAATCTGTTGCTAATTGCTTAGTCTCTTGGTACCATGATACATTTAAAAATCTTTAATTATAAACCTTTGGATAGACCATGATTGTATCATAAACATTACTTGATGGTTGACTGGTAGAGAATACCATCCGATTTTAAGTCCGCCAAATGTAGATATATTCACACTGTGCATTAAAGTGTAAATAAAGAAATAAATAGTGATTGTATATGAAACATCATTAAAATATTTTTTTTTATTTAACTAAGAATGGCAAACAAGCTGACGGCCCACCTGACGGAAAGTGGTAACCGTCGCCTATAGACATGAGCAGTACCATGAACATAACAGAATATACTGTTTCGTCCATGATACTCCCCGTGCGTTGCCATTCCTGAGGACTCAGGTGTTATTCCTCTGTACCCTGTAAATTCACGCCATATCTCACCCTTCAAACCGAAACACAGCCATGCAAACACAACTGCTTCACGGTAGAAACACGAATGGGACAGAGGTACCCAAGCAATCGACTTTTGTACAAAGTCTCCCTCTGGAAATATGCATCCATGTCTAGACTATGATATTAATTACTTAGTGTAAAATATCTAGCATATATTCTACGGAAGTATATGTTAAAGCTATTAATTAAAACAAACATCCCTCACTCATCAATCCTTGTGGTCGTTTTGAGGTTGCACTTAATGGGGAAGGAAATCTCGGATCCCAAGAGATTTTGACTCCCCACCGCGCCGCACTGAATTGACAAAATAAAGTATATATACATTGCTATAGATAAGGTAGATTAGAATCTAATCCGAAACAGTGTGCCCAGTTTGGAAATGAGAAAAATAATTTAAAAACGTGATCATTTTACGAAACATTTAATAATAGGCTTAATTTTTTTTTAAGAAATAAGTTTACGTGGGCACAGTCACAAAAAACCACGTACTGTAAACCGTGGATTTTTTAAACATGCTCTTAGTTTATACATAAAAAACTGCTAGAATTAATATATAATAAATATCTTCTAAATCTACACAGACTATACGCATAATAAATCTCTGTGTCCCATAAAACATTTAAAATTACATTTGGCTCATAGATTAATAATTTAGGACACAATTTTATGAATCATCCCGCAACCATACGGGAACGAAACATAAAAATATCACATAAATAAAACATTTTACGACTCTCGTTGCATTTAAACAGCCAATTCAGCCTTAATTAATTGAAAGTAAACAAAACAAATGCACCCGCTTTTTTGTTGTCATTAAAACCATAGAGTTTTTTTTTTTTTTGCACGGAAAGCGCGGCAATGGACACCCTAATGCTATATGAAAAGTTATCAAGGGGTCATTAATCATTTTAAATTAAATTATGGCACTTTAATATAATTATGACATATAATTTAAAATTTATATTTTTATACTCTACTGGCTTTTTTCTGCGACTTTATCCGCGTGACCGGGATATGTTTATTGTTCAGAATAAAAGTAGCTTATATCGTTCTACATTCTATAAGATACGTGTATACTAAATTTGAGAATGATTGGTTAAGCCGTTATGGCTTTTTTCACTCACTTTCACATTTACTTATACAATATGAATAAGGATGATGACCCTAATAAATATAGGTAAATGGCCCTCAAAAACGCAGATGTGCGAACATTTTCCATCTCATTTCAACTCATGTCGGTCAAAATTTATGGCACGACCCTAATGCAATGATATGTTACTTATATTGGTATCCCGTGTAATAAAGTTCCAAGAAGAGCGGGTTACGAGTCCAATAACGACTGTTTGATAAAAATAAACGACCCAATAATCGTGATATACACGGCAATTAAAGTCGATCAAAAAATCCGCAGTCGGTAGGATTCGAACCTACGCTCCCAGAGGGAAACTGATTTCTAGTCAGTCGCCTTAACCACTCGGCCACAACTGCCGTCCACTTCGATTTTCAAATTAAATATTACGTTCCAAATTCGAATTTATTACTGTTAAATTATTTTTTCAGCTAAATAAATATACAAATCAAATAAAAGGAAAATTAATCCACATAATACGACTATCATACAAAACTGATAATATTAATTATCTAGAATGGCAACATCAGAGCGGTACTTACAAATACATCATCATTTTAATCATTGATTGCTCACAGAATCGTAATTTTGTGTTTAATGAGTGAAAAGGAATGGTAAAGCCGTCTGCGCTATCAACATACATACTATGCCCGGGTACCAGTGAGAGGTGAATGGTGAGGATTGAAAGCAGGTCAGTTAGCCCATCGTGATGGATTCAATAATAAATTACGATAGTTTCGAGGGAGGCCTACGCGAGGTCGACCTAACAAGATATGTTGTTAGCTAGACCCATTATTAACAATCCCTTTCCCCCGCTGAACAGGTATGTATATTATTATCATTACATTGATTTTATTCCATCAACTGGGGCCGACTCGGTGTGTATTTCTGTGAAGGAGAGGAGATTCTTGGTAATGGGATCAAGAAACCCCATTGCTAGCAATATATCCCCATCGGTTCAATCATCATGTTTAATTCGTCACTGTGAGCTAACTTAGTTCAGTTAGCCCATAGTATATGGATAATCTATATAATAATATATTATTAATTATCTATATGGTAATTATATTTTTTTCTTAAAAAAAGTAATCCACAAGTCTAACAGGTAAGGATGAAGTCATCAGCCCTGCTGCTAACGCATATCGCTAAGTTGGTCTACCAACCACCGTCCATTACCATCGTGTAGGTTTACCATTAAATTTTCATCCCTAAAAAAGTATGTATGTCCTGTTCCACTGATCGCTATCAATCATAGCTGATCTTATTCTTTTTTTATACTATGACGTTATTGGTGTATTTTTTTAAATGAATTAAGACAATAGACCACTAATACTAACTAAGACTAATAGACCACGCGGACGATCGCCTAATCGATGGTCGGACCAAGTAACCGCCGTTACGGGACTGTCGATTGCAGCTGCCCTGCGAGAAGCTGAAGACCGTGCAAAATGGAATAACATCATAAGAGAGGCAACAGACACCTTTCAAGGACACGACCTTCAGTAATGAAGAGGACGAAAAGAGAGAAGACAATGGAATGATAACTCCACCTGCGCCATTGGTATACACTGGCGGAGCACCAGAGAGTGATAATAATAGGTGAGGATGAAAGCATATCAGTTAGCCCGTCGTGACGAATTCCCGATAAATTTGTCACGATGGTGTCCAGGGGTACCGCGTGGAGATCGATCTGATAAGGTATATTACTATCAATAAGGTCTAGACCCTATTACTAACAATCACTTTCCCTCCGTTCATGGTGTTCCTTAAACATAGAATTAACATATTAAAACAATATTAGTTAACAAACCATAAACCAATCGCTGAGTGATAAGGTAAATGCACCTACTTTTGATCCAAGAACAAAGAATTCTACTAAGTTATTTTATTTTTTGTCTATGTTTTGTTTTTACATTTTATTTATTAAATTTAAAACTATTTAATTGACAATAAAAAATAATAACTGTAAAAGCAGCGCAGTAATACCCAGAAAATAAATTTTAATATGTTTACAATGCGAAAATTTAAAATTAAGTGTTAAATTTGCGTAAGTTATTATTCTGACATTAAATTAATAGTTATCTAAATACATACACAAAAATCTTGTATAGACGAAAGTAGTAACTGATAGAACTGTGAGAATTGCATCACACTTTAGGATCGTATTTGCATTGTTACACATGTTTGTAGGGCAATTTTTGTTATATTTAATCTATACCCGTTTTGAACCTACTTTCATTTCTGACAGTCTTCAAATGTCAAATCCATCACAACAGTAGGTACTGGAGGTATACAGTCTTTAGAACATATATTTTTCAAATGCCAGAGCTTTTCTTTGCAAAGAATTATCTTAACAGATTGTTTACTTCAAATTTACGAAAGTGTACAGTATGATCCGCGCTCGCTTCTAAAACTTTTAAAATACTCAAGGACCTATTTTACCCTTTACGAATATATCATTTCAACAATTCAAATTCAAAATTAAATCAAGATATTTATACGGAAGAAAATTAATTAATTTGAAAAAATCATTACGTTAGACATTAGACCTGTATAAGTAGAGCCCTTTACCTTTCCTTTTGAGATAAACAGAACCATATTTTATCGATATTTATGACAGGTAGTTAAATGAAAAAGTATCAGTAAACTAATATACGTAACACATTTTACTGCAGTTTTTTTTTTTTTTTTTTTTTTGTTAAATTCTATAACCAGAATTTCTATGAAACTATACGCACTACACGAAAAAAGTGCGTACAAAAATATTCTTATTAAATTTTGAACGAAAAAGTCGTACCGAAAATTTATAGCGCCTTTATCATAAGACTCTTGTACATACATTCTGTCTCGTATATATCCTAACAATTATTCATTGTAATCTAACCCTTCGTTAATTTTTTTTTCCAATATAACTAAACTTAATATCTTTTTTAGGTAAATCTCCTCCAATCGTAGTTTTTTAGGAACAAAATTCATTACGTACCTATTATAAATCTAATAAGTAACGACGAACGGTTGTTTTAATAATTTAAAACATCTGGTTCTTTGCTAGATTGCTCATTATCGTTATAAGTAAATCAGCAATAATAATATTTATCTTATCTGTGATAGAACAATTTATTTACCCTACTTTTGTACGAGGTACTTATGTGCAGATAGTGTATAGTAATTTCGGAACCATTCGCAAGTGGCGCCGTGGCTTAGTTGGTTAAAGCGCCTGTCTAGTAAACAGGAGATCGCGAGTTCGAATCTCGCCGGGGCCTACACTTGGAAATTTTCTTTTGATATTTTAATATTATTTTATAATAATAAAAAAAATATGAGTCATATTCGTACCTCCTCTGGCCATGCTGGCGTTCCAATCTTGACCGCTTGTATCTTTTTTAATAACTCAATAATTAAATGGAATATTTTAATAGAATTTATTATATTTAAAGTGTCTAATATTTTTTTTTATATTTTTCAAATTTTTTGAACGTTTTTTATACTATATATTAACCGAGCCATTTGCCTAGCATGGCTTAGTAGTACAGTAATAGAGCAGGATATATTCTGTGGTGGTTGTAACAGGTAAAAAAATCAGTGCCCCAAATGATGTATCTTTAGAGGAAAAGAGATTGTTAGTAATAAGATATAGCAGCCCGATTGCTAGCAATATATCCTATCAGGTCGACCTCCATATGGTTTCCCCTGGAAATCATCACGATTGATTTTTGAATTCGTGAAGATAGACTAACTGATCAGCTTTCATCCTCACCTATCATCTCTCACTGATGGCCCGCCATCATATACTGATAGCGCAGGTGAGGATAGCGTTCCATTTTATCCATTAAAAAAATACATACTTACAAATCTATTACCTCTTGTTCTTTAAAAGCGTTCATAACAAAATATTGCAACGTTGCAACTATATGTTAGTTATCAAAAAAATTAACATTTTCTATTATTTCTGACTTAATACTTAAATATTCTTATAAAAACGTGTCACAAAAAAATTTAATTCTGATGGCAAAAATATATTTGAAAAATTCCGACACAAAATATAAAGTAGATGCAAAGTTTTTAATAGTAGTTTTACAAGCAATATATTCTATGATTAACGTTTTAGTACACTAGCAGAGCACTTTTTAAATATTCAATCAGGAACATTGAAAAATTTTCATTTGTTATTGAAAATCTACAGATAGGTAATTACGACCTTGCCACAATTTGTTATGAACGCTCTCAACGGTTCAACCAATCACCATGAAATTTGGTAAATTTGAGATAGAAAAGGACATAAACTAGGCACTATGTATCCCGGTAAATCAACAAGTCACACGGACTAAGTAAAATCTAGTTCTTCATATGGGGAGCAAAACCAGTTCGTACAGAGCCCATGCAAAAACCTAAAAGTTGTCCGTTCCCCCGTAGTACGACATTAGTGGAATGTTATTGTTAAGATTATGATACTTATTAGGATAGGAATGGAAGTATAGAATGCAAGGTAAATTAAAAAATCACATATATGGGTATAATCACTCATGTATTCACATTTTTGAGTCATATTATTTACAAATGTACAAACATTACAATAATTGCCCTAAATGCCTCTTAGGTGTGGCAAAAAAAAATACATTCAGTATTCTATCGTTTTAAAAAAAATGCTAATCCAACAAAACACATAAAAGAAAAAAAATATTCTGTTGTCATTGGGATTATATTTCAATATCTATTTTACACATTGCGCATAATTTAATTAACGAATTTTTAATTAGAACTTAATTTCTTTTTATAAATTTATTGCAAAAAAGTACATTATTGCAGTCTAAGAACGTTATCTCAAATTCTTCCATCGATATTTTTCATCAGTATTTCTAAAAGTGTTATTTCACACGTAAACATGTTATTAATAGTTCTATTTTTAAATATGTAGCAACAAAAAAGTTACTGTTGCCGGCTCGAACATTACTCGGTCAAGGTTAAAAGGGTGTAGGCACATATAACTTCCACTCTAATAAGAAGAAAAATTCTAAGAAGGAATGGCGTTCGGAAATCTTGTAATTACAGTAGTTTCACCACAGTGTCAGAAGAAATCAGTGATCTAATACCTCTGGCATATCTGAACACAATTATTAAATAACATTTCGGGACATTGTTCTGTACAGAATTATTCCTCAGAGTGGTAAGAAAAACTTCTTTAGACTATAATTTTACCATGCTGATATTAGAGAGAGATGTATAAGTTTGCATAATAACCATTATATAAGAAGTATTGTGACTAAAAATCAAACCGACAATTTAGTAATATTGTAGTAAAATCAATTCTAATCAAATTAGTAGGGGCCAACACGACAATAAACCCTTTCGATTAAAAAAAAAAGTCAACAAAATGTATTCACAAATGGCAAAATCAATCGAGTAACATACACAAAAAAAAATCAGTTGAATTAATGCACTACGTTACTTTAAGTTTGATAAAAGTACTGAAAACATTTACGTAGTAGTTGAGAATGCTTAAGCTCATCAGATTTGCATTAGTTATGCTTTATCTCAAGATGACATTGCCGATGTCATGCAATATTAATAACGTAAGCAGTACAAAGTCAAACAACGTGAATCATTTATAAATAACTACTTAAATGTCTACTAAACGATCAATAATCACAATGCTTAGGATTTATTTTTTATTCAATGTATAAAGCAGAGGCATATTGTCTATACTGCCTAATATGTCAATTGTATTAAACGAATAAATCGATGCTAAAACCAGTCTAATCAATAATTTTAATTCCAATTAAACATTTATATAAACATCTAATTCTTTCATAAAATCTGAGGCACATTCAATATACGTATATCATACAATACATCACATAGATATACCTATTATATTATATACATTAATCTCTTACGTCTAATATGGCAGTACTGAGGTTTCAAACGATAATTACAAATACTCTATGCAGTTGACATATATTCTGATACGTCGTGTGAATCATATGCAACAAACACAAATGTTGTTTTTGATCAATTATAATCTATATAGCTATAGAAATAGAGTATAATTTGAAATAACACTAGATCACCATACGTGTTTTCACACCCATCGTTATAACTAGTGTAAAAATAGTATAAAAACCCGAGTCTCTGTAATAAATTAAATGGTGATAAGTAGCCTTATACATAAATGTATTATATACATTTGTTTACGAGTGTCTTTGTATATTAATTGGTCTACTGATAAATGCGTTAATTGATTCAATCTCATTGCTATAACTTGTAGCATTAAACGCGTTGATAAATGTAATGAGATCATTGGTTCGATTCAGAAGCTAACAGAACCAAGTTACGTTACTGCACTATCAACTAAATTATAATGAAGAAAAATTTTGTAAACAGTACAATATAAAGTAACTTGTAAAATTGTTGAAATAGAAAACAAGGCTACATTTTCGTTTTAGAATCTGTGAAGTTAATTATTTAAAACAAACACTCAAGTATATACAATTAAACATTATTCAATGATAATTATGTATGGCAAAGTAAATGTCTTAGAAGAAAATTATATTCAATCACAACAACATTTCTGTTGTAGGTAACGACTGCTGCCGACGAGATACTAGAAAATGTGTCGACTGCATTAAAATAAAACATAAAATAATTTACAAATCAATAAACACTTATAAAAATCAGTCTCTTCGATGATTACCTTTTTGAAATCGGCAAACGTTCACAATCACTTTATAACGAAATACGAGTCTTGCGCCGTTATTAATAAGGCCTCTTTTATATTTATCGCACAGTTTATAAGTCCGCTTTATTCACTATAATTATTGTCGTCTTTGGGATGTCTTTTTAATATAGTCGATAGGGAATGATTTCTATTAGACGAATCTGGTTAATTGTGTGTGGAAGTCTCTAAGGAAGATTTGTAGTTGTGGTAACGTGGGCCGATCGTCAGGTGACATCGCCCAGCAGTACGCCATCACAGCAAATCTGTGGAAGAAATATACAATGTCAATTCATCACCATCGATTGCCCTATATATGAGATAAATATAAGGGCTGGAGGACCTTCGTTCGTAAATATTTGATGATAACGATACTTCTGAAGTATTAATATATTATTAAACAATACAATTTAGAGCCTTATGTTATGTCGTTAATGCCATCAGTATTATTAAAATTAGATGTAATCAATTTACTAAAATATTCCGGATAACCGAATAATCTCAAATGTTGACTGCAGGAGAATACTATTCATACTTTAAGTCTAGATTTTTTACCAAAAATTTTTTGTAAATGTGGTCAATAAAGAATAAATAAATAGATAACTTATAGTTAATATTAAACTTTAGGTTCCGATCATAAAATTTAAAATAAATAACTTATATAATCAACATATATAACATCAATATTGGTTCTAGTGGTAAAACTTAAGACCTGCAGGTCTACTCTTGAATCCAATATCAATATCAATCCAATCTATTGCCAAGGACAATTTTATACTGCACTCATGAAACAACGGTTATGTTATAATTGGGATCGGTTTACAATAGTTTGCATTGGCAAGTTACACTAATATGCATCTATCAGAACCATATAGAACCATTATGTCGTTAGTATTGTAATTCGAGAGTGCGAAACGTCTCAATTTCAATATCAGTTTAATGGAATTTATTACAAAACACAGAATATGTATTGTCATAACAAAAATTAGGTTATTATCTTTTATTGAAAGCAACTACTAAAACTCTGCGGATTTTTTATTAATGAAAAAAAAAACATATAATTCGATGTACTTAGTGATTCATACTTATATAATACTTACAACTCATCAGGACAATTAGCAGGTTGTTGCAACCGATATCCATCTCTCAAATAAGCGGCCACTTCGAAAGGATCCACCTCTGCGTATGGCTGGTGAGCCAAAGTAGTCAGCTCCCATAACAACACGCCTAGAGCCCATACGTCCGCTGCTGGACTGAACTGCCGTTTACTCAGGGACTCCAAGGCTAGCCATTTTATAGGTCTGTTTTCATTGTCGCCTAAGCAATGATAATCAGCAGGGAATAGATCCCGGGATAAGGCGTTGTCGGCGATCATCACTCGGAGATTTTCGTCCACACTGTTGAATAAATGGATTCATTTAGATTTTTTCTTACATATGCAACCAATTTATAGTATAGTAATGAACAAACACAATTATTCTTATTTTGTGGAAGAGCTTAACGGATAAAAAGAAGAAGCAGTTCTACCTTACATTAAAGAAGCCCAAGATAACAATGGACTTTTTAAAATTTCTGCGATTCCTTAATATTTATTTATGACAAACACCGTATCTTAAATTTGGAATTAGGATATAATTCGAAATAATTTTTGTCTGGCACATAAAAACTTACATGCAATTTCTTGCAGCGATGTCTTTGTGCAAAACGTGTTGAGAATGTAGATATGACAAGCCATCCAAAGCATGAAGTGCCATCCGAACTACATGCTGAGTCGTCAACGGAGGTGGAGGCGGTGCACCAGCAGTAGCGCCCCCTACTGTAACGCCTCGGCACGACAGAAGAAACTGTTTTAAATTTTTCCAACCATTGTTCCAGGGATAAAGTAAGAATGGAGCCGTTTGATCTTCGATACTAACACCCAGTACGGACAAAACCCGTTCATGGTGCAATCCATACAACATGCACCCTTCTTGGAGAAGTAATGAAACCTAAAATAAAAGAAATTGCATGATTACTTGTGTCTTCACTATTCAATAATGTTTACCTTATAAGCAAAGAAATAAAAATAATTACAATTAATTATAAAGTTTACCTGCACTTGTGAAGCATGTTCAGCAACAGTCTTAACAAGCACCTCTTGTTCCCTCCCATCTTCGTCAGCGTACGTCCCTTTATACACACGACCAAAAGTTCCTTCCATCGCTACTGACCGCAGTCGAACCCGGCATCTTTGTATTGTCAGCTCAGCTATTCTTTGTTGAAGATCTCTGGCTCTCTCCTCTGCCGCTGCTGCAGCCGGTAGAGAAGTAGGACGACGGTAACTGGTATAACTGGCAGCAGATTTGCATGATGAATCTGGTAAAAATGCATGAGCATCTTGTTCATCGCTACGCGCTCTTCGCAATTTCCTCGCTCGAGCTCTACAAGCCACTGCAGCGACTGCAGCTATTAAAATCGCACCCCCAGCACAACCAGCTCCAGCATAAAATATATCCGCTGATGTAGACGCATGAGAAATGCTGTCGACTCTAACAGCAGGTCTACGCGGTTCTTTCAGACATATCTTTCGTCGACGAAAATGCAAGGTGGTGGAAGAGGAACCAGTGGATACGTTGAGCATTATGTTGATTTCTACTTCAGCGGCTACAGTGCGTGTACAGGGCAAATCTACTTTCCACGTAGTGGGTTCTGTGGGTACAGTGCCCTCTGTTGATATATTAGGCCGCACTGCGGGTATGTCCATTGCTTCGGAGTTCGACATCACTTGCACATCTATTTTGTATGGTAACTGCAACAAAATAACAATATTTATTGTATCATTTATTTTAATACTTTGATAATATTCTATATGTGTTACATTCCTAACGGTACAGTCCATCACGATGTAACTGTTAACATGCGCAATCCACGGACAACGGCACGCAAGCGGTCCCTAAACGGTCATAAGTGAATCCACGGATGTGTCAGTGGGATCAAATGTCGAATGTAGCCTACTTCGAAAGCACGATCCGCGCTCCATAATCGTATAAAAGGGCGTTTGGAGGTATGCCTATTAGGTATTTTGTGCTACGTACACGTACATTAATTTTAGACCCTATAGGTGTTTCTTTATTAGGCATATATAGAATTTGATATCAACGTAGGTAGAAGTATCAAAGTTGAAAATTAACAATCATTATATATTCTCTCATTACGATAATGAGATCCTAATTATACTTTCAGTAATGACAAGGCGGCAAGCAGGGTAACTTGAACGTAAAACAAACAGTATTCGCGGCGGGCTCTTTGGTCGGTTCATTGCACAGATGAACAGTGGTATCGCAGCTCATAAAACGCGTAGGTGCGACAGCATTGCCGCTAATTATATATTATCACTCGGCAGTCGGTGAGTACAGACAATGGTGGCGCGATCGCTCATCGGCGCTAGTTAACCGGTTACCAAATATTTGCTCTAATCAAAGGCGCCGACGGGCAAATAAGGGAGTAGAGAACAGAGGTGGGGGCGCCGGGCAATCTGATAGTACCGGCCGGCACAAAGCTTGCCGAGATGCTGATAAGAAAGCTGGGCGCGTGATCGCAACACCAATCTTTTCACATATACCTATTTGCTTTAAGATACCCGCGTACCCGCGCTTGTAGGACGAGCTTTATAATCTATAATTACAATATCTAAAACTAACATTTAACTTCAGGAGTAACGTAAGTAACAAACAGGCCGCTTTTTCCGGTACAACTATTTTAAACAATAAAACTCCATGTTCCTACAAATGCAGGTTTGCCGAGAGAACTTCAAGGAAAATTATGTATAGCAAATATTAAACAAATTTAAAATAGTTTGAACCCGTTCTTTGATTATTATTGAAATTATGCTCTCACGTATGACGTTTGATATGATTGTACATCATAAAGAAGACTAAAGAGAGTGTAGAAAAATAAATAATAAATAACATAAATATTACATAGAAATTTCAATTCAGAGAAAAAATACAATAAGGAGCAATTTGCAAACGAACCTTCATCTCCCAGGTAGGTGGGAGCCAGAGATTGTTTATTTGATTCTAAATATATTTAAATCAAAGTGGTAACCAGTATTGTCAAGTTGCTCTTATGACTTGCTTATACCGCTCTAAATAGGCAGATGTTTTATTGACAAGTTCAGTGAACTTGTTTGCGAGACGGCCTGCTGTTTCATTTTATGTCCCTGGTTGGGATATGTAAAGCAGCAGACTTGATCTCTGAAGCCCCAGATCATATAAACTTACGAGATTAGGCGTCGTCTTTTGAATATCATAAAACAAATAAATGCACATATTTATTAAGACGAAATTCAAACCAGATTCACAAAACTGTCGATCAGAATATTCGCAAAGTTATTTATTTTAATTTAATAATAAACGAACTTCATTTTAAATTTCCGGCTAATAAATCAAAACTTTAAACTCAACTTGGTTGTTACCTGGTAAGATTACAACTTTGACGGTGTCGTTATCATTATTTTTTTACATATCAAGGACTACGGTATTTCCATAAGAATGATTTGTTTGTTATTTACTGGGTAAATAAAACTAAGTTACTAATAATAATACCTTACAAATATCCTTGGAGATAATACAGCACAACCAATACAATACAATAATACCTAATCTTTATTTCTATCACAACGGCACTTCATTTTTACATTTTACAAAATATATAGTTTGCTATTGGGAGTGGCCAGAATCCGTACTATGATACCCTGTGTTACGGTATTTTAGCCCGCACGCTCGGCCCCTGGCTGTACAAAGAATAGATAGATAAACCATAATGTAAAAAGTAAATATAAAAAGGCAGAATATTACAATAATCAGATATATGTATAATTCCAAGTATAAACACAATGTCTAAAATGAACTCACTGTATGGTTTTCAGAAAATGTTCAGTTTTCACTCATTCACAAAGCTAAGGTAAGATACGCATACGTAATAATATAGTGCAATACTGAATAGTTTGAGGATTGATAGATATACCTACTTAAATAGGAAATTATTTGCAACAAACTTTTTACCCCGAGATGTAAACTGTAACATACAATCAAAACCTGTAACCGGTCGAGAGTATATCGTTTTTTGATATCAAAAAACAATAAATAATTTTTACCTTGAAAGTTTGGAAAACAAAATAAGATCTGGTTCTTTTGATGCAAACTCAAGGGTTCGTTACAAATTTATTCAGCAGACTACATATTCGTTCGTAGCTCATTAAATGACGAAAGGACATCAATGTATATTGGTATGTACGTTGGGCACTGTCCCAATTTGCATGCTGTCCATATGGGAGATTACCATAATGGCGCGATTGTTTCAGTAAATCGATTGTTCAATTTAAACTCTGTCTCATGCAAGATTAGACTTTTAAATGTATCCATCACTGTCGCATGCGGCTTCACAGATTATATATAGGTCGGTTTAAACATATAAAAATATTTCTATACTAATATAATAAAGCGGAGAGGTCTGTTAAAGCGTTTATCAGTCGGATTTCAAAAAATATTTATGCATTTGATAGCTCATTTCTTGAAGAAGGTTATAGCTACTTAAAATCAATAAGATCACAGGCAAACCCGCGAATTCTGCTAACGTGAATATCAAATTGTCATTAATTGCCATTACAAAATTATAAGGATAATTTAGTTAACCATTGTCTGTGATCAACTAAATTAATACAACTACTTTAGAGATTTGTTTTTTTAACCAAATGTTTCAGTCAAATAATAACTCCAAAAAAGCTTATAAAAATAATTTATCATCATCATCATTACAGCCATTATCCGTCCACTGCTGGACATAGTTAATAATTTATAGTTAAAGTAAATTCCTAACAATTTTAAATTAATTATTAAACTTTTGAATTCGTATAAAAAAACTAACAATAATAACGAGATTTCGATAAAAGATAGCGAATAGTTGGCAAGTTGTAATTCTTAGTAAGAATGACCTCTAATACGAAGTATTTAATCCTGCCTATATATTTTACATAAACAAATTCTATTAATTTATATTGATATTCAAATAATGTTAGATATTTTAAATCGCAACATACTATGAGAACATCGCAGTTCGTAGAAATCATATGAATCGAGGTGACATGTATTTTATAAATAGGTAGTGCTATATTGCACACCTGTATTGTGTAATAGACATTTATTTCCAATATGTGACGGCACAGACTTTTTATACCATCTATAACCGTAATTTCGTCGGTATGAACTGCATGTTCTTAAAAACATTTTTAAAATTTTTAGGCGTATATTTTGGTTCCTTCTTCATGTAATATACAAGATCGTTCCTATAAAATTTTAGATACTTTAGGTGTGTAGCTGCCTAGCAGTTCTTTTATATCTCGGTAACATTTATTTCCTATATTAAGTCCCCATCAAACATGCATAGTAAACTCTGTTATGTGAATGGTATTGTTCACGTTTAAAGGGGTCGGTACCACTTTCCGTCAGATGGGCCGTCAGCTTGTTTGCCATTCTGTTTTATAAAAAAGCTGCTTGTCAAAGAACACGTGTTGTTTTCCGGTTAAAATACATGGTATAGCCTGTATAGTGAGATATGGTATAGCCTGTTTCAACAGAAATTAATCAATAAGTAAACAAACGAATAGTTGACCGACCGTAAGATATAAATAATAAATGAATATAAATACTTTTTATTCAAGTAAACTTAAGACTAACATTATTTCCTAGGAATGAATTACCGAATTTTTCAGTCGATACAGTGGCAGCAGTAATTCGTCCTTATGGCAGATAGAAACAGAAATCCACCAAATGATTGAATATACCAATTTGTCGCCAATTTCATTAAAAGAGTGCTTTTGTGATAATTGGTTACATTTTCATTCATTCAAATCGAAACAGACTATACAAAAATTACTTGATACTAAAGTGAGTGATATTGCAAGCTGCTGAAAATATTGCATATTGCAAGATGGTGAACCATCTGGTAAATCAAAAGCTTGACTGCGATGACTGCATTGTAGTTGTAAAAAAAATACTAGATAAAAGACACCAATAGATATGAGTGTACGAGTATACTTACAGGTCTTCTGGCGAGACTTTGCCAAGTGAAATGCAACTCTTCGATGGTCGCTGGTACTGGTACCACGAAGTTGAGTGCGTAGAAGTTTATTAGACCATCTCGCACGTAATACAGCTCTGCCGTTAGACCTGCGAACAATACACAATTCTCGTTAGTTTATTTTTGCTAGGATTTATGCCAATATTGCTAGTCTATACCAATCAATCCATGGTTATATGGCAATACCAATCGATGGTTTCCAGGAGGGACCACGTGGAGGTCAACATAGTTGGGTATATTGCTAACAATTGGGCCCTTAGTCTTCATAACTAATAATCCCTTCACCCCCCCCCCCTCCACAATAGGTAAAATGGTAGCCCCAGCTGCGCTACAGATATACATCGATACCAATAAGTGATGACAGGTGAGGATGAAACAAGACAGTTGGCCCATAGTGACAAATTCATAAAGAATTGATTGAAACAAGATGGTTTGTATGTGTGGAGGTCAACCTTTTTTTTTATACTACTGAGGTGGCAATCAAGCATACGGTCCACCTGATGGTAAGTTGTTACCATAGCCTATGAACGCCTGCAATACCAGGGTTATTATGCCCGCGTTGCCGACCCTAAAGAAACCTCTATACCTGATGGTGATATACCCTATATCGCTAGCCAGATTAGATTTATAGATAGAGATTTAGAAGTTAGATTCCTATTACTAAAAACCCCTTTCTCCCTATTAGTATATACTAAGACGCAATCTCTCTAAAGTTCTCAATAATCGATACTAATGTAAGTACATCTTCATTAAGATAATATCGATTCTGAACCGTAATTTCTCTAAACTTATCTTTTAATTTGATAATTTCAC